>NC_139345.1:103834291-104246325 GCF_055883805.1 Amblyomma maculatum | reverse complement strand
TGTGTACCGGAACAAATCCACATATAAAGCCCCGCTAACTGAGCCTTATGAACGTGCCTGCGTGGCCTAGGGATAACGTGAATGCAAGGGCCTTGGGAGGTTGTTCTTATATCGCTCTCTCATATGAAAGGAGAGGCCCGATTTGGGCGCTCCTGCCAAATGTAACGTAAGGGTACCCTACGTAAAGTCAGTGTGCGACCATATCAGCTGCCAGACCACCACTTGCCGGCGCCATGCTCTTGATTTGTCGCTCACAACGCCAGCGCCGATTTTTATCTTTTCACGAATGGGGCCCTTAACGCTATCTCATTAACATAGGCGTGAGACGAACACAGGCTCAGAGCAAAGCAGATGCTCTAGTTATTCGGCATCACCATATATGAAGCGGTGAAACAAGGTCCCTAGGGCGAAGGAAGGTAATCGAAGAACAAAGATGTGTGCTCGAAGGAGAGCGCCTGTTGATGCGCGGAGATGAGCACAGGCTCGGAGGGATCATGCGGCGAGCGGAACAAACCGATGTCTAGGGAACACCACGCGCGCACATCTGCTGTCCATGAATAGGTGACCGACGCGGGGAGGGAGGGGGGGGGGGGGGGAAGAGGTACAAATATATTTGCTATAAGGGAACTGACTTAAGCAGGGAAGGAATATGGCGTGCGGGACAATAAAATAACCATCCCTTCGTAATGGCGCCTGAGCCCTGCTAAAACTGTGCCCTGCAGATTGCTTAGGCTCACAAGCGGCAAGTAGAAGATTGAACGGGAGGATGGTTGCTTTGGCTTTGTATTCATGAAGGGCGACATAATCCCGTCGCACTATGTGTATACAAACGTGAAATTGTAGAATGCGTATGCGGCGTTGGACAAGTTAATTTGCTGCATTTATACTGCTGCGCTTGCCACAATATGGACTAGTGCAGTATTTTATAATTTTCGAGGTTACCATTAGAGCACGCAGCGCGAGTATCTTATGAGATGGCACAATGGCTTAAACCAGAAATGAACCTGCTCCGTTTGTTCTCTGATTCGAACCCTACTCGTGGAAAAGTTATGGTGAAAATAGTTAGTTTCTCTTTTGAAAAGATGAACTGATAGCTTGATTTCTAGTTGTCTTAGAACAATTGCAACAGAGCAGCGCTCACTGAAAATTACGAGAACGGTCGCACAAAAAGGCGTTCACTATTAAATTAGGTTCATCTGAAAAAAAAAAAAAGAACTTGTTTTAATTGCCGCTGTTCTTCAAGTAATGCGGCCTTGAGAGCAGTGCATTTAAAAAAAAAAAAAGCTGCCTTTTTTTTTTATTAATTCCGTTCATAGCGAGCACATTGTGCGTCTTTTCTTGTCTATCATCAGTGCGCCCTGCTCCGTATAAATAGGTGAATAGAGTCCCCCCCCCCCCCCCCCCCCTCCCTCCTACCTGTATGGGTTTCTTCAAACGTTTCTTCCGTATTGATGCAGCCGACAGGAGTTGCAGCTTGAAATATTAGTAAAACGAATAGATTTTGTTCTCAAAAGAAAAACAGATAAATGGCATGACAACTTTGAAAGACCAGCATTATATTTTGAGAGAAACTGTGAATAATAGCTTTAAACAGAACATTTTTTTATATAATGCGCACTTTTTTGTCTTAAACTTACATCAGCAAAAACTAGTGATGAGCTCCGGATTTCGCCGTTTGCCTGAGTGCATAGGAACGTAAGCGACGGCTTGTTGTCCTGGCTCGGCTTTCAGCGAGACGAGTGCGCATCCGTTCTGACAAACGGTCACCTGCTATAGTATGCAACTCACAAAGATAAACCGTTTGACTCCCATCCAGGTGGCCGCAGGTCCGCTTCGGTTAAGCTCGATCTCGGTACGTGCTCCCATGCCCGTATGCATCAATCCTTTTACTAGCTTATTGGGACCCCAAGCGATCGCAGCACACAGGTGCCACTCCCTCATTGGTAATGCGAGCCGTCGTCTAAAGACACCCTTTGTCCGCTGTGCATATGTCGCACTGTTACAGTGCGACACTGTTACAAAGGCATTCCTTACAGCCAATTTTAACGATTATAATTGCACAGCTTGGGGTCGCAGCCTTGTTTCTCTCTTTGTTCTAAGACGATTGTGCGCTTCCCGTCTGAAGCAGCAAATCACGAATACTTGAGGAAGGGATATCATACCAGAGCATGGAGTTCGAGAAAGTGCTGAAGGAGGTGGGCGGCTTCGGACTGTTCAGCAAAACCATCCTTTTGGCGGCTCTGGTGCTTGCCACCGCAAACTCGACCCTGTTCTACTTCTTCCACGTGTACCTGCTCATCGCGCCTTCTAGCCAGTGGTGCTTTGTCAACGGTACTTCACTCGAAGATTTTCCGGATCCCAGCCTCCTGCCACGAGAACACTGTCGGTTGATAAGTCAAGCTAACGACGGCATGAACGTGAGCGTCGCTGATGGCAGCAGAGACACTTGTCCCACGGGATGGCAGTTCGACTCGTCTGAGTTCTTCACTACCGTCACGATGGAGGTGCGTGGGAAGGCGAATTTCACATAATTATTCTCTTAGCTTAGACCTCGCCTTCTCTAAATCTTGATTTTTGCTGCTTGAGCTGTACCAAAGCTTCTTCTAGACTCACATAAAGGAACAATTTTGTAATTATCGCTTTCTTCACTAAAGCGGACTTGAGTGAAAACGTAGGTCAATTTTAGTGTGTCTCTCAAGAAAAATAAGTAAAGCATTTTGTAAATTGTCCAAGAATACGATAACCGAAAAGCTAAGAACTGCTGTCTTTCTTCTCTCACTTCTCTTCAAAAAGAAAAAGAAATATTGCCGCTGTCGCCCAGCAGATTCGTTTTTTTTTTTCATTTCTTTCTTGCTGCGATTAGACGCTTCGTATAAAACAAAACTGCGCTCATGTGCCTCATATCTTATGTTTTATTTGAGGATGTACACAGAGCGTCATCCAAAGACTGATGAAATAGAATACATGCAAAATTTGTTCATTCACTGTGAAGAAATGCTTTCCACGCTTATCAAGATGATATGCCTACGATGTGCGGTTGAACTCACGTGAATTTTTCGGAGATTTTTTCTTTTTCACCGTTATAGTGCCAGGGTGCTAATAAGACCGAGCGGTATCACTGGTCATTAGAGAGAAGCCGCGTGCCTCTCGCTATCGAACTACAATCAGGGAACCCTATGCTGCCTTGCCTGGCTGCTGCCAGAAATCCTATTCGTCGAAGAGCAATTTGCTTGTCAGCTAAACACTTCTCCACGTCATGAAAACCCTGGGCCTGATCGATAGGTTGTAATTTCGCTGTGATGTGACGTGATATGACTGTGAGGTGACTATACTCACTTCACCCATCTCTCTCTTACCCATCACTTTTATATCCATTCACCCCCTTCATCCAGTGCAGGGTAGCAAACAGGTTTCTTTTACCAGTTAACCTTTCTGCACTTCTTCCTCCTCATTTTCCTCCTCAAAAGAAGGAAAATAAATTTTTATCGGCAGACGGGCCTCGTTAGTTGGCCTATACAGAGAGAGTGGACAAAAAATGTTACAGTGAATGCCCCCATGACTTCACCGTCTGTCCTCGTGGTCATAGCAGCCCCTCCGCTGTGCGCTTGTACCAGTTTCCGAGGTTGGAAGCGGACTTAACAGTGGTGGGTTTACCCTGCACTAGCAAAGATGCACGCCCCCAACTTATGAAGATGGCGGATACTACTTTCGTAACAGCTGGAAAGTGACTGAACCACTTAAAGTCTAGAAGCCTCATGTAGAGATATAAGGATTAGGACGGCTTTAAAAATTAAGAATTCTCTGATTCCTCTTCTTATTATCTTACATTTCACCTATCATTTTGACAGGTTACGTACAGTTCATTATGCAAATAATTTATACAAGCGAGTAACGGAGATTCAAGGAACTCCAGGCCTTGAGCTTTTTCGACTGTAGCGACACTGTGGGCACGACTAGGGCAAGACAAACAATCTACCCCAAAGATGTTTTATTAAGCTGATCTCTCTGAACGCCGGCAGCATTACAGCGACTTTGGCCAGAGTTCGTTAAACATTTCACGCGGTTTTGCGACGGGCGTCACCTTGTGAATGCACTGCTGAGTCCCGAATTACAAAAATGGCACACATGCAAATTACTCCGGAAGGAAGGTACGAGCGCGTCACTGCGGCTGTTTCACAGCCCGTTAATCTGTTTAGTTATATGTAGCATTACAAGTTTTACATTTTGTGGAGGCGCAGGCATCTTACAACATTTTGCGTGGCATATATGAAAAGAATATAGCGCAGCAGCCAATCCAGTCGGCTCACCATGACGGATTTTCTCTGAGCAGGGTGTTACACTGGAACTCTCTTGATTGACATGTTTAAACGAAGTACAAAGAAAGGAACTCAACGACATAACAGCACAACCACTGCGGCGCCGTTTGATTTAAAATTATCACAGAGAACATAGGCCAACAGCTTGTGCGGACTGCATTTCGTTTTCGTCTGGCGCGGCGCGTTGTGAGTTCATCTGCGGTGTGACAAACTTCTCTTCAACCGCAGACCGCTGCATGTTAAATTCTATTCTGTTCTGCATCGTACCATTTTTGGTTAGTATTTCATTCGTGAAAAAATGATAGATTTGTCCAATGGTAACGTCGTGTTCTGAAAGCCCATCACGATGAACGACATCTGAAGAAATATTTCAGGCACTTGTTAATATTATGTCCAGATGGTCATGTCAAGTCATCACTGCATGATTGCCTGGTAACTATGAAGAATTGCAACTATTTTATGGTCGATGGTTTGTGGTACCATGTAATACAGACTATAGTACCGAAAAAGAAGTACTAATAGACTACAATCCCAAACTTTATCATGCTAAAACCTGTTTCGAAATACTGAATTTTTATCTTTACATAGTGTGTGAAGAGGATTGTTGATGCACTGGCTATTAACAACTGAATTCTGTTTTATTTAGGCTATCATGTCATACATATCATGCAAACATGCCATATCCCATATTTGCCACAGACATCACAATAAAGTAAAGGGGGGTAGCTATAGAGAGGGAGAGAGATATAGAGAGAAACCGAATTTCGAGGTCCTACGTGTAGCGAGCGGTCTTCGAATAATACGTGGAGATTCTGTACCATGGGATTTCGTCTTCCGAAGCACGAAGCCTCCGAGAATGACACTTCGGGGCGAAAGTGCATGTGTCAGCAAAAATGAGCACAGTCACTTCAAAATACAAACAAACAAACAAATAAGTAAGAAGGCAGAAAGATTGAACCTCAGCCCTATAGCAGGCACAGACGTACACCCCTGCCCAAAAAGGGTGGGTGCACGCGAACTGCTATGATTAATATTATTTCTGTACAAAAGATGTGATTAAAAAAATTGGTCCGGCAAAATCAAAATTACATTTGGAAGGTACCCTATGCATATCTCAGAAATGTCCGCTCCACAGCCGGAAAAACTGCTGTGCAGTTTTGTCAAAGCACGTGGTCTTTCCACTTTTGCGCAGGGGTATACATGGATATCTTCCACACAGTGAGGTTTCCATTGCTAGATTTCCTTGAATACTGACTATATGAACTAGGGTGCTTCTTCGAGCAGCTGACCTGGATAAATATTTGTCATCTAATTATATATTGCAGATGTTTTTACATGCTATGTGTCTCCTGCACATGTAAAGCACAGCAAGAGAAGCCAGTACCGAATTTTAAAAAAATGTATATGCTGCAAGACTGCAATCTGGCCGTCAAAAGATGAGAAAGATTTTTATGTCAAACTTACTGCAAGCAAATATCATTGGGTAAATTATTAAAAAAGAAACATAGATGCAAGCCAAATAATAAAGGGCTATAGGCTATAAATAAGGCTCTAAACCGGCTACGCCAAACCAGTCGGTCTCTACAAAAGTGAAATGTATGCATATAGCAATGAGCTCATCCTACTTCGAGATCACTTTGTTAGCTTGTTATGGAATGATTATTCACCTACACATGGATCGAAATAGTCGGGAGAGTGATGAGTACAATGAGATTTACACTTTGCTACCAGACTGTACCTCGTCTGTAGCGTTACCTTAATATCTGGACGCAGAGGAGGACGAAGCAACATAAAATATCACCAAGAGAACCGAAGGCAGTCCGTGAGGACAGAGCACACCGACGCAAGGCCAGGGCGGAGAATGAACTTTCTTGTGTTTGTGAAGAATCACACTGAGCTGCTTCACTAGACCGTCGGACTCCAACTTTCTGGAGTGCACTGTTAAGAAAGTTCTCATTATAGGTTGAATAGATGCAGCGCATGTAGCTGGCGCGATTGCAAGAATTCCAGAAGCCTGCTTTGAAAAGTGTTCGTGGACACGCCTAATGCTGAATGCCACTGGAAAAAGATGTAATGTTCCCTCATTTGGTACGTATTTCGTGCTTAACTAGCATTAAAAATCACCTCACATAGTGAAAGCCCTTGCTAATGGGAACACTAAGTGGACCACGAACATTCGGGTTAGAGTTGTTCACGAGGGGCTCGTTCGAATGGGATAGTGCAATATAGAGAAGATGCATAGTTAAGAGTCTATGATGGCTGAAAAGGAGGCTTCACGACAGAAAACGGGTGTCAGGGCGAACATTTCACAATATATGAGATCCCAAGACTTTTCAACAATGTCATTAAAAAAAAAAAACACTACAGATTGTACAACTACCAATTCTTCTCAAAATAAGTATTCAGCCCATCAAAGGGTTTGGCGTCTTCGTTCACTCGATCAGTATTTTAGCGGCTCCCTTAAACAAAATGTGGACAGTTTGTGCAGAGCTTACAAACAATGAAGGATGTCTTCCGAAAGATAAGAAACCAAGCAGCAATGAGCAATATTTCGGGTATGCTGAGCATACCCGAAATATGGCATTAATGAGGTGAAGTTAATCATCAATCTTTTACCTCATGGTCCGCAGGTAACGGTCACTCATTCGAAACATTTTAATTGGTATTAACTAGTTTAAAAGCAAACACTATCGCATTTCAATCTAGTCTGCAAGCAAATTTAGGCAAAATGAAGGGTGCTTGTTATGAGATACATATGTTATGAGATATATCGCAGTACCACAGGATGTTCCACATCTGCCGCTATAAACGAGGGTGTCTGTGGTGAATTTTAAAGGACAGCTAATACTTAACAAAGTGTAATATTGAACAGCTGTTGCCGCAGCAAAGTCGTAGTGCATCGGCCGCAAGGCTTGAAGGTGGACGGTTCACATCCTACAGGTGGCATGCGGTTATTTTTTTCTTCTGTTTTTCTAATCAACTATCTCAATCATTCCATTATTCTATATATTTACAAAATAAAAACCATTCCCCTATGTTTTCATGGTGTGAATGGCTATTGGCTCCCTTCATACACATGTTAATCTAGACCACAATGACCTAGACACAATCATCTGGTCGAAAAGTTAGATGTAATAAAAATTGTCTCTCTTCGCCAGAGGCCAATTTTACTGAGTTCGGTAAACAAATGTAATTCAGAAAGCTCCCTATAAATTGTGGGTACATGATATCTAGAACGCATTAATAAAACATTGGAGAATCGATGAATGTCCTATTTAGAGATTTACTAACCAATGTAGACTTTTCGTTCAGAAGAAGGCTACAGCCAACGATGGTGACGTAATGGTCAACTACCCGATAACGTTGGCAGGCTCCGATAGCGTTGAGCGGCCAGGCACCCAATCAGTTTTATATAACAGCATACAAAATACAGCATACACTGGAGCTCTTTCTAAAAACAAAAATAAAGATTATGTCTGGAAAGCTGGATGCATATTGTACACAATGACGTTTTTGGTTCACTCCCTCATTTGACTAATGTGACCAAAGCACTTGCTCTGGAAAGTTAAGATCTGCAGTGCCTAATCAAATAAAAATATAAATTTAAACTGTCCGAGGCATCGTCCTGCCTTGATGATGGCAGTCACTCGGGCTGCTTGCCGAAATAGAAAACTAAAAAATTTTAGGAGGCACTTAGACCCTTGTTTTTCTGTATCCTGTTCCCATGTCGACTGTAGGGCACCTGTTGCTCATGCAATGAAGCTGCTAGCTCAGATGAAGTGTCTGTGTTATGGTGCGAATGTAGAACCTTTTCACATTGAAACATGCGCTGGCATATTAGAGAAACAGTATAAGAAAAAATTAGAATCAGCTAAACAAAAGTGGACTTGCTCTGTGTACAAAGGTACAGAAAAAGATACCGCATGCTCAAGCCGGAAGTCGTGAGCTGACGAACTAACTGAAATAAGGTCAATTTTAGCGAACATAAGTCTAAAGCTGGATGAGTTGTTGCCGCTCAAGAAGACCGTCCCAAGCATTGAGCGGTCGATAGAACTAATGTCTGAAAAGTATGACGAAATGTTGGCACGATTAGCCGCGCAAGAAAAGTACACGAAAGAAATCCGGAAAAGGCTTGAAAATCTTGAATAGAACGCTCAGGCCAGTAGTGATGCCAAAAAGAAGCTAGAGGCGGACCTAAATGAGCTGGAGTGGAGAAACCGCAGGTTAAACCTAGAAATTCACGGTGTTAGTGCTACGGACGTTGAAAATTTGCTTCCGAAAGGGAATTCTGTTTACGCTTTGATTGAAGTTCCTGAACTTACTGAAAACTATGTCACTGCTATTCGTCGCCTTCCATGCAAAGCTGGAAACATTCCTGGTATAATTGTTCGGTATCTCAGGCAATCTGCTCGAGACCAGTAGCTGAACAATCGCTCATAGCTCAGAGAAAAGAAAACCAAGGTGTTCTTTCAGGAAAATATGACCAGTCAAAAAAGGCAACTGCTTCGAGAGGCTAAAGATTGGGCGAAAGCAAATGGGTACAAATACGCATGGCACAGGAATGTAAAAATCTTGCTGCGAAAGGCTGAGGGTGACTCTGTGGTCGTAGTGGTCAGACTTTCCATCCTGAGCCTGCTCCTTTGTGAGCGTACCGAGGTTGATCGTATCTGCTTAAAATTGCTAGCGATAGTTCCTTTTGTCCGCCGGAGTTAAATAATCTTGTCTCAAATCAACATGCTGGTTCAGTGAAGTGCCTTCACCTCAATGTTCGCTCGCTCTATAACAAAGAAACAGATATAGATGACTTCATCAATGGTTTTCATTTTTTATTTCATGCTGTGATACTCAGTGAAACTTGGTGCAGAGACGATCGCGATATGCCGAAGTTTAGATCTTATCAGTCGTTTTGCTTGAACCGAACAAACCACCGCGGCGGTGGTGTTTTGAATTTGCTTAGAGAACATGTAAGCTGTGAGTTGCTTCCTGACTTTTGTGTTTGTTGCGAAGATATCGAAATCGTAACAGGTCGTGTGAATGAGTACACTTTTTCTGCCTGCTACTGGCCCCCAAATGGAAATCTTCTTCAGTTCTTTTCTTTCTATGATCAGCTGCTGTCATTTACGGCTGGAACTGACAATTTCTTGGTGTCTGCTGGTGATTTTAATATTGACATGTTGACCACTTCTGTACCACAAAATACAATGTTATATATTTTGGTTTCAAATGGGTTTGAAAAATTTATCCTTACGCCAACGAGGATTACAACCGAAAGCGAAGCACTCTTGGACTTGTTTATTACAAATGCTGACTCCGTAAACGCTACTGCCGGGGTAATGTCGCATGATCTTAGTGACCACCTTCCTGATCTTTTTATTGAGAAAATATAATCTTAGAGGAAACAAAAAGCATGAGTACATTTCTTCTCAAAATATTCCTCTAACACGTCTAGATAGCTTCAGAGACGAACTACTACGGTGCAACCTTAAGCAAATTTTAGAAAACAATAATGTCGAAATCGCGTACGGTAAGTTTATCGATGAAGTCTCGATTATATAAAAATAATTTTCCTGAAAAAGAAAAAAAAAACTGAAACTCGGTAAAAGAATACGGAAGCCATGGATAACCTCTGAATTGCTGAAACGAATTCATCATAAAAATGCGCTCTATCACAAGTTCATACAGACTATATAAGTATCCAGGTATATTAAAAGAATACAAGTCGTTTAGAAACAAGCTTAATAAAGAACTAAAATTGCATAGGAAGTATTATATTAATGCTGACTTTGAGAGGGTTGCTTTAAGAAACCTGATGTTTTATGGAGAAAGCTAAATTATGTCTTAAATCGGCAAAAATCTGCTCCACGAGTACAAACGCTATTATTTGGCGGCAACGAGGTATCGGGGAGTGTTCTTGCAAATACTTTTAATGATTACTTTGTAACCTCTCTTGATGGCAGTGCGTCCTCTAATATTAGCAAATCCATTTTCACCCTTTCTTCACCCCTTTACTGAGCACGAGGTGATATCAATTTTCCTTTCACTGAAAAGAGCTCAAGTTGCGATGTAGAGGGTATGCAGGTTCGCCCTATCAGTACGTGCTTGATATTATTTCACCGTACATTACCTATACTTTTAATATCTATTTGTCAAGCGTTATCCTTCCTAAACGGATGTAAATAGCCAGAGTTTTGGTATTATTCAAGAAAGATGACGTTAATAATATTAAAAAGTATAGGCCTATTTCTATATTACCCATTTTTTCAAAAGGGTTAGAAAATCTAATACTAATGCAGGTTTCAAAGTTTTCTGATAGGTACAGCCTAATTTCTCCCGCCAAGTTGGGATTTAGGAAACGACTATCTACGGAATTAGCCCTTCTCCATCAAAAGGAATTTATTTTATCGCAATTTGAAGTTAACAGCATTATCCTTGGTATTTATATTTAGTTTAATAAAGCATTTAATTGCATTCTTCATTCTGGTCTACTTGATTAGCTTGAAACACATGGCATTCAAGGGCAGTGTTTAAAACTTAGAAAATCTTGATAATCGCTACCAATATGTTTAAATAGATAATAGCCGTTCAGATTTAAAACATATCACCAGAGGCGTTCCTCAAGGCAGTATTTTTGGCCCGGTCTTGTTTATTGTGTATATAAATGATCTAATAAATATCTATAATATCTATAAATATAGATATCTATAAATACGTAATGTACGCAGATGGTGCCAATATATTTTTTTCCTCACTTGACTCTAGCAGCCTTCAGAATAAAGCTAACACTGCTCTGAAAATTCTTCATGAACGGTCAAAACTAAACTGTCAACAAATCAATACAAACAAGACAAAAGCTGTAATATTTAGGCCCAAATCTAAGCAAATAATCCGTTCCATCAACCTCATTTATGATGAGAAAAATATAAAAATTGCAGATAGTTTTAAAATGCTTGGAGTTATTTTCACACATAATATGGTTTGGGACATACATATAGAATCAATTTTGGGCAAGCTATCTCGTGTAGTTGGTATAATGGTGCCGCTGAAAGCTCTATTACCCTACAGAATAAAAGTTCTTGTTTATAACGCCCTCTTTTTGGTACGCTAAATTATTGTTTGCTCGTCATCACGTACGAATCTAGAGAAGATAAAAATTTCTTCGAGCACTACTTAATTTACCTTACAATGCCCACACATTAGACGTATTTCCGAAAGCACATATAATACCCTTGTTTATTTTTTATAACTACGAGTTTAAGTCAAGCTTTTAAACAGGAGGTAAAATAAAATTTAAAGTTTCTTCACGAATTATTTAATCTGACTATGAACACACATTCTTATGTCACAAGATGTACAGAACAGTGGAAGGTGGTCACTCCGAGAGCTAATTATTCCACACAAAAATATCATACACATTGCCAACTCTTTCAAGTTCTTTTCAAAAATCAGGTCTTGATTTTCACACATGTCATGTACGAGTATTACATGAACTTTTTATTAATTATGCTTTCTTAAATAGTTAAGCAGAAATTTTCAAGTGATTTGATTATTTATGATTTTATTTTTTATAATTTATTTTTATGATTTTTGATTTTATTTTTTGCATATATTTCGCATTAAGTCAAGTGCTAAGTATGTCTGCTTACTTTTCTATCGTTACTTGCCTTGTAAAGGAGGCTGTGGGCTCTGTCAAGTCACTTGCTTTTAAAGCGACTTTTACCCGCAGTCCCCTCCATCATTGATGGAAATAAAGAAATTATTTCATTATTATTATTATTATTATTATTATTATTATTATTATTATTATTATTATTATTATTATTATTATTATTATTATTATTATTATTATTATTATTATTATTATTATTATTATTATTATTAAATACCGTTCTTCATTCCCCGGGCGTGCGCACACTGCAAGATGCAAACTTGTTCCGTAGTGCTTCCCTTGGTGTAGCACAGGTTATTCTGCCTTATATAGCCGAAACCTGTCATTCTAAAAGGCTCGTAAACGCATGTTTTGGGACCAGCCAAGCTGTTTACAGCATTCATATGTGCCACGCTCACGTGAAAGCTCTCCTGAAATGTAATGGATATAGAAGGTTATTCTCTTAGCGGTTGCTGTCTCATGCCCGTCTCTACTACCCTTCGTCTTGTCGCGCGTCAGTCGGAGTGACGTGTTAGGCGGCTCCAACTACTCCAGCACGCGAGGCAAATGCTTTCAAATCGCGGCTATATGGTCACCCAATGAAATCTTTTTGCGCCTACTTACAAGGGGTAAAGGAAACGGGTAGAGGCATTGCTTGGTAGCAAAAAATTAAGCGCCAAGCTGAGGAGATATTTGGGTAAGCCTTGCCGTGCAGACCAGCTGTGCGAATGAAATGGCAGGCTGACGGAAGACTCCAGCCATCGGGAGGACATGATGTGCTCTCAAAGTGATTGAATTAAAGATCAGAGCGTGAACCGCGCTCATTAGCATGTTCGCAAGGCATTAGTCGCGCAGTGAGGTATTCACGAAGCCCAACGCTCATTCGTACCGCTCAAGCCATCGTACTCGAAAAATAGAGTGATGCCACCCCCCCACCCCCCCCCCTCTCGTGACTTTTCCTAGTTGTCGGTTCCTAATGTTGACGCATGTTAAAGAACTCCAAGTTATTTAATTTGACACTGAACCCTCACCTTCGGCACCCTTCATGGCCCGTGTGTCGTTTCGGGAATCGTTTTGTACTTAAGGAAAAACGTTACAATGACCAACATATAGTTGCGAGACTCATTACGCATTAGCCAGTATGAATGACCTCCAGAAAAAAAATGCGCCCGAAACCTGTCGGAAAACGTAGCTGTCATAGACAAAAAATCTACAGCGAATCATGCAGTGGAGATTCGCTATATAAGGACTCGAAACTAACTAGTAAATCACAGGATGAACGTTTTGCGTCTCTGGTAACAACTGATGAGTTCATAAAATACTTAACTCGTAAAGCCGGATATCCTTCGTTGGGAAAAATTTGTCGTGCAAAAGCGATGCATTGACACGGTCATACTGTTCTCTGATTGTCACTTTCCGCTCGGGACAGTAAATAGGGCTTTGCCTCATTTACATCCGAAAGCGCGACATCCCTGCATACTCGGCGACCCAGAGCGACCACATTGTGTGTGTTTTATGCGCACAGAGCAATATGGGACGAACTTAGTTGTAAAACACGCCGCCTGCGTACCGCCAAAGCCCTGCTCTGACGGTGGGTAGTCTGCTCGAGCAGACAATCCATGGCGGGGCTTGAGCACGTGATTACAGCTGACCAATGGGCGGCACCGCGGCAAAGAGAAAACAGTTGCGGTACTTTCAGAGTTCCATTGACTTTATTTGACTCTAGCTCCGCAGTCATCCGCGCGGTCGCGGCTGCGCGTAGTTTTTGCGGCTTTTCCCCGCTCCGTGAGAAACCAAGCGCTGGCGTCGCGGAGAAGAACGATAGCAAACATTCGCTTTGACAGTATAAAGTGCGCAGAGGCGAAAGCTTTTAACCATCTCTCTCACTGAACTTTTGAACTGGTGAAAAAATCGCCCCAAATCATGCAGACCAAAAACAAGAAGGATAAGGAAAATTAGTAGTCCTCAGCGCCTTTCAAAGTCATCATCAGTCTGACTATGCCCACAGCAGGGCATAAGTCTCGCCAATATCGCTCCAATTAACCCGGTCCTATGCCAGATGCGTCCATTTCACCACTGCAAACTTCCTAACCGCATCCGCCTTCCTGCCGCCCTCTGCTACGCTTGCTTTCAGTTGAAATCCAGTCAGTTAACCTTAGGGAGCAGCTGGTATCATGCCTTCGCATTACACGCCCTGCCCATGCTCATTTCGTCCAGAATATCACTAACGCGCGCTTGTTCCCGCCTTGCAAGCTTCCTGTCTGTTATCTACCTGCCATTTTCCATTCCATAGCATTCTGCATTGTCCTCAGTTGAACACTTTTCATTATACTTAGCGCCTCTGCCCCATAGGTGAGTACCGGTAAGTTGCAGCTGCTGCGCATACTTTCCTTTTTAGGGATACTGATAAGCTCTCATTCATGAGCTGAGAATGCTTGCTACATACACTCTGCCCAAATCTGTTCCTCATAGTCATTTTTCTTTCGTTGTCCTGATCTGTGGCCATGATCTGTCCTTAGCAAGCGTATTCTCTTGCCAATTACAGGGCCTCGCTACCTATATTAAACTGTTGTTCTTTTCCGAAGCTATTGAACATTAGTTCCGCATATTAAATATTTTCTGCTTACTGTACCGCTATGCTTTAAGCTATTCATCATCATTTGCAATTTTTGCACAGAGTTACATTGCAAGGAAAATCTCATCAGCAAATTGTCGATTACTCAGGTATTCTCCAGCAACCCTTATCCAAATGTGAATATTTCCTCTAAGCACACAACTCGAGAGATCGTGTCTCCTTGCCTAACACCCTTCTTTACGGGGAGTTTACAACTTTCGTTATGTAGAACCATGGTTGATGTGCAGCCACTATAGAAACTGAGGCAAGATAGTTACTTCCGCTGATTTACGCTGAAAGCTTTCGTCGGCTACAGCGACATATTTGCTCTCAATCGTGAGCTGTTCGAAGTGCAAGGAGCTTGGAACGGTTGGAGCAGAGTCCCAGCGCAGCACAGAATACCTCTGTAACGAATCGCAGACATGCGCAGGAGCGTTTAAGGGAATATGTTAAGTTCCCCGGTGCTCCGTTACCACAGTTTCTCCGATAATATCGTGCGTCGACAGAAAGCGGCTGAAAAACATGCGCGGGACTTTAGGCCCAGACAGCGGCCCACTGTATGACGACTGGTTTTCCAGAACCCCCGAATGGCCGCATGCGTAGCAGTGCGCGCTTTTGGCTCGCCGACGAGGCGGTTTACTTCGTGCCTAAGGGGGGCGAAAGCTGTGTAGCACCAGGGGAGCCAAATATGAGGACAGTCGACCCAGCTTCGCAACCATGCGGCGGGCCCGCCATTGTCAAGGTCTGATGAGGATAAAGCCCCTCTAGGTGGCAACGGGTCGGTCTGGTGCACGTGACAGAGGGCAATAATAAGCGTCCAACTATAAGAGCCCAAATGAGCCTGGGTCCTCAGGACTTCCCACGGAAGTCCTGAGGCGGCCATGGTCTAAGAGGGAAGCGCTACAAAACCGAGCATGGGCGGCCCTGATACTTGAAGACACAAGCGACACTCTTGGGAAAGTGAGGTGTGGGGTAGCGAAATATCGCCGGGAAGAGAGGACACGGCCATTGTTCAATGGTGGCGACGGGTCTGTTTGGATGCGATAATCGCTTGATATAAGCTATCCCGTGATGTACGACGTGACGTTGTAGCCTAAAGTTGTATGGTTAATGACAATTAGCTAATTAACGGTTATTAAATAATGCCGCTAATTATTGTACTGTAATCGTACTCGACATAAGCTATATCGTGATATAAGATGACGTTGTAACCTAAGGTTCAAGTACTAAACACCATTAATAATTGATAGTTTTTAACTAAAACGGCAATTAGTGCAATCGTACTATAAGTTAAAATTTTAATCTCAGTTAATTCAATAAAGCAATTAATTAAGGCCTGCAAATAGTCAAGTGCAATTATATTCAACGTAAGCTATCCTATGATATATGGCTTGATATTGTTTCGTGAAGTTCATTTTTATTTTGATAATGACGGTGGTGAATGATCTTTAATCCCTCGAAATGAGTGTTCACAGGGAGGTATGACTGTATCAACCTTTCAGGGGCTATCGAAAAGAAAGGCACCCGTGTGCTGGGCGATGTCAGTGCACGTTAAAGAACCACAGGTGGTCGAAAATTATGGTGTGCGGCACTACAGCGTCTCTAATAGCCTGAGCCGCTTTCGGATGTTGAACACCATAAACCAAACCATTCTTTTTATTCACCATCAACTAATTAACTATTGAATAGTTAGTACCTACAATACCTTAGTGCATGTTATTCGAAGCTTTCCATTGATTAAATAATTGTGGCACTTTATTTGAAATAAATATAGCTACACAGCCACTGCGGGCACTTTCAATACTGATATGATCGCGGCTCGGGGGCCTAGGCTTCACCGCAGTGGAACCATGGGGAGCCGAGACGCAGGAGAAGGAACAGGAGCAGTCAGGGAGGAGAGGCGAAGATGAATGTTTTATAGACTTTTTATATGATGGGGTATTTACAGGTATAGGAGGAACAAAACGTAGCTCTCTGTGGAGACAATTTCCACCGCTTAAATACGGTCGGTTGTCCTCACTTCCCTAGCTGGGGGAAGAAAGTTCAATCGGTGTAGTCCAATCAGTGGGGCACAAGAGATCTCTCGGTGTGCCGCCCACTGCCGAAGGTGGTGCTCGAACCACTTCTCACATTTTTGGGTGGCGAGGGCGAACTGCTCTGCTGTCGATGACGATGTTGCGCTGGTGGTGGAGATCATGCACCAAGGCGAATTAGCCCGTGAAGTCGCCCGCTGGCGGCGGTCATTTCCCCATGTAATTCCAAGAAGGTCACCCGCCTGCTTCGGTAATTCGGCGAGCGGGGTCAAGGCTGCTCGATGACGCACATCTGATCCATTCAACACAAGGACGGTTCCTTGCTATCACCGCCGAACGCCAAGCGGGATTAAGGTCCCGGCGTCCGCTAGACCCGTTTCTGTCTTCAGCTGCTGGAGACCGCGCGAACCTCGGCCTGAACCCCGGTCACAACATCCCGTCCGTTGCCCGAAGAGGTCTCGCAGTGGGGCAGCCCACGCCGCTCCCCGAAGAGACCTGGAGTCGGTTCAGCCTAGTCGGTCCAGCCACGAATCAAACCTGGCTATCTGGTCCCTGCTTCCTCGCTGGACTGCGTTAGCAGTCTCAGCCACGCAAGGTCCAAAACACAGCAAATAGCAAGAGCAAAACTAACTTTGTGAAGTGCCAGGCTGCTGTCTAGCAATTATCGCCCTTGCAAAAGAAAAGAAATACAATGGTTTTCCGAGAATTTCTAGTCCTCATCCGAAAGAACCCTTGTCAAAGAAAACAAGAAACCAGATCAGAATTTCTGTTCAAAGTGAGTATGCTTGCTGAAATTTTGATAAATGTCGTAACATGAAAGATGCCATAGAAAGCCAATCCTGCGAGAACATATCATGAGGTGGAGCTGCAAGGAACTAAGAGCAAAAAAAAAAAAGAAGCATGTCAAGATAAAAGAGAAAATACGATATGCTTAGCGAATTATTAACGTCTGGGAGCCAAACAAAATGGCATTGCCCAGGAAAACTTAGGCTGAGGCCATCAACGCCCTTTTCTGTAAAGCATGTCAAATGCGAACTCCTGGAAAACTTGCCTCCAGGTAATGAAGTAGACATGTTAAGACGGTAGGTCAAAAGAAAAAAAATCATTTTTACCATCAAGCCCGGTGCTGTAAGTTAACACTGAAATTTTGGCCTCGCTCATGCGAGACAGCGCATTCCGTCTCGAACGCACTGCCTCGCTCGCAAACACCATGGGGTGCTTCCCCTCCCTTGTCAACCTGATGGGTGAGGACGACCCCTACACTGCGGTCACTCGTCTTTGTCTACAGCACACACTGAAAAGGACGTTCGTAGTCCGAACCCTCAAACTGCTTGACTATGAAGAGTAGCTGGGTGGAAAGATTTTTTTCTTTCTTTCGGTTCCATTGGGACTGAGCAAGTTTTTGCTTCAGTCGCGCCCTAGGCGGCCGCGTTCCTAAAGCGACTGTAAATGCTGCAACTTGAAAAAGCCTTGAGGACATCAGCTCGCGATCCTGGCCCGTTTCGCGTTCAAACTGCCCGTTTCCGAAACCTGGCTGACACTTGGAAAGCCGAACGCGAGATAGGTGCGGGCGACTGCGAACCCATTGCCTCGCAGTCCTTTCCTGGATCCTCTTCGCATGCTTCGTCCCCTCCTTACCGCCGTGCGCTCCGTAGTGCCCTTTCACACGGCAACTACACACCCTCTTTAGCAAGCCAAGCATTTTACGTGAAAAAAGGACGACAACCTGGGCGCCTCGAGGTACTGATAGACATGTTCGTAAAGCCGAGGGACCTTAAGGATTTGAATCCACAAAAGCCTTTACGGCCTGACTTTGATAGCGCAGTGGTTCGCTTAAGTCGACGCTGCGTGCGCTTAGCTTGTACTAATTTCACGCGGCAGCTACGCGGCCTTCGAAGCAAGCTACTCGTGTGAACTCTCGCCAGGCAACTGCGGTGTCCTGAGTTAGGAATTTTCGAAGTGCTGAGGGCCCTGGAACATCTCGAATTGCAAAGGCCTCCGTGGCCAGAGTTTGATAATGTCGTAGCTGGCTTTACTCTCAGCTGCGCGCGCTTAATTTGTGCCCTTTCACGCGCCAGCTACGCAACCTCCGTACCAAGCGATATATGTTACCTGACAAGCGAAAACGACCCAGGTGTTCCGAGGTACAGGTGGACATGTTTGAAATAGCGAGGGACATTGCGCATTTGCATCTAGATAAGCCTCTACGTCCTGACACTGACTGGGCCGTAGGTCGTTTTAGTTTCCGCTGCGCACGTTTAGGCTGTGCTAATTTAATGCGGCAGCTCTGCGCCCTAATAAGCAAGCGAAACATGTTACCCGACAAGCGAGAATGACGCAGGTCTCGAAGTATGGGTAGACACGTTAGAAGTGCTGTGGGGCCTTGAAGTCGCTGATTTACGACTGCCTTTCAGGCGGGACTTAGGCAAAGCTGAAGGCGACTGTAGTTGCAGTTGCGTTCGCCTAGCGTGACGCGTGTAGAACATACACTGTTGAGGTGCCGATGTTTGGCTCTTAGGTAGCTTCACGATTTAAAACTCGTCAGTGAAAGTGATCCGAGCTTTCTCTTCCTTGTTGAAACTTTCCCCTGAGGCTTTCTGAAGGTGATGCTGCCCTTTTGAAATTTCCACTGCTGGTTTATCTGGCGCGTCGCAAGTACTCGTGGAGCCCTTACAGATCAAGCTACCCTTTTCCCTCGCAAGGTCAATTTTGCGCACCTCCCGCTCTATCTCGTGATCGTGAAAGTTCCCTTCGCCTTTAGGTTCACTCCTGCCCTCTTCATCCTCGCGCCTTGCTTGCAATGCGCTATCCTGGGAGATTTCGGGCAGCGTCGCCTCCAAAACAAAGGCCCTTTCCTTTAACGAGCATATCCGAGTGATTAAAGAACCTGAAGGGATAATGCTTGGATAGGTTTTGAGAGATGCCTGCCGCGGTCTGAGCACGCTTGAATATGTCTCCTTGATCTCGACGCCGACGATAAGCGTGCCTTTTGAATACACGTTCACTTGTGAATTCCGCAAGTTGTACATCTATCGGGTAGACAACTTCCTTTCCAGTAGCCAAGTCGAGGGGAAGTTTAGGCGGTTTTCCTGTTACCGCTAGCTCTCGCCGAAAGGGCTGTGAGGGTTGCAAGTTGTTGCCCTTAGATTGAGACGAAAAGACAACTTTCGGCTTACGGCAGCCGGTCGCAACGTTCCCTGGCACTCGGCGACAGAAACGGACGGCCGGTTTTCTATCTTTACAAATCCTTTCCTTTGTCATCTCTTCTTTTGCACATGAGGCAATCCTCTGCTCTGGAGGCCGGGTACTAGACGACGAGTTTATCACGGAATTCTCATTTTTCCCTTTCGTGCAAGTGCCCCTGACTATATGGAACATTTTACGACCCTCGGAAAAACCGGTTTGACTGAGTTGTTAAGGGGGGGGGGGGGGGGGGTGTCGCCAACTCTTCCTGTGCTGCGGGAGCCGCCCAGCGCCCCAACATGGCAGCGCCCTTCACCTTTTTGTAAAATCGTCTATACCAAGCAACCTTAGATCCTGATAGGACGTGCGCGTGCTCAGATTCCTTTCGCTGAAGCTCTTTAATTTTGATATCCGACTTCGCTGAAACCGCCTGATTAGTAGTCGAACTGTTCCGTTTTACCTCAGCTATTATAAATCCAATCATCTGAATTCACGTTGCCTTGCTTCTGATTCTTGGAAGAAAGGAGCTCTTTCTCAGCCCTAAAAGCGTTCTCCTTGCGTCTGTTGGCCTCCTCCGGAGCCTCCCTGAACCTTTCCTGAATGACTTCCCACATCTCTAAAATTTCGTCATCCTCTGCTCCACACTCCTGAATGGCCCTCACAAGCTGAGGCTCTCTAAGGCTTTCCCCGACTTCAATACCCAACTCTTCAAAAAGTAAAATCAACTCTGATTTCTTTAATTCACACCGGTCCATAGCGATTCAGGAACGAGGACTCTCGTTTCGAGCTGCTACGTGAAAAGCCTAAGCGAGCACGTGCAGAAACTTATTCTGCAGGTTCGAATAAAATTTCAAGAGTTATCAACCTGGCAGATTCCCAGAGAAAGTCAAGCGCTCACCACTCTGCCGATGTCAGGACCAAACGTGGATGATTCCACAGCTGCCACCAGTTGATATGATCGAGGCTCGGGGGCTTAGGCTTCACCGCAGTGAAACCATAGGGGCCCAGATGTAGGAGAAGGAACAGGAGCAGCCAAGCAGGAGAGGCGAAGAAGAACGTGTTATATATGCTTTTTACGTGATGGGGCATTTACAGGTAGGAGGAAGAAAACGGAGCTCTCTGTGAAGGCAATTTCCACCGCTTAAATACGGTCGGTTGTCCCAACTTCCCTAGCTGGGGGAACAAAGTTCAATCGGTGTAGTCCAATCAGTGGGGCACAAGAGATCTCTCGGTATGCCGCCCACTGCCGAGGGTGATGCTTGAACCTCCTCTCATATTTTTGGGTGGCGAGGGCGAACTGCTCTGGTGTCGATGACGATGTTGTGCTGGTGGTGGAGATCCTGCACCAAGGCGAAACAGCCCGCGAAGTCGCCCGTTGGCGGCGGTCATTTCCCCACGTAATTGCGAGGTCACCCGCCTGCTTCGAGAATTCGGCGAGCGGGATCAAGGCTGCTCGGTGACGCGCCTCTGGTCCTTTCAACACAAGGACGGTTCCTTGCCGTCGCTACCGAACGCCAAGAGGAATTCAGGCCTGAAACGTAGCCCGTCTCCGTCCCGAAGGAGGGAGAGGGAGGGGAGCGGGGTGGGTTGGCTGCCGCAGTAGTAGACAAAGGGTCACTCCCGCGCCGGCGCAGGCAGCGGTCGCTCGCCGGCCGGCGTCCGCTAGACCCTTCTCCTGCGCCTGGACCCGTGGCCTGGACCATGGCCGGTCTCGAGGGAGAGAGCGCGCTCTTTCTTACGGCCTTCTCAATCGCCGCGTGAACAATGGGAATTTTTCTCCTTGAGTTACGCTCTCCGCCGCCGCAAGGGGCGCGACCTGCTCACTGTTCGCTCCGCATCTGCTTCAGTGGCGGCGGGTGGCTTTTGCCTGGTTTTGCGCTGTCGCCCGCGAGTTTCGTGGTGAGTGCAGCCCCTAAATGAAAGATTACAGAAGGTAGATGCTGCAGCGACATCCTGTCAGCGTGCTACACACGTGAATAGAGTCTTTATATTAAAAAACACTGTCGCTCAGCAAACGTTCGACAAGCATATGACATGTATTGCGGCATGGTATCTACGTTTGTTCATTTTAATCTGAAATTTTCCCAAGCCTGTACGAGAAGATGAATAAAAAAAATGAATGAGCAGTGATCACATCGAAGCTTCTTCAAGGCAAACATAACAGCAATAACTGCAAAACCGTCTGTCAGCGCTAGATGAGAAACCGTCGAGGTAACACCGAAGATGAAAATAATTTTATAAAAATGTAATGTAAGTTGCACAATTCTTATGACAAAAAGTATTGGTATAAAGTCAGAGTAGACGCTTTTAAGTTTTGTTATCAATTTTGCTATAATTTATAGACCAGCAAATCTTTTATGTTGTATTATAAACATTATTTTAATTTTGCAAATAAACGTTGGTTTAATGAAATGTTTACATGATATCATGATTATTTCATGAAAAAATAGGAAATCTATTTCAAGCCCTAATTCCTAGCAATATTTTCTTTCTTTTTCTAGTATGTTTTTGAACTAATAGTTCCTTGTAACTATCTGTGCAGTAATGCCTGCCTTAGAGAGCAATCGCTGCCCCATTATTTCGGTAGAATGGTTTGCTTATTACACATTCGCCACTATTACTCAAGGGACACTCCTCAATAATGGATATAAAAGCTTTTCTCTGTGCTATTTATTCAGGAGTTGTATGTCGCGCTGTATTGCATAGTTGTGTACCGTCACCAATGGTAGGCTAGATGCTCGTGCAGGGTTGTTTTGTCATTTTCAAGAACGCTAGAATAATGCTGCATATATATTAGATATATATATGCAGCATTATATGTGAGAAATTTCTCAGAATTCTTCTTGTCAATTATGCTAAGAAAGTGACAGATAGAAACGAAAGGCCAGCTCAATTATGTGCACAAACTGTCCAGAAAGATTTTGAGACTTTAATTTTCTATCCGCATGTACCGTTTTGATGAATGAGTGCAATGCGTTAACTTTGAAGGACATTTTTTTTTTATTGCTTGCCGCTCTTTTCGATTATGCATATCTGTTTATTCCCATTTCCTTGATTAAATGTTATTTTTCTATCACTGTATTAAACTGACTACGACTGTCTACGTCTGCGTCAGTCGCGACACTACGTATACATTTGCTGTCTTTCAACCTATTGATTTGTTTTAAACGAAGCTAGAACAGCCCACTCCACTAGACAACTGAAATTTTAACTGTATGCGTAAATTTTTGTTCCTTACTCTGAATCTGAGACGTGCTATGAATTTTCGTCAGTGCCTCTTCTGATTTAAACGAAAACGGCAGCGGTTGACAGAATATCCACTGAACAGTTTACCATGCACTAGCTTCAGGTCGCGCTATACCTGCTTACAGCTTTCAAAGGCACATTGCGCAAAATGGTGCATATAGTTTTGTAAAAATTTAGGGGCAAAAAGTGTTGATGTAAGTGCACCCGAAACTTCATTCTACCGTGCGCGACAGCACTGACGAAGGCGCACGCGCATTATTGACTCATACACGATAAATCAGACGCTGATTACGGCTTCTTCCTATAAGCCATAAGGGGTGAAATATCAGAACCTGCCGGTTGCAACCGATGCGGGCGGAGCGAAGAGCGAGCGCGCGTTTCCCTTGCGCGTGAACGGCTGCAGCGGAGGAGCAGCAGTGGGGCGGTGGCGACCCCACGGAGGCGCGGCGGGCGGTGGAAACAGACCCCATTGGAGAGGCCGTAAGAGAAGAAAGAAACGCGCTCTCCCTCGAGACCGGCCGTGCCTGGACCTATTACTTATATGGCTTCGCCACCGCCCAGGTGTGCATTGCTGTGTGACACCCGCGCCGCCCTCCGCCGTCTGCAAACTCCTGGCCATGCCACATCGCTGCTGTGCACGATATGCAAGCGCCTCGAGTGCCTCGCAGATCGCAGGTGCAGCATTCGCGAGCAGAAGGTGCCCGGCCACTGCGGCATACACCGCAATGAGCAAGCCGACGAACTCGCCACCGCCGCACATCAGCTTCCTCTCTGCGACGAACCTTTCGCTTTGGAGGACGTGCGTGCGGTGACCTATGACCATCTCAGTCAGCAACACCCGGACCCACGCATCGCGCGAGGAGAGCGCATCCCTGCTGTCGGCGCACGCTCATTGTGTCGCGCCTACAGTGTGCAATGACCATCCGAGTACGCGTCGGCTGCGTGTGGCCCGGGGTAAGACGGGTGCGCCACGGACTTTCGTCGAGCGACGTGTGTGGTGATTGCGGGAAAGTGGAGACATTGGAGTACATGCGCCATTGCTTTACCGCATCCGCAGAGCCACGTCGCGAGATGCTCGGGACATATAGGGCGCTCGGAATAATCCCGGACAGCATCGAGACGTTCCTATGTCCGCGAGGAAGTGCGCACACCCGTGACAGGACAATGGTGAGCCTCTGTGCGTTCATCGAGCAGGCGGGCTTGAAGCGTCGCTTGCTCTTCGCCAGGTAGTGCGTGAGTGACCCGGACGCTCCGTGTGTACTACCTTGGACGTATACGCTGCCGGCCGCCCCACCCTGGCACCTTATGCATTGTGTCGCGTGCGATCTGTCTACGATAAGACGCTATGTGCGCGCGGCTATGTATATACATCAATGTAACAATATATATATTGTCACGTCTCGATAAAACGCCAAGGAGGACCCAAAGATAGGACGGGTTTAATAATCAACCTGGATGAGTCTTGCGCTCCAACTTCCTTCTCTTCCAGGCTCGCGCTTGTGGGGCCAGTCATCATCTTTGGCGTCGTCTTCTATGCGGCATTTGCCCCCCTCCTCATGAAGCATCGTTCCGATGAGCATAAAAGGGAGTAGGAGGTCAAGGTCAGTCCGAGATGTACGGCTTCATGCGTACAACGTGGACGACGTCGGCTTGTTGCTGGCGTCGCTTTGAGGTCGACACCCCGTCTGGCACCACCTCATAAGTGACGTCGGTTAAACGTCGCTGAACAACATATGGCCCGAAATATCGCCGCAATGGTTTTTCCGAGAGTCCACGGCGGCGAATAGGCGTCCAGACCCACACTTTGTCGCCAGGTTCGTACATAACCTGTCGGCGTCTATGATTGTAGCGTCGTGCATCATGCTCTTGCTGATTCTTGATCCGCACACGCGTTAGTTGGCGGGCTTCCTCTGCACGCTGAGCGATTTCCTCGGCGTCCTGATTGAGATCGTCGGTGTCGGCATTCGGGAGCAACATTGCATCCAGCATAGTTGTTACTGGTCGCCCGTGAAAGAGGCTGAATGGTGTCATACGAGTGGTGTCTTGGCGTGCCGTATTGTAGGCGAACGTGACGTAGGGAAGAATTTCGTCCCAATTCTTGTGGTTCACGTCAACGTACATGCAAAGCATGTCTGCGAGGTTTTATTGAGGCGTTCCGTCAACCCATTGGTTTGGGGGTGATAGGCTGTAGTTTTGCGGTGACTGGTACCACTGAGGCGGAGAACGGTCTCCAAAAGTTCGGCCGTAAATGCAGTTCCTCGGTCAGTTATAATGAGCGCCGGGGCGCCATGCCTCAGGACAATGTTCTCTACGAAGAACCGAGCTGCTTCGGCGGCGGTACCCCTTGGCAGAGCCTTGGTCTCCGCGTAGCGGGTTAGATAATCGGTGGCGACAATTATCCATTTATTTCCGGCTGTCGACATCGGAAATGGTCCCAGGAGGTCCATGCCGATTTGCTTAAAAGGTGTTGTTGGCACTTGAAGAGGATGGAGTGTACCAGCTGGTTTTACAGGGGGTGATTTACGGCGCTGGCAGTCTATGCACGTACGTACATAGTGTTTCACTGTCGCAGGCAGTTTTGGCCAGTAGTATCCATGCTGGACTCTAGCCAACGTGCGGGTGTAGCCTAGGTGACCGGCGGTTGGCTCGTCGTGACACGTTTGCAAAACTTCACAGCGGAGAGCAGATGGGACGACGAGTAGATGACTGTTTCCCCCAGGGCGGAAGTTCTTCTTGTAAAGTACGTTGTTGCGAATAAAGAATGAAGAGATTACTCGGGTGAAAATCTTAGGCACAACGGTAGTTCGTTTTTCCAAGAAATCAATAAGAGGGAGCAATTCCTGGTCTTCTCGCCGCTGTTGGGAAAGCGTTGCGTCATCTATGACACCTAAAAACGCAGTGTCTTCATCGGTCATAGTGGAAGGTTCGACCGGCGCTCGCGAAAGGCAGTCAGCATCCGTGTGCTTTTTTCCAGATTTGTAAATAACTGCCATGTCGAATTCTTATAATCGAAGGCTGCAACGCGCGAGTCTACCTGAAGGGTCATTTAGATTCGTCAGCCAACAGAGCGAGTGATGGTCGCTAACGACTTGAAAGGGGCGAGCGTACAAATAAGGGCGGAACTTCATAACCGCGCATACCACTGCAAGGCACTCTTTTTCGGTTGCCGAGTAGTTCGCTTCTGCTCTAGATAGGGTCCTGCTGGCGTAAGCAATTACTTTTTCCACACCATCCTGGCGCTGCACCAGCACAGCACCTAAGCTCACGTTGCTGGCATCCGTATGAAGTAGTGTAGGGGCGTCGTCATCAAAGTGCGCCAGGACAGGTGGTGTCTGTAAACGTCTCCGCAGCTCATTAAACGCTTGTTCCTGTTCTTCACCGCAGTGAAAGACAGCGTTGTCACGCGTCAGCAAAGTTAATGGCCAGGCAATTCGTGAGAAACCAGCAATAAACCGGCGGTAATAGGCGCAAAGACCCAGGAAACGCCGCAATGTCTTTTTGTCCGTAGGTGTCGGGAACTTGGCGACTGCGGAGAGCTTTTCAGGATCAGGCCGGACACCTTCTTGGCTAACGACGTGACCTAAGAATGGCAGCTCCTCGTACCCGAAGTGGAACTTCTCGGGTTTTAGTGTGAGGCCCGCAGATCGTATGGCCTGAAATACAGCTAGCAGACGGCGTAGATGCTCTTCAAATGTGGCCGAAAACACAATCACGTCGTCAAGATACACCAGGCATGTTTGCCACTTAGGTCCCGAGAGCACAGTATCCATCAACCTCTGAAATGTTGCTGGTGCTGAGCATAAACTGAACGGATGGACCTTAAACTCGTACAATCCATCGGGAGTGACGAATGCTGTCTTCTCCCGATCTCTCTCGTCTACTTCTATCTGCCAATATCCACTTTTCAAGTCCATTGATGACAAGTAACGTGCATTTCGTAGGCGATCAAGGGAATCGTCGATGCGAGGAAGAGGGTACACGTCTTTTTTAGTTACTTGGTTGAGCTTGCGGTAATCTATGCAAAATCGTAAGCTGCCGTCCTTCTTTTTAACAAGTACCACGGGGGAAGCCCAGGGCTCTGTGACGGCTGGATAACGTCGTCTCTAAGCATTTCGGCCACCTGGCGCTGAATGGCTGCACGTTCTTTCGGAGCTACACGGTAAGGATTTTGTCGAATTGGGCGAATCGAGTCATCCGTGATGATTCGATGTTTTGTCAAAGGCGTTTGGCCGATCCGCGATTCGGAAGCAAAGCAGTCTCGAAATTGATCTATGAGATCCAAAAGGCGGTCCCGTTCTGAAGAAGACAAATTTGGACTTACATCGACGATGGTTACGGGCGTCTTGCACATTGATCCTTCCTGTTGCAGTGAGAAGCAGTGCTGCACATTTGGGAGGCTGATGAAAAAGGCCACAGTTGTGCCTTTCGGAATTTGCTGACGCTCGTCGCTGAAGTTTGTCAGCAGCACTTCGGTCTGTCCATTGGTCAAGTTGACTAGCCCTCGAGCTATAGAAACACCTCGGCTTAGTACCAGGGCAACTGCCCTTTCGGCGATACCATCGCCGGTATGCGCCATGTCGCACTTCACTTCAACAAGAGAGCATGATCGCGGAGGTAATGTCACTGTCTCATTGGCGACGCGTAAGGGCATCAGTGGTACTTCCGCATAACCAAGGTCTTCATGATTGTTGGTGAAGGCAACGACGCTGTCACGAATGCTGATTACAGCCCCATGAAGACGCAGAAAGTCCATGCCCAAGATGAGATCTTTGCAACAGTCAGGGAGAATAACGAAGCTGCCAACAAACACCGCGTTTCCTATTCCTATCCGGGCAGTGCACTTCCCTGTCGGTGCCAGTAGCTGGCCCTCAGCACTTCTTATTACTGGCCCAGTCCATTCGGTTTTTACTTTGCGCAGCGTGTCAGCCAGTTTCTGGCTAATAATTGAAAAATCCGCCCCGGTATCCACCAGAGCATGTACCTCCAGCCCATCAATGGAAACAGCGAGGTCAGCGCTAACAACGTTATCTGGGTTGCTCGTCTCTTTCGGCATTTTCGGCGGAAGTGCGGCAAGGTCAGCGGTGTCAGCTTCGTCGTCAGGGCTGTTCATCTGGTGCGGCATTTTCGGTGGTAATGTAGGCGGCATTTTCGGCGGTGGTGCGGCAATGTCAATACTAACGGCAGCGTCAGAAGCACGGGCTGTCGGCAGTTGCGGCGGTGGTGAGGGTTTTGACACTTTTAGACTGTGTGCAACTTCCCCTCGCGAGGTTGCGGCTGTTAGTTTCCCCGGTGAGGGCTAGGGGACCGCCGTCCGCCAACGTCAGCATTGCCACGACGCATCGGCGGAGAATAACGCTGTGGCG
Organism: Amblyomma maculatum; assembly: GCF_055883805.1. Lineage (NCBI taxonomy): Eukaryota > Metazoa > Arthropoda > Arachnida > Ixodida > Ixodidae > Amblyomma > Amblyomma maculatum. The sequence continues at coordinate 104,217,925 of NC_139345.1, read as the reverse complement.
ATGGGGAGGAGCGGCGGCGGAAGCCCGGGGATTCGGTTTCCCTGCTGACCGGAAGGCCGTCCTCGGTTTGGGCAGTGTCAGCGTCGAAGCGGCGGCGAGCAGAAGCAGACGGAAAGGCCTGCCCCTCTTCGCGGTAGCGGCAGTACCGATATACGTGGCCAGGTTGTCCGCAGTAGAAACAGACTGGCCGGCTGTCATAACTGCGCCACCTGTCCGTTCGGCGTGGTTGAGAGCGCCTGGAAGGCCACTGAGGCCCCTGGAAGAATCGCGTCTCCTGACGGCTTGGTGAGCTCGGTGAGGCGTGGCCTGGAGGCGGGCGACGTAGGACCGCGGCGTAGCTCTCAGATCGCGGCTCGTGATAAGGTGCAGGAATGTTGGCCGTGTAGTTGACCGGTTGTGGAACGCAGTATGGTGGTTCGGAAATGGCTGCCGCGTTGTCGACTGGATAAAACTCGTTGCACTGGGCAGACGGTGATAGGGAGCACCGAATTTAATTCCTTACAGCCTGCACGAGGGCCTCTGACGACTGAGCTTTCGTAACCGTAATTCGCTGCAACTCCTCAAGGGCAATTTCTCTAATCATGTCTCGAAGAGTGGTCTGATCTGTTGCAGTCAGCGCCGCCGCAGTCGTCGGGGCACAGCTGGCTGGTCGGTTGCACTGGCGGCACCGATCTTGGAGGGCTCGCTCTATAGCCGTAGCGTCCTTAATGAACTCACTTACGGTTTTAGGTGGGTTGCGTACTAAGCCGGCAAACACCTGTTCTTTGACACCGTGCATGAGATGCCGTAACTTCTTTGGCTCACTCATATCAGGGTCGGCACGGCGAAAAAGGCGAGCCATGTCTTCCGCAAACATAGCCACGCTCTCATTCGGCTTCTGGACACGCACTTCAAGCAGGCGCAGCGCATTGTCGCGTCGATCAGTTCTCGCAAAGGTGTCTACGAGCTGGTGACGGAAGTCATTCCATGTGGATAAGCTGGCCTCGTGGTTTTCAAACCACGTTCTAGCATTATCCTGAAGGGCAAAATAAACATTGCAAAGTTTGTGATCTGCGCTCCACTGATTAATCTTGGCCACTCGCTCAAACTGGTTAAGCCAGTCCTCGACTTCTTCAAACGCTTCCCCGCGAAAGCACTCTGACGCCTTGGTGTTCTGAAGAGTCACCGGCGTAGGGTTGGGATGTGCCATGGCTTGGGAGACCTGATGGACTCGGTCGTTTGAAGAGTCGCTTTGCAGAGAGTTGTACTCCGGGGCTAGGCCTAGAAGGCGGCGTCTAGCGCGATGTACAGGCGTGTCGATGTCTGGGATTCGCTGTGGACTGCCGGAAGGAGTCTTATGCATACCCCAGCGCGCTCCACCAGTGTCACGTCTCGATAAAACGCCAAGGAGGACCCAAAGATAGGACGGGTTTAATAATCAACCTGGACGAGTCTTGCGCTCCAACTTCCATCTCTTCCAGGCTCGCGCTTGTGGGGCCAGTCATCATCTTTGGCGTCGTCTTCTATGCAGCAATATATATATATATATATATTGTAAACAATTGCAGTGGCCGCTCGCGCGCAGGTATTTGTGGACAGTGCTCGGACACTAGCGCGCGAGCGACGCGAACTTGTTGACCGTTTGTATTTTTTAAATAATGTATAATGCTCCCCTGTCCTTTCTTCCTATCGCTTCCCTCTATACTTCACCTGGCTATCCTCTCCCTATCCACTTTTCTTTCCCGCCGGCCGCCGCTCAGGTGCTTCAGTTGTTTTAGATAGCAGTTGCCGCGGCCGGCAACACTCTTTTCCATCTTTTTTATTATTTAATAATAATAAACCACTACCACTACCACCGGGGAGTGTATACTCTTCCCCGAAGAAGCCGCGTGTTGGCTACTGCATCTCGATGTTTGTGTGTGCGTCCCTGAATTCGACATTTCTTATGGTGATGAATTACTTAGTTTTAGCGGGCTTGCATTCTGCAGGCCAGTGACTTGAGGCATAAGCTGTTTGCTACAGTTTTCTAGGAAGTTTTCTCATGCAATAATGAGAAAAAAAACAAAAACAACCGGCATCGCGTAGTTTGTTAGCGTGCTCGGCTGGTGCTCGGAGGGGTAGGAGATCGATTCCCAGCGGACGATGGTTTTATTAAAGGTTAATGAATTTACTCAATTGGATTCGGATCGGATTATGGACACTTTTCTGGATTGGCTTTCAGATTGGGCTATCGCCTATTTGATTGGATTGTGGATCGCTTGGGTTATAGACTGTATTATGGTTTGACTTGTTACGCGGATTGGGCTGGATTGGCTTTGAATCTGTCTAGTCGGACGCACGCCCCTGATGAGCTGCTAAAGGCTTTCGCCTTAAAATAGATAAGAACCCAGATAGAACTTTTGAACTTTAAGAAGGTTTACTTTACTACTACACAGGCGCATAATGTTTCTAGAAAGTGCCGCCACGTTAGATGTGTCTGGCAATAGGAGGAGAAAACAACTAATCCTGTTACTGTGAGGCGGCGCTTAAAAAAAAATTACTGCGGCCTTGTTCGGCTTTATAGGTCCGATTGAAGAGTCCGGTGAATATCGCGGAATTTTCGAAAAGTGATGAAGCTGCCCTTTAAGCTCTTAAGCGAAGCTAAATGCAATCCTGTATTTTGTTTTCTTTTTTGGTGGTGCGCCAGGTCGGTTTTTGTCGCGGGTAAACTCAGTTTTCGCATTAGGCAAAGTCTTCAATATGGGCTGCTAAATTTTTGAGTGGGTGATGTTTATTTTGGAAGTTACCCAAGTTGGTTCCAATTCAATTCTTATACATGCAAATTTGTGAGTGGGCTAGTTTCACTTTGGGGTGGGCCAAGGCAGTCTCGAGAATGCCCTAACCCAATATTGGCATGGGCTCATCTAATTCTCTCCCGACCCCAACTAATCAGCGTTCAAATTTGTCCAAGGTCGTTCCATGATCATATTTCTGGTTCTCCACGACATGTCCTAGATGACACGCACAATGTACTGTAATATGCATTGCATGCGATGCAATTCGCATCCCGGAGAGCCAATTCCAAATCGTACATTGGCTGTTATGTTTACCACGGCTACCCATTCCTCCAATGACTTCGACTGAATCTTCCTTTTCTTTTTGACATTCGCGAAATCTCGACAAGTAGCGCATAAATACTTTCGCAATAAGAAGTTTCGGGGCGCGCTTAATACTATTGTGGGGTGACAACGCTGGCTTGTGATTTTACATATATGCATATACTGCATACACCATGCATTTTTCACATACTGTATTTTTTAATATACTGATCCTATATGCTTGCGCAAACTTAGTGCGCTCTTTGGTCCCTCGTTTTCAATGATTTTCGTAATTGTTGAAATTTATAGTAATTTTCAGTAATGATTAGTCATTTGGAGTCATTGTCAATTTTTCTTAGTCATTTTTAGTTTTCAGAGCCATTATCAATTATATATACCCAATCATCATCATCAGCCTGATTATACCCACTGCAGGGCGAAGGCCTCTCCCATATTTCTCCACTTAACCCGGTTGTGTGCTAGCTGCATCCACTTGACCCCTGCGAACTTCTTAATCTCATCCGCCCACCTAACTTTCTGCCGCCCCCTGCTACGCTTTCCTTCCCTTGGAATCCAGTTTGTTACCCTCAGCGACCATCGGTTATCCTCTCTTCGCACTACATGTCCTGCCCACGTCCATTTCTTCTTCTTAATTTCTACTAGAATGTCGGTAACTTGAGTTATTTCTCTGACCCACTCTGCACGCTTTCTATCTCTTAATGTTACCCCTACCATTTTTCGTTCCATAGCCCTCTGGGTTGCCCTCAACTTAAGTAGAACTCTCTTGGTTAGCCTCCACGTTTCAGCCCCATAGGTGAGTACAGGCAATATGCAACTGTTGTATACTTTCCTCTTGAGCGATATCGGTAAGCTGCTAGTCATAATCTGCGAGTGCTTGCCAAATGCGCTCCATCCCAATCTTATTCTTCTTGTTATTTCCTTTTCTTGGTCCGGATCTGCGGTTACTGCCTGTCCTAAGTAGACATATTCGCCTACTACTTCCAGTATTTCACTACCTAATGTAAACTGCTGTTCCTTCCCGAGGCTGTTGAACATTACCTTAGTCTTCTGCATATTGATTTGCAAGCCTAGATTTCTACTTTTCCTGTCTAGGTCATCAATCATTATTTGCAGTTCATCCCCTGAGTTGCTTAGCAAGGCAATGCCATCAGCAAATCGCAGATTACTGAGGTATTCTCCATCTACCCTTATCCCTAACTGCTCCCATTCCAAGTCTCTGAATACTTCCTCTAAACAAGCTGTGAATAGTACTGGGGAGATTGTGTCTCCTTGCCTAACACCTTTCTTTATGGGAATTTTGTTACTTTTTTTATGCAGAACTATGGTTGCTGTGCAGCCACTATATATATCTTAAAGCACTTTCACGTACAGCTCGTCTACCCCCTGATTTCGCAATGCCTGCATCACCGCCGAGGTTTCAACTGAGTCAAATGCTTTTTCGTAATCAATGAATGCTATGTATAAGGGCTGGTTATATTCCGAGCATTTTTCTATCACCTGATTGATGGTATGGATATGATCGATAGTAGAGTACCGTTTCCGAAACCCTGCTTAATCCTTTGCTTGATTGCAGTGTAAGGTTGTCGTGATTCTATTAGCGATTACCTTAGTAAATACCTTATACGTAACAGACAGTAAGCTGATTGGTCTGTAATTTTTAAGGTCCTTAGACTCCCCTTTCTTGTGAATGAGGATAATGTTTGCATTCTTCCATGGTTCCGGTACCGTCGATGACACCAGGCACTGCGTATACTGGGTGGCCTGTTTTTCTAGCACGATATCCCCCCCCGTCCTTCAGCAAATCTGATCCTCTCTTGCTGATTTCCCCCTTTTCATAGCTTCTAGTGCTTTCTTCACCTCGTCCTTCGTCACTGGTGGAACGACTGACTGTTTTTCCGGTTCTTCCGTTTGCTGAAGAAGGTATTCATGATTCGTAAGTTATTGAGCTCTGCAAGCTCAACTAGTAACTCCCCCCTGCTGTTCCTAGAACCAATGCCATAGTCACCTACTGCCTTGTCTCCTGCCTGTTTTTTCCCTACCTTAGCATTGAAGTCGCCCATTAGTACAGTATACTGCGTCTTTACTTTTCGCATTGCCGATTCTACATCTTCATAGAAGCGTTGAACTGCCTGGTCATCATAACTACATGTAGGTGCATAGGTCTGTACAACCTTCAGTTTATACCGCTTATAAAGCCTAATTACGGTGCCTGCAACCCTCCCATTAATACTATAGAATTCATCTATATGACCCGCTATATACTTATAGACAAGGAAACCTACTCCTAGTTGTCGCCTCTCTGGTAAACCTCGATAACACAGTGCATGCCCATCCTTCAGTACAGTATATGCCTCATTCGGCCTCCTAACCTCACTAAGCCCTATGACATCCCATTTCATGCCCTCTAGTTCCTCTAACAGCACTGCTAAACTAGCTTCACTAACTAGGGTTCTAGCATTAAACGTTGCCAGGGTCAGTTTCCAATAGCGGCCTGTCCAGCGGAGCCAGGCTTTCTTAGCACCCCCTGCTGCGTCACAGGTCTGACCGCCGCCGTGGTCAGTTGTTCCGCAGCCGCTGGTGACTGAGGGCCGGGTTTTTTTTATGGAGCTTGTCATAGGAGTTTGCGGCCAATTACTGCACCAGGGTGGCCAACTCCTGTTCTGGTGAGGGAGTGCGTTGCCGGAGGTGTTCACCGGCATCAGGTCGCACCCCAAACCTGTGTATGCAATTCCATCGACACGCGGATTTTTTTTTTTTTATCCGGTGGAGAATTGCACGGCACCGGGATTTGAACCCCGGTCCTCTTGCATGCGAGGCGGATGTTCTACCGCTACGCCACCGCTGCACCTAATATTTTGTATTTATTCCGCCTCAGCAACCTCCGGCTTCTGTTCCTTAATAGCGGCAATGGGAATTTCTCCCTCTCCAGTTCGTCATCTGTGTATCCGTGGCAGGTGGCTCCTTTGGTCACTACATCACATACGCCGACTGGGTCTTTCTCCCTACGAAATATCTTATGTTAATTCAAAAATAACCTGCCAGCCTGCCACATGGTCGAGGACTGCATAGGATTTTGCTTGTCTCTATACCATTACTCGGCCAAGTGGTGTTGACTTGTCTAACGTGGGCATTACGCCGAGACTGCATCTTTACATTCTTCCTTCAGTACTGCTAGACTCACTCTTCCCATCCGCTTGCATTCACGAGCAACGGTCTCACTGCGCCAGTCACCAGTAACCAATAATGCATTTTTTGTTTCCGTTTCAGAATGGTTGGATATGCGGTGAGAGTTGGAAAACTTATACCGTCCACACCGCTTTCTGGACGGGATCAATGACAGGCTTCTTCCTCTCAGGACTTCTGGCAGACAAGTAAGGACCATTACCACATAGTCATGATATAAAAAATATAACCAGACCTCTTCGAGGAAAAACTTCAGCTGCTAACAATTAAGCATTTCAATATTTTCAAGAAGTTTCCAAAAAATATTAAGGAATGTACAATGTACAAATAACATCCTAAATTCAGCTACCGGTTTATTGTTTACAGGATTTAGCCCCCAAAACCTAGTCACGCTGTGAAGGAAGCTTTAGTGGAGGGCTGCAGAAATTTCGACCCCCTGGGATTCCTTAACGTGCACTGACATCCCACAGCACACGGACGCCTTGCTTTTCGCCTCCATCGAAAAGCGGCCGCCGCCGCCGGGATTCGATCCCGCGTCCTTGTTTTCTGTCGTCAACGCCCTAACCATTTAGCCACTACGGCGAGGCTAAATTCCACTATCATACCAAGAATTCTTGAACAAAAAATAAACATAAAACAAATACAAATTAATGAGCAAACGATAAAAATAAGGCGCCAAATTATCAAAAAATGACTAAAACTGAATATAATTTTGTCAAAACGGTACAAATAGTATATATCGAATAACACAGAAAGATAACACGCGTTTAGAAGGCGTGGCCGTGACCCCTTTTCCCAAGCATTTCACCCCAGAGAGCCGAGCACCAGGCCGGGGGAAAGCTTGTACCCATTTAAAAACCGGTGTTCTACACGGCCCTAACCCAGTATTCGTAATCTGGGTCGGCCTTTATCGGGGGGGATAACACCGGAACACGAACAGCGGCCACGCATATGCGCCAGCTTTCTACACCGAGTCTGCTTCCACAGGACATAGCCGCATGTGAGGAGCCTCCTCCCAGGCTTTCCCCCTGAGGAACCCGGCCGCAAGGTCGGGGGAAGCTTGTACCAATTTTTACCGGCTGGGTGACCGGCGGTGGATTCGAACGATCCACCTCCCGCAGCCGTTTAGAAGGCGTATATATATATATATATATATATATATATATATATATATATATATAACATACCCCGCACCTCCACATAGTGAAATGTGGATTTAATGGTTGGCTGGAACGTCATATATATATATATATATATATATAACATACCCCGCACCTCCACATAGTGAAATGTGGATTTAATGGTAGGCTGGAACGTCAAGCGCTGGCAGTACTTCGGGCACAGCAGGATCGAATTACCAGCCGCAGGGCACAGCTTCAGCGCGAGCGAGATGGGCGCCGGAGACAAGCGATGGTGATGGCGATGCCGCAGCGTTTTCTGTTCTTTGTCTTCTTTACAATATATATATATATGACCAGATTTGATTTAAATAAATTTCGAAATCTTCAAAACGTTTTTCTCTTTGAGCAGCATAGCCAATGAACTTTGCGGATGTAACAATGTTTAATAGTGGATGCTGGACAGGCTTGAATGCTTCAGACTTTTCCTCCTAAAGGCAGATACAATTAAAATAATTTATCGATGTTGGATTACGGTAATAATGGATACATGCTCAAGTAGTACGCAATTTTCCCGTTCATCGCTTAAATGTCATGAGAGAAGTTCGTGCAAAGTTCGACTCTTAAATTGAGGCAAAAGGTTTCCGCTTTCTCTTTCACAGGATCGGTCGCAAGAAGACGGCGTTGCTGCTCATAGTGGTATCGTCAGTTTGCAACCTTCTCAGCTCTTTTTTCCCTGAATTTATTGGCTACGCGGTGCTCAAGTTCTTCGCTGCTGTAGGACCATTTCCTGTGACAGCTACCATCTTCGTTTTAGGTAAGCTGCATTATTTCATATTTTCAGTTTATCAGGGCGGATGTTTCACAAGTACAGTTTTTAAAGCTCGTTTCGTGGAGGCAAAACCTCGCTTTTGTCGGCGAAATGCGAAAGAGTTTCAAGTAAGGAAGAAAAGTACTGGCGAGGCGGTCCACGTTGATTAATCGATACACCGACGCTTCATTGCCGTCATACGGAGAGAGATAATACTTGTCGCGTATCACGCTGTCTTGTTTAGGTAATGCTCATGCCCTATCCATAGTTATATATCTACGAAACATTCCGACTCGAGTGAGCCTTTTGCACCAGTCTAGTGGCCTATGAAATGCGCAATGCCTCGAGGGTAAACTTGACGCTTTTTTTTTTTTTTTGGCTTATCATAACCCTGCTTATCCGAATATACCACAAAGAGTGCTCTTTCACATTCGTTGGTATTACGGGCGTATTTTTATGCTGTCTGTTCTTCATTGCTTGAATGCTTGACCCAACTATTCAAGCCAGAAGTTCACATAAGCCGCTTGAGGTGTACGATGTTTCACTGACGCAGTATTGGAGTACACCATAGCTGAGCGGAGAACACTGATCGCCGTCGTATGGAGCGTCACGTGGAGCGCGTTTGGGGCGACACTGCCCTGGTACGCTTACCTGTTGCAGAGTTGGAGGGCCCTTATCGTGACCAACTCCTGCCTCGGAGTCATCCTTTTTCTATCCACGTGGTGAGTAACTCCATCGATTTTTCGTGCCTCCAGCTTCCTGCCCGCACGTGACTCGTCGCTGCTCCTAATGGACAGGTGGGGATTGGATGTAATAGTTCGCAAGGCATTCGTGACAGACAAGAAAACAGAAGGCGAATCGTTTGAGAGAAATGAATATCCTAGGAGAACCGAGAAATTCACGAGCGGAAATGCGTGAATATGTAACGTCCTGAACAAATTTCTGGTTTGGTCGAGTTGAATCATGCTCTCAGATCTTCCACGCTTGCCCTGTTTTTTCGTTCGTTTTCGCGCGGTCTTTTCTTTTTTTTTTTTCCGAAGAGCAAGACACATTTTTTCACCATGTCCAGCATAAGTTACCTTTCTCCAGAAAATGTGGCGTAGGCGTTGGGAACGAAAAATGACGGCTAGGCTCTGACAGGCCGTAACTGGCAGAAGGAATGGCAGTATACTCTGAATGGTCGTCGGGCTGTGTGATGCTCAGAGACCACATCACATGGCCGAGGCAGACGATGTCAGCTAGGATGTTGTCTTTTAGATGAGGGAGTGAGATCAGACTCCAGCCTCCTAAGACCACTGGATCCCCAGTCAGGCAAGCTACCCTTAGGTCATGCAGGCGCGTTAGTAAGGCTTGATTAAAGCGGGGTTTTGTATCTGTGTTGAATTGAGTGGGTTTTAACCTAATGCGGTGTCTTACGACCGTATGCAAACGATTATCTTTGGCATAATAGATGTATCAAAATAAGATTACTGATTACGCTAGGCCCAATGTGAATATATGTGAACGGGCATTTGCAAGAGCAGCCGGCAAATGGGAGGTATTAAGGCTTTTATGTCATTTAAAAGTGAAGCTTAATTGTCCCTCTCCTTTGTTTTTTCGCTTCATGCCGACAAGGCTGCTTACTCCGAGCCTGATTTGAAAACAGGTGCAAGGGAATATACATTATCAAAAGAGTCGCCAGCGGACGGACCAGATGCGTCACAACCACGAGCTGGACGCCCCTTGGCAAGAAAAGAACTACCGCTGGATGGAACGGTTCAGAAGAGTGCTTTTGAGGGAGGCCAATAATAATAACAAGTGTTCGACGCCGGAAAAATTGAATAGGATACTTTATAGTTCAAAAGACGCTGAAGTCATGCACTATAAAGGTTTCCAATGCAATGGGCGAGGAAAAATAAGGGCCGCCAGACAGAGCGCAGTGGTCTTAATTCTCAATGACGCAGGCGATAACAGTTCTCGGGAAAAGACGCATGCTGGAGCGAAACTGCGCCGAGCAGAGGGACGCGGCCATTGTTCAACGAAAGCGTCTGGCCTATTTGGGTGGGTGCGATGATAGCCTGAATTGCGGGGAACGTCATGACCAAGGAATCTCTGGAAACCATGGGAACGGTTCGGTCAGCAGCCTTTATGCGTCTCCCTTGCCTGAAAGAGGAGACAGTTTTGTGGAACACATTGCATGCTGTCGGATGTGGCGCGCAACCCAGTGGGCCAATGAGGCGATCTTTGCTATGAATGTCGTATTAAGAGATGACGTTAAACGCCCCGTTATACACAAAATACGGAGTTGTGAGCGAAAAAAGATGAGCGTTGCTTTGGTAGACGATAGCTGGCAGGTGCTATATGGCCGAGCACTCATTCGTCGACGGGCGCGTGTGACGGAAGGAAACCAGATGATATCACAAAGCTTGGAGGCGCTGCCAACATGGTTGCTCATCTGAGTGGGAGTGTGGGATATGAATCAACCTTCCATGGCTCTTTCGAGCCAGGCACGCTAATTCTAGGCCACATGTTCGTAGTGCCGGGTTACAGCGCGGATTAATCTATGTCGAGGTGGTTACTAACGACCGGTAGCTGAATAACCTAGCTTAGGAGTGCATGTTAATAATAATGTGTGATATATTACGGGCAACATTTAAGCAAGTAATTAGTAATTTTCCGAGCAGATACTGCATGTTCGCGAGAGAGGAACCGAAAATAGAACCACAGACGTCAGTTGTTACGTTATCGCGTCATACCGTTAAAGGCGGAGCTAACTGTTCTTCATACTTTTTTGAAGGAAATTTGATGTTATTTTTGCATCGTTTACTTCCTATCGGGAGGCGTTCAGTGGGAGTTCTAAACCAAACGCCTGGTAAAATTATCGCCACCAGGCGTTTCGCAATGGGATAGGCTACTAGGCGCTTAAAACCGTTCTCTGGGACCGGGTAAGTATCCTGGGCTGCAGCCAGATAAAAGGCGTCTTCCACAACGCCGAAAAAGGTGTCTCCCCTGTCGTCAACCATTTCCGTGGTTTTTGTTTTCATTTTATTTACTTTCTGAATAATGTCTCAAAGTACTTAAACTTGCAGTTGTGAAAATTTCTTGACATAAAAGTTTAAGCGATAATCCCTCATTTCTGGCTACATAAATCGTCCATCATCGTCATAAATGGGCGTAATCAGTGGATATATATGTGCGAGAATCTGGAAGAAGAGCCGCAGAATCGGCAGTTATTAAGGCTGTTGCGTCTTAACCTTATATGTGGAGCTTAAGTGTTCACACAATTTCTGTGCAAAATCGTAAGGCATGCTTGATACCGTGTACTTGTAGAGCTTTACCAGACACATCACAACCTGCAATTTACACCTTCAGTTGGGTCCCCGAGTCATCGAGGTGGCTTTTGTCGGTGGACCGAAAGCAAGACGCCCTCGCCACATTGCAGAGAATTGCGCACATCAACGGCAAAAATGTGTCTGAAGAGCAACTCAACAAAATGTTCCAGGTAGGTAGTTCGCACTGTAACTTTCCGCGTAATGGTTTCAATAACATCGCATTTTTTTTTTTTTTTTTTTGCACTCGGTATGAGCCGAGCGAAAGTGGAACAAGGAGTTACAGAGCCTCTGAACGTAACTCTTCGTTGAAGAACGAGGTTTTGCGTGCCACATTAGGCGAGGCTGCGTGACCGAATGAGGTCAGTGTGGTTTTGGCATGCTGAACACGAAGCGAGTGGCACCCAATGTCTCCCACACGAAGCTCACAAACCTATTGGGTGCGAGGACATGCCGTAGCGCCACCGTTTAGCAGCGCCGCATGACGTAGTAAGTGGGATAACGCGCGTTGAACTGCTGCTGTGCGATGCTTTCCTAGGCAGTTTAGTGGCGCGTTAATGCTGAATTTATTTATTTCCTCCATATGCACTTCGCTCTAGTCCTGATGGAGGCTATTTGAGGTGTTACACAAATTCTATCCGGCAAAAAGGAATTTCACAGAGCACCCGTGAGCTGTCGAAGCGTAACCCGACGAGTTTAAAGTACTGCTACGACGCCGCACACCTGCAGTGTGGTTGTCGCTGTTAAAGAAAGTCAACATGCGACAGATCCAGTCAGAAATAAGTGGTCATAAATCACGATAACCATTTTGATAAAATTATGCGCTTCACCGCTGTATCCCTGCTTTGCTCGGTAATCAAATATCCATGCTAGAGGAACAGAGCTCACAGGGGTGACAGATGCGGTGCACTTCGCGCAGTGCCGACAAGAGCGTGCCATTCGGCTGCTCCTTGAGTAGTCAAGTTTTACAGTGGGGATGAAGCGAAGAAATCGTTTAAAGTAACTGCGCAGAAATGCATTCCTTCTTGCACACTGACCGCGATCATTGCCACTCGAGCTTCGGGTGGGTGTTTGCTTTTCCGCGCAATTTTATTGAGCAGATCATGATATGCATGGTTATTTGCTTTATGGGTCATTTGAAATCACTGCTGAAGTTGCATAAGGCGATTCACAACGCGTACCGCTGCGCGTGGCAGCAGACACGTTTAGCTTCGGGCATAAATGTCTTCAATGAGAAGAAATTTGGCACGTCCCCACTTTCGGACGAACATTCCTGGCTCTGGGTAGGTACTGTTCGGCGAAGAAGCCAGTATATGTTCTATCCCGCCAGCAATCAGACTTAGCTTCACAAGTATTAAGCGCAAGAATAGAAACTTTAATTTGCGTCAGTCCTTCGGCCGCAGCTCACTGAACTCTCCAACTCCATATGGATGAAATCTTGCTGAATGAAACGACTGTTGCACACACAAGGATGCCCACTGACTCCTTTACACATTGGCAATTTCTTTAACCAATCTTCAATCAGCTAATTTTTCGGGGAGAAATGGGAGCGTGCGCCGGGTTCCGTCGCGTATATATACAGAGTAGTAAAGACCATGTGAACCGCTTAAATAAACTAAAACATCAACAGCGACGACGCGAGATGAAAGTGTGTTATCCTGCCACCCGACGTCAAAAAGCAAAACTGCTGAGAAAACCGCGATTTTTAGCTTTCAAAACGTACAAATTCAATCCAGCGCCTGTTTCAGCACCAGTAAACGGGGTCAAGTGATCTCACTTGCTTTTCTAGGTCGACACTAGCGCCGCCCGCTCCAGTGGTAGAGCTCGCGCCCAATACCGTCAGTTGGCTTGAATCTTGAGTCGAGAACATCGAGTTGCGCACTGGCGCTATTTTGTTCCAATTTTGTTACTACCTTAACTGTCATAATACATTCATGTGCGTTTATGCGGTCACTCTAGTAATACTGTGAGCATTTAACGCGACATCGTTAAATACTTTGCTCTAAAGAAAATTCAGCGGTGCGCTGTCGGCGTCGTGGCAGAACACATAAGCAGGGCTCTGCCACATAATGCGGTAGGTTATACTATTATGTGCTATTCCGTATATGTGAGATAAGGGCGGCACAAATCCGCCTCTTGCAAAAGGTTTCACGCCTTCTGCGGAGTGGTTGAAAATTCGTCTGCTACTGGTCCTTGGGAGACGCAGCCGCCTGTGAAGTGGCGATGTGTGTACTATAGGGTACAGTTTCTGTATTTAAGGTGCGTCGATGGCGCCCGCGCGCCGCGGGCAACATCGAGGCACCCTATGTGTACTTGCAAGCTACCACCATCTTTCGCATAAGCCTGAAACGAATATGAATTAAGCATGCATGAGCAGTTCATATTCTGTGAAGAAACTAACTGCTAAGAAACTAAATTCGTTTCGTGGACCTCCTGCGCGTACTAAGTGTAAGGAAAACGTAGCACACAATATTTCTGCCAAATAAAGTTGAGGCTGATATTCGTGCGCGAAATCTGCGTAACTCGCCGCAACATCTAACCACATGTGCGATGTCATTTTGGCAGCCAGGTGAAAACAAAGCGCGTTTCCCACTTTTTCACTTCAGCACATTCCGGAGCATTCCGGCACAAAAAGACACAGAATGCAGCAATCCGGTAGGACACTGTTCCCACAAAGCGCAACGTGCGTAAGAATATGCTTACCTTTACAGGCGATTGCGTCAACCGTGCAGTACGTTGTCCGCCTTCGTATCACCGGAACCGAAGCAACCAGTGCGATTTCAGCGCGAGTGCAATGTAGTCGGCGCATATACCTCTTAGTCACGCATAAAAGAAAATCGTTCATGCCGTCTTCTTTCAAGCCTCTCAAACATGACACGGTGCAGCAGTCCTTCCGCCTGAGCAAAGCACAAAGAAACACGGACACTTGTCGACACGATAAATGCCCGTTTGCGTTAAACACCACATCTAGAAGGCCCTTCACAAGCGTACACACTTCTGTAAGATATGCACGCGACACGCAACACATTTCACGACGGTAAGAAATCGAAGAAGCACATTCAGCATTCGCCGAAACGTAGTCGAAACGCACACCACGTGCAAACGGCCATATTGTGAAATTTGAAAAGAGCATGGGTAGCTACCGGCGGCCTCCTGGCGGTGAAATTTTGTTACAGTTTCAGTTGCATTTTTAGAAAGCATTCCTGTGTAATTTTAATGTTAGCGTTATTTTTGGCGCTTTATTCAGGTGTTGGGTTATATCAGCAGCGTCGCTTGTGTATACAATTCTACGAAGTTATGCAGCCCTACCCCCAGCATGTTGAGTGATATCCTTGGCATATTCTCCAACTATAGCACCCCTTTGGTATGCAAGAAGTGATTTGCAATGGCACGAACACCCAAAACTCAGGGTGTAACCGTGTTTTGAATGAAACAAATACCCAAAAGGGTGTTTTTGTTTTTACAGTGGGCCTCCGCTATCGGCTCCGGCTGCAACGATCACGAAGGCCAAGAATGGCGCATACGCAGCTGGGTTTTTAAACCAGGGGTAGGGCGCGGATACGCAAAGCGGCCTTCTGAAAAAGGCGGATTAATATAATAACCAATTGAGCGAAAGAGGATCAACAAAGAAAGCCGTATGGGAGCCATTAACGCTGTCTCGTCATACCGTTCAGGGCGGAGCTTAAATGTCCTTCATATTTTTATGCACTCAGGGTAGCTTTCGTGAAATCTACTCCTTTAAATTCAACGAAAACAGAGGACGACTTTCTTTTATACCTTCATTCTCTCGGCGAAAGTACAATTGCAGTACTCTTTGAAAGGTACGTACATTTGAAATGTTATACTTATCAATGGTTACGAGGTAACGTAGAGTGAAGTTCCTAGTAGACGGAAAAACAGCGTGCCGATGGTGGGAACTGTTTTTCCTTCTACTTTGTGTTTAATTATTTTTCCCCTAAACAGATTACATTACTAATTTATGGGATTACCGAAGTAAAAATTAAAGAAAAGAGACTTTCCCAATTCCCAATGCTGTCCTTGGCCTCGCCGACTTCATGTATTATAACGAGCACCCTCATTTCCCCTTCATTTATCTGCTTGTCTCGGTTCTGGCAGTCTTGAAGCCATAGGTAGCGTAAGAGGGTTCTAGCTCAGCTTTCGCCCTCGCTCTTGATCCCGTTCTACGTGACACTGGCGGTAACACAGAACGTTCCACGTCCACCGCTATGGTTGAGGGTGGCGCTGGTGAACACTCTATACAGACAACATTAATACCCAAGAAAGTAGGAGGTGGGACAGCAGCCGATGTAGCTCAGTTGGAAGAGCACCGGACGCGATATTCGGAGGTCGTGGGTGCGGTTCCCACAATCGGCACGTTGTTATTTCTTCGACTTTGTGTTTAATTATCTTCCCCTAAACAGATTGCATTACTAATTTATGTGATTACCAAAGTAAAAATAAAAAAAAAAGACAAAGTACAATCCCCAATGCTTTCCTTGGCCTCGCCGACTCTTGGCTTCTTTCCTTCATGTATTATAACGAGCACCCTCATTTCCCCTTCATCTCTCTCTCTCTCTCTCTCTCTCTCTCTCTCTCTCTATATATATATATATATATATATATATATATATATATATATATATATATATATATATATATATATATATATATATATATATATATAAACAGGGTGTCACACAACTTTCCCGATTATCTATTTTATTCCCTGCAATCTTCTGATCGGGTAATCGGGAAAGTTGTGTGACACCCTGTTTGAATTTAACCCTGGCCCATTAGTAACAAGCAATCCATGTCTATATATATATATATATATATATGAAGCATGCGAAGTACAGACGCGCTTCTAAAGTTCCGAAACATGCGCACGATGGACGCGGTGCCATCTAGTTACAGTGCAGGGCGTTCGTATGATTTGTCGTCTTCTGCGGGTGCGGACGGTGTATATTTCCGTCTTGTCCTGCTCGCCGACGTGGTCGCCCAAATAAGATTGAAGTCGAGCAGGCAGAGACCATTGCTATTCAAGCAGAGGTGATGATTGAGGGCTACTCGGCGCAAAAGCGCTCAGATGCGAGCAAGATATGTTGACGAAATTCGCGTGAAATGGGCTGAGGACCAAACGTGTCGTGCGAGGCAGGCAAAAGCATCGCAACATAGGCGGGTCGAGGGCGCTCAGTGCCGATCGGGGGAGGCGGAAGCAATGGGGACGAAGTGGGCTGAAGGCGCTGAGTACCGAGTGAGAAGCGGCCCGAAGGCCCGAACATCCCGAGTATACGAATTCGGAGATATGGAAGGCAAACTTTAAAAGTATGAGAAGCAAATTATAATGCTATGCGAACAATGCCCGAAAATGCTATCACATTCAGCTCTTAAAGACGAAGCCTAAGCGTCTTCTGTGTGTTTGACGGGGGCTGTACATACCTGTCAGAGGATGTGTGGGCATAAACTTCGCACAAATAGTAAATGTTCTAGTGCGCTCTTCCCCAACGTAACTCATCTGTGATATATTGACAGGGCACGTCGCCATGTCGACCTACCAAGAATATGCTTCGTAATTACGTGTGTAGTGCGAACATGCTCCCTCACTCCACTCACGTGCTTGGCAGTCTTCATTACCTAGCACATCCCTGGAGGATTCCTTAACACTGCGTGTAATGCAGCACGCACTTAGGGCAACCCAGTACTCCCGGAAAAAAGGTCGTATGGTAGACCTGCTAGAAATTCGCCTTATTGGCGAATTACACATGACAATAGAGTGATTCGCCACTACCAGGTTTCAGATTGCGACCTAGTCACTGGAAGCTACTCTTTTGTTGCTTAAAACCAACAACATAAATGCTCCCCCATTTTCTTTTGTTAAGGATGCGGTTAAGAAATCCACCAATTTTTAAAGCTTGTGCTGTGCTTGCCCCATTTCATTGAGACAGCCATAGAAAAGGGATCGGGTGCGTTTATCACAATAAATAATTAAAAAAAAAACTGCAGGAGTCACCAAGGAGGATCTGTGGTCTTCAGCCCTTTCTGTGGAAACCATTCGCAACACAGCTGCTGCAACAATTAAATCCGCTTATGTCTTCCTCTCAGACAACTAGCCATATATTTAGTTAAGTAGGATGCATGCATAAATTTTGAAGAGGTCACAAGTAGCAGAGACCTGCTTGCGCTAGTGCAGAGACAAAAAAAAAATTATCTCGTGTGGAAAAGGCTCCTGCGGGAAGAAGGAGAAGGCCGGTTCAAGTTCATTATGGCTTTAGACGAGCACTGGTTATACTGTCGTGACTAAAAGATGAGGTGCAATCCAGTGAATCGGTTGTGAACGGGCTGGCTTGAACAATGAGGGCTAAGCTCCAATATCTGCAGACAAAGCATATTTGTCGGCCACACGGGATCATTCTCCACGGCCAGCTAGTTTCTATACAGGCTAGGCACTAATCGACAAGTTCTACAGAAGTGTTTCGGACACATTGACCAGAAGGCAAATGTAAGACAGGTCAGAACGTGTGTGAAACTGTAACCTGCGCCATGACAACGCGAGAGCTCGCACTGCAAACATTGTGACCCGATTTCGTGACCCTAAAGACATCGCAACAAACTCTCCTCCACCTTACCGTCGCGACCAAGGACGGCGCTGAAATCGAGGCACCCTATCACGACCTCGTTCGCAGCGCCCTCTTCTACTTGGAGCAAAAACAAATTATTAAAGGGAGCTCATTTTGATAAGCGGCAGAATACGGTCAAGATTGAAGGCGGTTTTGATGCAGATGGAGAAAAATGGCTTCGCCCATGTTTTCCAGACACGGCGTAAAAAGTATGACAAGTGCATTTGTCTCAATGTAGATTACTTCGAAAGTGGTAAAAAAAGGTGACGAGTATTTTTTGAACTGAATATTTCAGAAAATCAGTCCACCTTAACTGAACAAATCTCCTATGTAACACCGCCCAAAAATGTAATTTACACTGTAACCTTTAAATAAAAAGAAATTCCCTGACAATTCGAAAATAAAAGCGCTTTACTTTTTGAGCTTCAGGACGAGTGCGTGATATGTGTAACTGAGGATAATTTCACACCATCGATGGCGGTGAACGAACACAGACAGAGATATGATAAATAGTATTCTTATATGATGTAAGGCCATCCAGGCCTACGTGCACAATGTGACCACAGTGATGTGAGAAACCCTGACGTTTAAAATAAACCCGGGTGCGTCTAACTTCGAGAAAGTGCAAGCACCCAATAGGCGATTGGGGCGGAAGTGGACTAAGAAATACACGAAGTACAAGAAAGAAAGAAAAGTTGCATAATTTCGAAAAATGCAACTTTAATAATCGCGCGCGCTCAAGGAACATTTGTGCACGCTTCAGAACGCCGAAATGTAGTAGGCTTGGCTTTGGGATGAAGCTACACTAATGATATGTCTATAGCTCACATCAAAGAAACGTTTCCAGTGTCATATCGCCTAGATGTGTAACTGGGGAATGGTTTCTTCACATTTTACATCTAAAGCGCTACAGCAGTCGAATTATAGCGGAAGCAGCAGGCACAGATTCAGGTATAACAAATTGTTATCACGTTATAATTTTCTGATTGTCGTCTTAGCGGTCTAGAGGCTCCAGAGCCATGCTTATTATATGGCCGAAACCTGTGAATAGCCTGAGTACCATAACGGCTTCCTCATCATCTACAGGAAACAACCGACGATGCACAGGCCCAGATGAGCGTCAACAAACCTCCCACCTTCTGGCAAGGAACAGCGTTGATGCTGAAGTCTCCAAACATCCGCAAGATGGCGCTGCTCGTATACCTCGGCTGGTACATTGCACATCTATTCGCTATGTAAACAAGCGGTGACGGTCTCTGAGGGTGCTCAATTTTAAAAACTAAGCCTCGAAAATCTAG
Organism: Amblyomma maculatum; assembly: GCF_055883805.1. Lineage (NCBI taxonomy): Eukaryota > Metazoa > Arthropoda > Arachnida > Ixodida > Ixodidae > Amblyomma > Amblyomma maculatum. Next base: position 104,198,513 of record NC_139345.1, on the reverse strand, counting down.
GTGAACGGATTCAGATTTTACTATAAAATTAAGTTAAACAAAACCTGGCCTCACCTCATTTTTAGATGCAATTCGTTGTGCAAGAAACATGAGAAAATATGTTGTGACAAAGAATAAAGAGGATGAATTATAGGGACTGAACCCCATCCATCCGTGCAAAACGAACAATGTGTTTCATGAAAAGAAGAATGTGCGTCGCTATGATAATTTTGGGGGATGATAGACATACATGTATTACTCTTCGAATTATAGCCTATGAAACGTTAGTTTGTTTAGTTGCTGAAATATGCTCGTTCATAACCACATGCCACGAAAAGCATGGAGGCCAGTGATGAAAAGTTGAGATTAGTTATATATAAGGCCGAGAAGATGGTAAGTTAGGGGACTGAATTTTGGAGTACTTGAAAAAGCGCTTCCGGTTCTGGAGGGCTGATCGATACTATTCGCTTTGTGCCTTCGTAACCTACTTACTACGCTTAAGTAATAAAAAAATACCCTTAAGTAATAATGTAATAATACCAAATAATACCTCTTTCGGCACGAAACATATAAAATGAAACACGTAGAGTAACAGTTCCAATGCAACTAACATAACATTTACTTTCGCAGTTCAGGAATGTACTGGCTGTTTTCAAGGCAGCATTGGTTTCCTAAGAAGCAAGTAGAAAAGAATCAGGCTTCCAAAACTGAATAAAAGAACGTTGGGCACCTCGCTTCTAAAACAAGTCATCGTGCTAGCCAGCAGCTGTCAGAAGTAAATTCGGCACTCTTGAATAAATAAAAACCAGTACTGAACATTTCACTCGCTCTTGTCCTTCTCCCCCTCCTCAAAATTTTTGTTTGTTTACGTAGGTTCACAATCACCCTGTGTTACAATGGCACCGCCGTGCAGCTCGGTCAGTTGGGCCTGGACATCTACACTAGCTACTCTGTAACTGTGGCGTTCGAGCTTCCCGTCAACATCTTCTGCATGGTGTCACTGGACATATTGGGGCGGCGTTGGCCGAACGCTGGCTTCATGCTACTGGGTGGTGTCGTCAGCATCGCCATGTGGTTCCTAAGGGACAGTGAGTGAGAATCTATATGCCTCTTGAGCTATATGTTCATCGATTCCACAAAATCCGGATCGTTTGCCCCGGTGCTCTCACTGTATTATACGCAAAGACTGCTGCTGATTCGTAAACAAGAATCATAAGATTATATAGGCCAGAGAACAAAAATCCGACGTAGAGAATTTGGTCGCTACGCATTATTGAAGCGGAAACAGCCTGATGCTCACGCATCGCATGGGCACGGCTGTGGCATGCGTGTCAGAAGGGGCTTCATGAACCATGAAATCAGGAATCGGAGATGCTGGGCATTGTTTTCTGAAAGAAACACTAAGTAGAGACGTGCATGGTACTTGCCTCTTCTTTAGATATCCTCTTTCGCTTAAACCGCAGTGGTCGCTTAATTTGCCTTAACGCTCGCTTTTTTATTTTCAGGACATTTATGGGAGCCGAACTTAATCGTAAAAATTGGACGAGGCGTCAGTATGCTCAATTTTTTTATTTACATTCAACATTTAAGACATTTCTTATATAACATTGGCTATGTTATTCATCAACGAAACACAATATTTGAAAAAGGTACATATGAGTATAAGTTGCCGCTTCATTAGTATGTGGTGCAAGCTCGACCACCGTAGCTAACGGGACTACATTGTCGATCTTTTGCCGTAAATAGGGCAACGTGACTCCTACTTCGGGATCAGAGGTGCTCGAAAGAATTTTATCTATATTTAGCGTTAATGAGCTCCTATATGGCACACTGTGACCGTGTGTAGGGAGAGGGGGGGAAGTGGCATGTTCTTTTTTTTTTCACGTGTATTTCATAAAATTTAGCATAGGGGATACCTGCATGTGTAGATGCAATTGTAGACTAGGCTGGCTGCGCATGTGCAGTTGCCGCATTTTGCCCACCGATGCCAGTCTGCGGTAGCAGGAGGCATCCGGTAAACTGGTATACTTTACAATTTTGAGCAATTATTTTCTGTTCTATTTGGCTACTACAAGTACTACTAATACTACTCCTACTACTAATACAACTACTACTACGTCTACCATAGTACATATCTACTATGTTAAATCTCTCTATTAGGACCTCCATTCCAGACGTACAGGACCTGTTCTATGCAAGTTGGGATTTCGATCCTAAAGACTTGATGCTGAAAGAACCAGAACTATTAAGGCGAAAGCCTTCAATGGATCATGCTGTCGTGAACAAAATGTGTCCCGCTTTTGCGGCGTTCAGGTTGGCCGAGGCAGGAGGACGTCATAGAGGTCTCGACCAATCACAGAACACCACCACAGTATGCGCGAATGCATGCCCCATATGTCAATGAATGATCAATTACTAATTAATGAAAATAAAGCAATTACCAATTGATGCCCCATAAAGTATTGCATTAATTAACCAATTTATGATTAATTAAACGCTGAAGTAATTTATTACCTTCTTAATTATTAATTAATTATTATTATTCACTAATTAGTGCCAGTTGCGTAGCAGGATGGGGCACTCAGTCTTTCGCCAGTCACTACTTTATTCGCTAAAGTCCCTCGCATTTTTTAAATGTTAAGCATGGATATAAAATAAATGTTTCACTGTCGTGTGTATAGCAAGCATTCCAGAAAGCAACATTATTTTGATAGACTTGTCGATAAAGTGGCTCTTCAGAGCAGCTTAGGCAGATGTAACTGGCTGAAACACTTCTCCACAGTTTAAGAAAAACAAGCAAGTGTTGAGGGGAAGCCTCAGTTCTCAGCCTGCGGACTGAAGCTGGGTACCTTTAGCTTATCCTCCTATTGTAAAACAGTTCAAGAGCGCTGTCGAACAGCGCTGCGTTCGAGGGTACAAAACGAAGCGTATCGGCCTGCATTTGATTTTTCCTGCATCACAATCAGGGCCTTAAATAAAAAACCTGCTTAAATCAATCAGCGGATTGACCTTGGGGTCTGCACAGGTCCCCACCTAAACTTGAAAATTTATTTTTAGCAAACTTTAGCGGCCTAGCGACCGCTCGCCTGTTGTTGTGGCTGTAGGAAGAAGGAAAAAAAAAAATGCCTGTGCCTGCTACTGACTCTGTAGCTGAGCCACCTCCGCTGCCTCGTGCAGATTGATTTCTTGATTTATTTATATTGTTAATGGAAAGGCGCGGTAACTGTCTCACTTGCTTTTTTGTGGACACCACAACCGCGCCGTAAGGGAAGGGAGGACGATGGGAGTGAAAGTGGAAAGAGACAGAAAAGAAAATAGAGAAGAAAGAAAAGAAAGAGGGAGAGAAAGACGCGCGCCGCAACAACAACCATCGTCCACCACCGAAACGGTGGCGGGGGCAATGGCGGCCTACAACAGATAAATATTCTGTGGCAGGCCAGCCCCCGCCGCAAGCGGCGGTGACCTACCTGTCCCAGCCCCATCGCGTAGCAGATTCAGAGTTGTTCACAACGGCGGCAACACATGCGCTGAATGACGGCTGCGGAATGTTGGTCGCTGCACCACCTTAGCAGCCAAGAATGAAACAATGCGTTATATTTTAACATAGTTCACTCGGTGAGGTGCTTTGTTTTCGAAAAAGTGGAAATAATCACTTAGATTCACTGTATATGGCGCTATAAGGCAAAACTAAATCGTGGAAATTAAAGGACTTAAGTTGCATTGCAAAGCTGGAGAGCGATACCCCGGCCGCTCGATGGAAGTGCGCTTCCATCGAGCGGCCGTGGCGATACTCACGCCCCTTTATCGCTCGTTCGATACCTAGAGATGACGCTATATGTCTTCGTGCTCTATATGCTTTCTGAATGGGAAAGGCCGAACGACAAAATAGACATGCATAATACTACTATTGGTAGAGGAGCTGCCCGGGTTCGATCCCGACCGCGGCGGCTGCGTTTCGATGGAGGCAAAACAAAGAGGCATCCGTGTGCTGTGCGATGTCAGCGCACGTTAAAGATCCCCAGGTGGTCAAAATTACTCCGTAGCCCTCCACTACGGCTCCTCTTTCTCTTTAACTCCCACCGTCTTTCCCTTACGGCGCGTTTCATGTGTCCACACAAACAAGTGTGACAGATACTGCGCCTTTCCCTTTATGTGACCCAATTATTATTATTATTATTATTATTATTTTTTTTTTTTTTTTTAAGAAGATGAACAGGCTCGTGGGTGGCGAGTAGCTTTTTTAATGGTATGGGTGGGGACGCCTGCGCTCGACACCTGCGAAGGGGTGCATGGAAATTTTTAAAATTCTATTTCCACAAGCTATTTGCCTGTCAAGACCACCAGAGGTACGCAACTTTGCAACAGCAAGACAGATACAGAGAAGTGTGTTAGTGATGCTTACATCGCATTGACGAGATCCGAAATTAACTTTATCAATAACGGATAGAGGTGCGGCGATAGGCGCATTATATGTGATAATCCGATGGCAAATCATGCATAAAAAATGCATAATAACAAGGGTTGAATTTTCGTGTTCGCGCTCTGTTCGTCCTCTCTCTTTTTGCGTTTGTTACTGAGGAATCAATACTACGATAGCCAAACCGAGACCTCGGGTGGCCGCAGCTACGCCGTGAAGACGCGTAGCTACGGTCTCCTCATAAAAAATCGGCCTGCCATGACAATTGAATTCAGGTTACCCCTATGCAACGGGCAGGAGCTGCCAACTCGGGTCGCTCCTTTCATATGGGAGGGCGATATCAGAATCAGCCTGCCAGAACCGTTTGCATTCCCGCTGCCCCTACGACACGCAGGCACGTCCATACGGCTTGGTTGAAGCGGGACTTTATATGTGGGCTGGTCTCTCTTACTCTCTCGCGTCATACCCTTGAAGGATGAGCTTACTTGTATCCAATAATGTAGCACCTTACACTGATAGGGCGTGATAGGAGAATAATGTAGCATTCAAAAGAGGCTTCCGCCGTTGCTTTCGTAATTCAACTAGGATTAACCAGAGCTAAACCACAACTAATTTTTTTTAATTGTTAATGAGTCGTAGCGCGCTGAGATTTACAAGTGAGAATATATTTTTAATTTGTAGAAGTGCCCCAATAAACTGCGTTGAAGAACTCAATGCAACTACCGGTGATTTGAGGATGGCTCTTAATGGGTGATTGCCATTATCAATTCATGCAATCAATGTTTCAGATTTTACATAGCTCACTGTTGCCAGTACTTGCCATATATTTATGTTAGTTATGCTCTGTGTGGCAATATACAAGTTAAATAATAAAGAGAGCTTCTCCAGAAGCACACCGGAGCCTCCATTACACTAAAATGGCTTCTCGATGAGCTGGTGCGAAACGTACAATGTCACAGAGAGCTCACGTATTGCTCGTTGTGATGTGCAATAAATTCACATAGCCTCAAAAGATGCTGCGTAGCCTCTGTAGCATCAGGTACAGCGAAATTTAAAAGATGAATTCATAGTACTATAACTAGCCCCTAACGCACTGAAGGGCTATCCCTTTGAGACCCATCAATGCACTAACCAATATTTTCTAATTTCCTTACAGAAAAATTGTTTTTTTTTTTATGATCGTCTGACAGAATAGATAGCATCAAAGCAGAAGATCAAGACTTTTGTGAGAATGTACCAAATTACATGCGTAATTAGATGAGCTTTTATTTATGGAATTGTCACCACAGTCGGAATTATACGTCATGCTCGTGCATAAACTTATGGTAAATTTAGATTCCTGAATTCCATGTAAAATACTTTTCTTTCCTCTAATAAAATGTGTGAAATGATACTTTTACCGCCGCGTGCAAAGGACCTAGAACGCCACCCGAGAAGTCTTCAAATGTGCGCTGTTTTGATAGAAAAATGAGACTTTTCGGGGTCTGTTCTCAAGATGTCAGGACAATATTTTTTTTTATTTTTAGGGTGTCACAAACGGGGGTGTTAGCTGGGTCAAAAAACTTACTTTTTACTAGGGGTCTAAAACATATTTTGTTCTCGCTTGAGACGGGATGGAAAGAGCTATGTATAGTACTGCTGACATGAGAGTAGGAGGCAACCATATACAGGGGCGATAGAAAAAATGCAATCAGTTCCTCAGTGTTTCCTGGAAGACTCGAGCGTTTTGTTCCGTTCAACGTAGAAGTGCGGCGACCTGACATTGGAACAGCGGAGCGCGTAGGCGCCACTCTAATCGCACTTTTATTACCGCGATAGTGCGCATTTTTTTTTGTGTGTGTGTGTGGAAAAGTCACTAGACAACGAAGTTTGTTCCTTAGATTTGTAACGAGACATTTATGGTTCCTATAAAGTTCTAAATCTTTGTAAGTAAAAGAGAAATTTTGCACTCCAAATTCGAGAGCTTTTGTTCTCTAGACGTTCTGTAAAGACTCCACTATATGACTGAGAAGTGGCTACTTCTAACAAAGGGTTACAAACATAGGCTCCCGTGTTACGGTACATTTTGGTTTTGTTCTTCGCGCAATTTTTGCAGGTTCAGACACGTGGACGCTCGTGATGGCGACCACACTGGTTATCTCCTTGGCCGCCGGCTACAACATCACGGCTCAGGTGGCTTCCGAGCTCTTCCCCACCGTGATCCGGGGCCGTGCCGTGCTGCTCCAGAGAATGCTCGGTGATTTGGGCAGCTTGTTGGGAACCCAGGTCGCCTCGCTGGTACGCGTATTTTGCGCTTGTATTCTCATGACTGCCAAGGAAAGCCTTAATGGGACTCAGCTTATCAATGCGTAACCATTGTACAGCTATGTTTGTGGTTTGGTGTAATCATGAGCTTGTCCGCACAATTACGTTCGAACGAATGAGTTTAAAAGAAAATTAATAGTTGCATCAGATAGAGCATAAAAACTCTTATGGGAAATTGAGAGGTGCATATGGACCAATTAGTTAATTCCAGCCAATTAAGTCAATCAGACGTCGAAATAGTCAGGAGGGATACCGTCGGCTTTCAAAGGGGGTCATGTGTAAATACAGGGGGTCATGTGTAGACTTCCGGAAACGGGAAAATTGAAATGTTCGAACGTGAACGAACGAGAAAAGGCGTGATTTGCGCGCCCAAATGGGTGGAAATGCTTAAAAAGTGTGTAAAGACAGATAATCAGCAAACTGCAGTCTGAAAAATTCCGAGACCACTGCAGAATCTGAGTGAAGAAATGCAAAAGCCTGAGCGTTGCTCCTGCACACGGTACATCACGCGCCCCTTGTCGAGCACAATCAGCGTTCCGTTGAACGCATCAAAGTTCACCAGCGTTCTGTAATTGGTTTAAAGGAAATGAGAGACGCAGTATCTGTCACCCGTGCAATCTCGCTGGCGCATTTGGCGGGCAACGCTGCAACGCTTAGGCTTACGCATTTCTTCCTTCCAGATTCTGCAGTGATGTTGAAAAATTTTTATTGAAGATTGATTTTTCTTTTTTTTTGCAGTTTTAAGCGTTACCGTGTGTACACATTGTCAGTGGTCAAAGTCGCTGTGGAATAAGCGAACATGTTTTCTATCCCACTGCATATGAGGAGGCTAACTACATCCATGCCTACCGTTGACTCTGGATATACGGTTAATGTGTATTCGTGACCACCTATATACCTTTCCTCCAGATTTAGCTGCCTGTTCTGCCCCATAGATACGAACCGATCTACAATCAGAACAGACGAAAATTGTCAAATGGTGCGGTTATGGAGATGTTTACGAGCGATTAGCTGTGAACTTACGGTCCAGCTATGTCTCACTCAACTCAGATTCGTTCATCGGTGAGTGCAGAGGGATTCTGTTGACGCCACAAAATTACGAGCCATTGGAAACGGCAGTCAGCAATGACAATCTGTTTTTTTATTTATTATTATTATTTTTTACTTAGCCAATCACGGCGTCACATATGGAACTGTCATAGGCATTCCTGCTGGGTTCAGGGTGCACTGAGCAAGTACTAAAGAAATGATGACTGTCCAAAAACAAAGCCAAATGCGAATATTTCATGGTCCAAATTGTGAGAGCAATAAATCAGATTAAAATTCAGATCCAAGCCCTTACGGATAGAGTACAAAGGCAAAGGGCAGATTTAGTTGTCAGTGGAGAATAACAACAAACAGCTTAAGAAACATTCGACCAGCTGCAGTGTTTAATCTGGCAGTGGAAATGTCGTGGCTTCCAACTCAAGCGAGCGTTACTGCAACAGAAATGCATTTGACGCTGTTTGATGAGAACCAGCTAGCTGTTTCTAGTGAGAAAAAGTAGCAAAAGTCTTTGGATACCAGTTTTTCTGAGTGACAGAGGTGAGAAATCACGCATCACAACGTTCATTAGGAGGAACAGTGGGGCAATCGAGCACAAAATTAACTCGAGAGAAATTGAGGCAGTGGTATTAGAAATTCTTACGAGACAAAAAGAAGAACCGAGCATGTTCTTCTCAAATTTGTACAGTTTCCCACACCAGAGAAAGGCGAGATTCAGGGCTCTCTTTCGCAAAAAGATTAAGGATACCGAGACTAAGCCCTTACTTATAGTTGGCGAATTTAACGTGGTGCACCCAGAATGGGATTATGCTCAACAAGATTCTAAGGACAGGTAGCTATGGGAAAATGCGCACGAGCTGGGATTGACCTCACACACAGACTCTAGTAGTTCATCCAGGGTTAGTAACAGCGCGTGCGCAGACAGCTCCCCTGACCGGACCTTTTCCAAAAATGTGATAGATCTGAATTAGCAACATTCGGAGCAAAATGTCCACAGCGATCATTTCATTCTGGCCTCGATCCTGAAAAATGGAGTGTAGACACGTCCCGCACGCCAACCGCGGGTAACGGAGTGGGACCGATTTAGGGCGAAGCGAGAGAAAGCTGCCACAGGGAGGATCACAAACATAGAAAAATAAACGGAGGCCCTCAACCGTCACGTAGGAGAAGCAACAAAGACGCTTGAAGGGGACGATGCCCCGGAGATAGCTGATAGCAAACTGCTTCACATGTGGGAGCAAAACATGGCATACAGCATAGACTTAAGAAACAAACATGAAACCGTGATGTCAGACGGAGGACCGCTAGAAATAGACAAGAAATTGAAAATTATGCGATAAAATTTTGTGAACAGAATTAGTGCAGCAGATGCGACGAGAAGGAAGGGTCATGAGCCTTTCCAAAACGTGTGGCCTGCTGAGACACCTATTGGATCAGACCAATTCGAAACCCGGGCCCAATCGGGAATCACGTTTTCAAAAGCCAGGCAAGCGTTTGAGGGTACAGACGTCAAATTTATGGACAAATTAATCCCTATGTACAATTGCGATACCCACAGTACCTCCCTCCCAGAGTATAATGGAGCTCCCAAGGAGGAGCTCGACACAACTATCATGAGGCGGAGGTCAGGGCAGAAATATTGAGACTAAATACGAAATATACCCGAGCATTGAAGGGATAACCAGCAAACTTTTAAGAAACCTGGACCATTACTCCATCAGCGCTCTCACGGAGTACATGCGAGAACTCGGGACTAAAGGCTTCCAACTGCCTCGGCAGTGGAAGTCGGCAAACGTAATTCTAATCCCAAAGCCGGGCAAACTCCCGGAACTATAATATCTAAGACCTATTTTCTCAACATCAAGCAAGAGGAAACCTATGGAGTGCGTAGTCTAGACCAGAACTACGCGCTTTATGGAGCAAAACGACCTGGAGTAGCAGGAAATGGTCGCCTTCCGACCAGGATTGTGTACGCAGGACGTGATACTCCACTTCAAACATGACATAATCGACTTGCATTCTCATCATCATCATCATCATCATCATCAGCCTGATTATACCCACTGCAGGGCGAAGGCCTCTCCCATATTTCTCCACTTAACCCGGTTCTGTGCTAGCTGCATCCACTTGACCCCTGCGAACTTCTTAATCTCATCCGCCCACCTAACTTTCTGCCGCCCCCTGCTACGCTTTCCTTCCCTTGGAATCCAGTTTGTTACCCTCAGCGACCATCGGTTATCCTCTCTTCGCCCTACATGTCCTGCCCATGTCCATTTCTTCTTCTTAATTTCCACTAGAATGTCGGTAACTTGAGTTATTTCTCTGACCCACTCTGCACGCTTTCTATCTCTTAATGTTACCCCTACCATTTTTCGTTCCATAGCCCTCTGGGTTGTCCTCAACTTAAGTAGAACTCTCTTGGTTAGCCTCCACGTTTCAGCCCCATAGGTGAGTACAGGCAAGATGCAACTGTTGTATACTTTCCTCTTGAGCGATACCGGTAAGCTGCTAGTCATAATCTGCGAGTGCTTGCCAAATGCGCACCATCCCAATCTTATTCTTCTTGTTATTTCCTTTTCATGGTCCGGATCTGCGGTTACTACCTGTCCTAAGTAGACATATTCGCCTACTACTTCCAGTATTTCGCTACCTAATGTAAACTGCTGTTCCTTCCCGAGGCTGTTGAACATTACCTTAGTCTTCTGCATATTGATTTTCAAGCCTACCTTTCTACTTTTTCTATCTAGGTCATCAATCATTATTTGCAGTTCATCCCCCGAGTTGCTTAGCAAGGCAATGTCATCAGCAAATCGCAGATTACTGAGGTATTCTCCATCTACCCTTATCCCTAACTGCTCCCATTCCAAGTCTCTGAATACTTCCTCTAAACAAGCTGTGAATAGTACTGGGGAGATTGTGTCTCCTTGCTTAACACCTTTCTTTATGGGAATTTTGTTACTTTCTTTATGCAGAACTATGGTTGCTGTGCAGCCACTATATATATCTTCCAGCACTTTCACGTACGGCTCGTCTACCCCCTGATTTCGCAATGCCTGCATCACCGCCGAGGTTTCAACTGAGTCAAATGCTTTTTCGTAATCAATGAATGCTATGTATAAGGGCTGGTTATATTCCGAGCATTTTTCTATCACCTGGTTGATGGTATGGATATGATCGATAGTAGAGTACCGTTTCCGAAACCCTGCTTGATCCTTTGATTGATTGCAGTCTAAGGTTGTCCTGATTCTATTAGCGATTACCTTAGTAAATACCTTATACGTAACAGACAGTAAGCTGATTGGTCTGTAATTTTTAAGGTCCTTAGTGTCCCCTTTCTTGTGAATGAGGATAATGTTTGCATTCTTCCATGGTTCCGGTACCGTCGATGACAACAGGCACTGCGTATACAGGGTGGCCAGTTTTTCTAGCACGATATCCCCCCCGTCCTTCAGCAAATCTGTAGTTATCTGATCCTCTCCAGCTGATTTCCCCCTTTTCATAGTTTCTAATGCTTTCTTGACCTCGTCTTTCGTCACTGGTGGAACGTCTGACTGTTTTTCCCTACCGTCAAACTCATTACGGTCCTGACTACTTTGGCTGCTGTAGAGATCTGTATAGAACTCCTCGGCTACTTTGACTATCTTGTCCATATTAGTGATGACGTTGCCCGCCTTGTCCCTTATCGCATACATCTGGTTTTTGCCTATGCCCAATTTCTTCTTTACCGCTTTAAGGCTTCCCCCGTTCTTTACAGCATGCTCAATTTTCTCCATGTTATACTTCCTTATATCGGCCACCTTGCGCTTATTGATTAGCTTTGATATCTCGGCCAATTCCATCTGGTCTGTTGGATTGGAAGCTTTCATACTCTGGCGTTTCTTAATCAAATCTTTCGTCTCCTTAGACAGCTTACCGGTATCCTCTCTAACTATCCTACCGCCTACTTCTACCGCGCACTCAGTAATGATATCTCTGAAATTATTGTTCCTTGCCTCTAGGGTAATGTCGCCATCCTCAGTTAGAGCTGAGTACCTATTCTGTAGCGAGATCCTGAACTCTTCTGCCCTCCCCCTCACCGCTAATTCGTTGATGGGTTTCTTTTTTACTAATCTGTTGCGTTCCTTCTTCAGATTTAGGCTAATTCGGGACCTCACCATCCTGTGGTCACTGCATCGCACTTTCCCGATTACCTCTATATCCTGCACAATGGCGGGGGTTGAACACTTGCATTCTATAGACGCCAAAAGTAATACTTTGCTTGAAGATGACAGAAAATTTTGATAATGTTAAACACGAAGCGATCATCCGCGCTCTCCAAGTGATTGGGGTAAGCGCGCAAACTTATGACTACATAAAGGATGTTTTATCAGATCGAACTCCTGAATAAATTTCCAAGACATTGTCTTCCACAGTCAGGTTAGGGAGCAGGGGAACGCCGCAGGGCTTGATTATCTCCCAGTTATTCTTCAATGTGGCGATTAGGGTCCTTGCCGAAGCTTTGAAAAGCATAGGGGAGGGGGGCCTCATTTTTAATATTTTTGCGAATGGCATCAACTTCGGGATAAACCAGGGAACCGATGCCGGCATTGAGGAGCGCCTGGAGGCGGCGGCGGACACTGTCGTGGACTATGCTGCCAGTTGTCGAGGTCTCTCGTGCTCTCCGCGAAAATCACAATTATTCTCCTATAATACAAAGCGGCTCCGATGAAAGCGCAGCTGGGAATTTGACATTAAAGCAGAGGGGAAACCAGTTCCAAAGGTAGATACCATCAGAACCTTATGGCAATTCATTCAGGAGAATGGATGTAACGATAGAAAATCAAAAAGCTAGAGAGATTTGCCACGAAAGTCCATGGAATACTTACAACGGTCGCGCTGAAACGACGAGGTCTGAAGGAAAGAAGCTTGCTTAAACTAACCCAAGCTTACGTAATAAGCCGCGTGAGCTATGCCGCTTCTTTCTTAAACATCAGGTCGGAGGAGAAGACGAAACTAGACTCACTCATTCGACTGTGCATAAAGAACACCCTGGGCTTACAAATTAGCAGAGGAAGACACAACAGCGGGGACGAAATAGCAGATGCTGTCAGAATTTCGCAGCTCGAAAGATTAAGCTGAACGAATGCGGTCACATCTATCCTCAAAATGGTAGACTTGCAAATAGGTAGGGGACTACAAGGCAAGTCAAACAGTCCGCAGTACTGCCGAGACAATTTATTAATTCCCCACCCCCCTTCCTTGTAACATGCATCCCATATTCAGCACGGAGAGAAGGGAAAAGGGACTAGAAGCCCTAATCAGGCTCTTCGATTCGATAGACAGTAATTCGGTTGTGTACGTGGACTCGGCAAGTGGCAGATCGGATGCGGTAGTTGTCTAGGTGGTTAACGGCTGAGGTGCTGCCGTATCGGCCTCTACCAAAATGCTCGCCTTCTCAGGCCCACGAGAGACGGTATGCAACAAAGTTCTTACGAAAACTGGGTAAGCGATGCGCATGAAGTCAGAAAAAAAAAAAAATGGAAAAACGGCCTACTGCATTTGACGATTCCTGAGGTGCTACGGCATATAGCACGTACGAGTGAGGAAATTATTGGCCGCAATGACAGTGTCAGCTCGTTGTCTTTTACCGTTCACTTTGGGCCTTCTGGGTTACAATGAGATCATTGTACTGAACATTTGAATAATTGCCGAGCGTTACTTCTGCAAGATAGAGTATAACAAACACATAGCTAATTAAAACGATTTCAGAAGTACTGCACTTTTCAACGATAAAACATAGGTCTGGGCTCGAGCGAACAACTCTGTGTAAAGGCTTAGGGAAATATCCGACAAACGAATTTGGGGCTAGTCAAGCTATCTTGGACATCAACGTTAATAAGTGAACGTCAGAAAATTGCAAGAGCCTTCTATAGAAATACTAAAAAAAAAAATAGTAATTGTATTTACCATGCACAACATAATCTTTTTTTTTTTTTTAAGCTTGTCCTTTGCTAGGAAAAACGTCAAACATTACAAGAACTATTATTAGTGAAACCGACAGCATACACGAGCCCCCTGAGTGCGTATGCGCTTATGCTTTTTGCTGTAATGAAATTTTGCGATGCGCGATAAATAACGCTCATAAATAACATCTTGTCTAAGGCTTGTTCACAGTTTCTAAAAATGTCATGGATACAAATATGACTTAGTTATATATTTGCTTTCAAAACCTGGGCGAGGCTGTCTTGAATTATTGCATTTTTTACACATTCAAAACAGCTTTTTTTTTTTTTTTTTTTTTTTTTTGCATGTGATCGCAGTCTTTAGAAGGAGACCTTCCTTTTTGTTTCAGCTTTGAAGGGTTTCGATTGAGGTACTCCCCGCAAATAACAAGACATATTTATTCTTTCAGGCCCAGTTGGACACGTACATTCCCATGCTGGTGACGGGCTGCTTGTCCTTGGTAGCCAGTGTGCTCGTCTTTCTCCTCCCAGAAACGGCTGGAATACCACTGCCGCAGACTATTGAGGACGGCGAGCGCTGTGGCAAGGGTCAAGGTCTCTGCTTCTGTCCGTTGTTCAGCCGTGACTCCGATGCGCCAGCAAATAAGAAATCGTCAAGGAGAGAACGGTATGAAGCAAGTGACCGAACTAACTGTGAAGATTCTTCGAAAAAAGTTTTTTTTTTTAATATTCTTTAAACAGTACTCATGACGGTGGGGATGACAAGTTCTCTACTTTTCATTAATGACTTAACGCTTGCCCCGCTGCGGAGGATTCAAGAGAGGGTGTGAAATAGGCGACGTCCCCATGTTCAGGCAGAAAGGCAGAAGCTGTTTTGCCTTTTGTTTTTCTTTCTGTGATACCAGTGATAAAATATATTGTGAAAATACAAACCCTCGGGCGAGAAAGCCTGCATATGACGTGAATTGGTCGAAACCATTTTGGTTGCTAGACCTGCGATTATATATTTATATATTTCTTTTTTTTTTTTCGGAGAGGGGAAGGGGTGATTCGGAAACAGCAGTTGCTGCGTGTCTTAATAAATGACACTGAAGATGCCAGCAACTTCTGTTTTCATGTCGTCGCTTTGATGCTCGTCGCCTGCTTGTGAAAAGCACTTCTGATGACGCCTTCCAATCGATAACTCAGAGCAACTTTTTTGCTCCACGAGAGCGGGAAGCGTTTTTGAATGGGTAGTTTACATTCAGATACCGAGATCTCATTAGACGTCAGCAAATGTCTTCTGCTTCGCTGATGCGATAGTTGTTCCGGGCCACCGAAAAGGAAGGTAAAAAGCAACAAAACTATCGGGCACTCGGCTCCGTGGCACAGCGATTAAGGTTTCGCTTTCCGGAACCGAGGCTATAGATTTGAAGCCGGCATGGACGGCAGTGTTTAGATAGAGGAGAAACGCGAACACACTCCTATGTTGTCAAAGTATTCTAAATTCCAAGTGCTGAGGCACTATCCCCCCCCCCCCCCCCCGCACACACACACAAAGCGATAGCTGTACGTTGGTGTATATTTTCAGATTTTACTTGTGCAGACTTTTTCAACGAATATGGTTTGGTGTTGTAGCGTAAAGTAATATTTTGTTCCTACATAACTAATTAACGGCAATAATTACGATCTTCAATTAATGCAGTGCTATAGTACACGAAATAGACTATCCTGCAATATATCTCTTGATGCCGGAAGATACGATGAATATTCAATCACAATTGAATACTTCACGGTAATTTACTAATACTTCATTCAGTCAAGTGCAGCAGTTCCTAACATTTGCTATCCAATGATAAATGTTTTTGCATTATGGTGCAGTGCTACTTCTAATCCAGAACTACCTGTTTAAGAGTGATAATTAAAGCCTGCTATACATTTAGTGCAATTATACTTGACATAAGCTATATACAACAATATGTGACTGGATGCTGCCGCATAAAGTTCAGTTTTTAACCAATAAGTGTATTCAATTACGACATGTATTGAGTAATGTGGTCAGTTATTTACACAGTCAAAAGTAGTCAGTAAGAAATGTGGTCGTGCACCAGTTCACCATAGCACACCGTTCTTAGCGAGACTTGTCACTAGGCACGCTAAGTCCCAGTTTAACCTTCGCTGAGCTCGAAGGTCAGGTTGACGAAACGAGGTGTTTTTGGGCTTCGTACGTGGCTAGTAGTAGAGCTACTACTCTCAATGCCAATAAAAAGAAGCGCTGTATGCGGTGAATGCTTTGAGCAGAAAAGTCTCCTTGAGCACCAATGGTGAATATGCCAAAACATCAGGGACGAGCAAACAAAAACATTTTGATAGCCACCAGAATATGAACGGTTGATCGATATTCGTATTCTGTTCAAAAGTGGAGCCCCTTGTTCATTTGAAAAATACCCAACGACGCGGACATTAGAGGCAAAACGGTTACCGGGCACCGAATTCACTCTATTGGATTCTTCTCCTCGGGTTAAACTCGGGCAGCTTCATTGGCAGTGGCACACCATGGCGGACTCCGTGCCGAGTCCTGTCGGTTATGGAGAAGTGAATAATCTGCTTTGCTGTGTGCAAAAAACTGTACATCTATTTCGTAATGTTCGCCTACTGCACTCATGAAGGGTAGGCACAAATGCTCTGACTTTTGTGTGAAATGAACGCATATGAACCCACTGTCTGAAACACTGTGTGTAATGAACTCATTTATATGAGCCCATTTCACAGAGTGTTTGCAAGGGTTCGAAAGGCATTATAGTGAGCTGAATACCGAAATTAAAACCCCCCATGATGTTGAAAACCAATAGCGCGATCTTATGCGCACTGTATACGTGTTGTTTGCTTAAATCATAGGCGGTGCTTCCGTAAGCGAAGCAACTGCTCGAACCTGTATTGTAAAATACACTTTACCTTACAGTGTGCTACCAGGAAATGTTAGTCTACTGTTCGTTTACCAGCTTGTCAAGGCTGGAATGTTTACTGTGCTGAACTTTACACTTATAGGATTACCCAAATTCAACGTCAAAATTCTGTGCGCTGTTGCCCTGGTTTGTTAGGCTATTCCGAAATGTCTTAATTCTAACAACGTCATTGGCATTTCCCATAGAAGCCTACGCCCGTTGGTTGCTGTGGCAACCCCCTGTTTAAAGCCCGCAGCCTCAAACAATCAAGGGCATTCATCATGCGGGTGGTAGCTGGCAAATGACAAACCCGCGGGCACTAATTCGTCGGCGGACTAGGTGACGTCACGAGACCCGACGACATTTTCTAGCTGGAATAATATGCCAGCAATGGCAGCTCTTCTCATACGCAAGGGCGAAATAGAATCGAACTCCGCCGAACATTATGTGCCGTCGCTCTGATTGGATAAACTCTTTAGGGACGGCACAACTGAGTGATCTCGCGCGGGCAGTCTAAACTAAGGCTAGCATACCGTAGCCTTAGACTGACCAATGACGAACCATTACTTTGACTTGTCCTTGGACCTTGACCTAATAAACCATGAGCGAAAGCAGTACTCCGTACAATGCCATTGACTAACTGTATTAAACTTTTAACTTTCTGACCACCCCTTTAGTTTTTTTTTTAGGGGACCTTGCTTTGCTTTAATGAATTTCGGCGATTCTTTCTCGCGCAGGACCCGTCTGTCTCTATTTCGCAAGAAACTGCCCGTGACCCGGCAACCTGCAGTGAACATAGGATTTGATGGCGACTCTGTGGTGGTGCCAACAATATATACTACGCTTAAGTGAAGCATCCACAGTTTGTGGTTGTTGTAGACGGAACATTCATAAATACTTCACTGGTCTGCAAACCCATTATTACTGCTGTCCCATGAACATTCAGAGTGAACTTCAGCCCCACAGCTCACTTTCGTGCTATTTGTGATGAAAAAATAAATGCATTACACAAAGTTTGTTTGTTTTTGTGGGGTTTAATGTCCCAAACCGATTCAGGCTATGAGAGACGCCGTAGTGGAGGACTCCTAAAGTTTCGCCCGCCTGGGGTTCTTTAACGTACACTGACATAGTACAGCCCATGGACGCCTTGCTGTTCACCTGGACCGAAAAGCGGCCGCCGAGGCCAGGATTGGATCCCGTATCCTTGGGCATAGCAGTCTAGCGCCCTAACCACAGCGCCATCACGGTGGGGCTAACTAATACAGACCACATTCACATTTTAGTGTTACGTTATTACCAAAACTTCAGAGTTTATGCAACCGGAAAGAAAACGAGAGTGTATCTGAAAAAAC
Source organism: Amblyomma maculatum (assembly GCF_055883805.1). Taxonomy (NCBI): domain Eukaryota; kingdom Metazoa; phylum Arthropoda; class Arachnida; order Ixodida; family Ixodidae; genus Amblyomma; species Amblyomma maculatum. Next base: position 104,180,551 of record NC_139345.1, on the reverse strand, counting down.
TTGGGATGTGTTCAGGTTTCAAATTTGTGCAGTCTGATGCGACCTCAAATCCTTACTAACAGTCCTGATTATTTAAGTGGCCTTGAATTGATATCCTTTTTCGGGAAGCGTATGTTTAAGCTGCATACAAGCTTATTGGTTTTGGTTCCCTAAAAAAAAAAGGAAAATAGCTGTCACAAGTATATAAAATAATGCAACTTTATTATTTGGTTTACACTTGCAGCATGTGAAGCCATATATTACAGATTACCGCTGAATTCTGGGGAGGTTTTATTTCTCGAGAGAAATTATCTATACGAGGGAAGTATTGCAATCGAGCTCTCTCATTATGCGAAGTACCAGGAAACCATATGCATAAGAAACTGGCATTTTTGGACAAAAAAGCCCGATTTTTCATTTTGAATGAGCTGCTCAGGTTCGCACTTAATTCTGGGGCCTAGTACAGGGCCCGCACTAGGGAATTGACTTCTTATCAGATTACACATGTGGAGGATTGCGTAATTTTACATACATCACAGTCTTTACTAAAATGAGGTTGGAGAGTATTCTACAACGTCACAGTAAAAGTATCTTTTCAATAGTTAGTATATTTTTCCTGACAGTAAAAGTTTCAGCTTAAGAATGGCAGTGATAAAGATGCTGGCTCGTTTTGTTATAAGAGATTTACGGTAACGTCAGGCTTGGGGTAATCAGCTCGTAATAACATGCCGCCTAACAATGTACTTACGATAAAATTACATTACGAGTGTTTTGAATTCACTTTGTGTACGTAGAACTTGCTTTGTAAATTCTCCTACACTTATTTGATGCTAAATTTCCCACATTTATTATTAATTCCTGAATTAGCTCAGAAGGTGGAACCTAACAAACACAACTAAAGTATTTTGGAAGCAATCTGCTTGGTACACGCATAGGAAGCATGCATTCCCCTCAAGGGTAAGAAGACTGTCGCTGATTTTGCGAAATTAAAAGCTGAACATTTCAATAAAGAATAACAATCGATGTTTACGAAGAAGGAAGCTTACTAGGAGATGAAGTGAACTAGCTAGCCGGCATGAATTGCTGCAGGAACATTGTTATAGATATTTAGGCCAACACTAAGTAAATGATATTAATTTATTTCTTGTCAATCGCTATTTCACTCTAACTATAAAAAGTGGCAATAAAAATTATTTGCGTCAAGATCTCGGCAGAAACATATGTTCACTTTGTGAGAAAACAAGCACTCGCTAAGAGGAAAGAAGGCTGCCGACAGTAAACAATGAAGGGTTAAAAAAAAGCGAGGAGAAAGAGAAAGGTAACATAACTACAATAAATTTCACTACTAAAAAGAGTTTCTATCAAACTCCGGCTTAGAACGGGGCTCTATAAGCATTGCTGAACTCACAGCATGCAGTTTCCTGCTAGTACAATTCTCTTCAAGGTGTACGGGATGCGAATGCAGCAAGAATAAAATTATTATCTAGTCACAGGAAATGTTTCAAGGAATGAGTATTGGGCGCATGTTCTCTTCGCTGATAGCAAAACCGTGTGACTGAGTTGTGGGCTAGAGCTATATTTCTCTTGGTGCACACCGCCGTAGCCTTGCGATGATGATAGGGGAAATTTAATTTTACTGCACCTTTCCAGCACAGCTTTATTCAACTTATCGATATGCGTTGCAACCTGGTGAGGCTCCTATTGGTAGGTCACATAAACGTCAGCGTAACTTTGTTTCGCACGATGTTTAGTGTTATTGACCTCCACCATGCCGCCTAATTACGACGTTGTGCGAGGTGTCGTCATATATGGCTCTTGAACGTCTGTGCTCGCGCGTTAACTTCCGGGATGCTCTTGATTGCTTTCGATTATTCAGGCAATTTATGCAACACTTCGCAGGAATGTAACAGTAATTTCGGGTCCTCATTTTGCGACGCTTCTTTTTGTTTCGTCCTGAGATGTTTTTCTCCGTTCCCGGCGACATAGACAGTTGGAAATGATATCACGGGGTCGTGATCAGAGCGTGCACATGACGCTACTTACATGCACAGTCTCGACTCACCAGTGTCTCATAGGGTGCAAGACCATGGCATCCCTTTGACATGGGAGGCTGCATCAATGTCATCTACACAGACAAGTCCTGGACAGTGTTGTGGTGGCGTAAAAATAATGGTCCGGAAATTCCGAGGAGTTCTTATACTTAGCGTGGGAAAATTAAAAAAAAAATCAAAATAGGAAATAAAAAATAAATATGAAATATTTTCGGAAATAAACTCTTCACTACAGTTGACTGTTTATTCACAAAACTGTACTAATTACATAGTTTTTTTTTTTTTGACGCTACCCTCCTTTTGTCAAGAAAGGAGCACCTCCGGCGCCGCACACGTGCACTTATCCCTCCGTGTGCGATATCCCTTCCCCGCGGTCTCACCCGTGCAGAGGAGGTTGCGCTTAGGAGGATCCGGGTCGGTGTTGCCCTTACACCAGCAGTAACTAGGACGTGGTCATACTTCCAACACTTATATCCTCGCCCAGGATGCCCGATCTGTAACAACGAATATGTCGAGGCCGACATCCACCACTTGCTGTGGGACTGCCCAGCACTCAAGCCAACACGAATCCGGCACCTGAGAATAGCTGGCCTTTCAGCAACCAATCCTGCCTCATACGTCACTTGGACGCAGGGACCTCATCATCGCTCACTTCTGGACTTCATAAAAGCAGCCAACCTTTTTCCATTCATTTAATCATTTATTCATCCTTCATCTCATAACCTACTGATGCCCTGAGGCAATAAATATCGACTTAAAAAAGAAATTACATAGTTTTACAGTAAAATTCACAACTGACTTTTGGTGAACGTAGACCGGCGGCTAGTGCAAAGGGGGAGTTCCAAAGTCATGGGCAGGAAGACGCCATATCAGTCCTTGAAACAATGCAAAACTCATTTTCAAAGGCCCTACATCGCGAAAAAATGCAGCGCTTTTCTTCTTTTTTTTTTTTGTCCCTAAACAGTCACTGATCGCAATAGACGCGCTGGAAGCTCAGTGGAAGTGAGACGTTCACTGATAGCTTGTTTCAATGAGTGCGTAGGTCATGATCATGATTCATACCACAATCAAACTGCATGCGCTGTTGTGTTACGTCTTGTGCTTATATATTTTTGTGCTTCGCCACTTGATGGAATGTAAACGGCAGCCATTGCTAACTGCATTCTCATTATGTTTAGAGCAACTGAGCAAAATAAACAAAAAAAGAATCGAAGCTTTAGTCAGCGCGACACATCATCGGTAGGCCTTTCGTTTCGGTCGAGCCTTGATGCGCCGTCTGAAGTACTCAGTTTTGTGTTCGCGAAGCAAGAACCGCCAGATTTCCTCTCGTCGCAATGCTCTAGAAAACACGTTTTTATTTGTCTAATAAGGTGATATGGTATCATTTGAACAATGTTTTCAAAACCTCATAGGCACTAACAAAATAACAGAAATTAATTTGAAACAAAAAAAAAATGATTAGTATTACTTTTCTTGTTGACGAAATTTGAACTATTCTAGCAAAAAAAAAAAAAAAAAAAAAAAAAAAACAACAGAAAACATCAACCGTAGCTTAAAGCATATGATTGAAAATATATTTTCCTACTCGGAGTCATCATTTAGAATATTTGAAAGTGATTGCTCAACAGCCGGTGTACAGGGAACGATGTAGGTTGTCTGTCTTTTAGTCTGCTCTAAGCGGCTGTTGTTTCGCGCACGTAAGGGAAAAACGTAAGTGCCTTTTTACGCTTGACAGCGCTGTCCACCGAAACCGCGCTTTCTATATATGGCGAATGGATACAGAATCCAGTTTCAGGGGACACATGTCTGAATATTTCCTCATGCAATTTCACACAGCAAGCGGCAAATTAATATCAGACTTTAAGCATGCCTGATGACGAGGTAAGCAGGGCTGTGTTACGTGTAAATTATTGTTTTTGAAGGCAAAGCGACTAATTGGAATATGTGTCATGGTGCGCCTCCTGCCTTTGGGGAGAACACAGGCACTTCTCTTTCCAGATTAGTAATATCCCAGCGGTAAAATATCTGGAGAGTGAAGAAAAATTACCGCAACGATAATAGCCTAAAAAGTAAACCACCGGTTGGGCGGCGATGCTCCCTTCGCTTTAGCTCCAGCGCAGCCCTCATATAGCACGAACTTCTTTCGAGATGAAAGTTGCGGCGAGCACAAATTACATCTTTTATACGTCAACATCGAGCCTCGCAAGCCTGACGCGCGCTAGCCACATAACTCGTATACTGTGGCGCGGCAGCTATGTCGCCATCCACGCACACTGTGCTTTTTTTTTTAATTTTTGTTTTTTTGCCCTGCCGAAAGAGAAAATATTGGACGTGTTCCCAATTTCGGAGCACTTCCGCTTCCGAGTTGCAGCAGTTTGCCTTTTTATTCAGAGATTCAGGCACAAATCTTGGAGCGAGATAAAGAGCACGAGGGTAATAAACGACCCTTGGCACTCTTTTCAGGGATGACATCAACGTGGAGAGGGGCGGGAGAGATAAGAAGGGATGCGCCAGCGGTTGTTTTTCTTTTCTTTCTTCTTTTTCTACTCTCGGTCCGTAAGAGTATCACTCTATTTTATATGCTTATTTCCCTTCTTCATGTTATCGCCACCCTTCCCCTCCTCTACACACCCCTTCTGTTCACTCATCCTTTATTCTTGGCCGCGTTGATTGTTGGCCTTGAACGAACTTAACCCACACGACGTCTACCACAGGCTCATGCCACAAAACAGCCTAACCTCACTGACTTTTAGCTGACATCCCCTACGTGCATGGGTTCTCGCACAAGCTTACTGACTTTTACCCGGCCCGGCGGCGTCACCTGGCGATGGTCGCGTGACTCATACGCAATCTTCGAAATCAGGTTTTACGATAAATTACCGAGGTATAAATGCAGTTAAGCACTATTTCTAACAATTGTCGTACATACCATTAGTCACTGCGTGGTTCACTGCTCTTGCTTCATCCTTTTTTCTTTTTTTCCTGCACCGGAGGGCCGCAGGTAGCATTCACGTTCCGATATGCCTCTAGATATATAGACCCTTTACAGCGCGAGAGCATGGGCGCTGCCATATTTGATCATGTGACCCTTCCGCCATCGCCGTCCTTCGGGCCTTCTGGTTTGACGGCTTCCGGCGCGCTGGTACTCGGCTGCACGGTGCGGCGTACCCGCTATCGCTGGGGGCAGCGAGCTTGTAGACAGCCAGAAAACTTCATGTGAATGCCCATAATATGTGTAGGTGCTAATAATGTTTAATTTAACCATGCAATTCATTTATTGCGTCCTCCTAACTGCCTGCATTAGCTGCAACGTTTCTACAAACTCGTCAGCCGTCATTTTTTTATCAATTCCCCCTCTAGCGCTCTTTTTGAAAAACACGATTTCCTGTAAAACTGAATAGATTACTGATTATTCCCTCTGATTATCCCCTCAAAAAACTGATTATCCCTTCAAACTCATCTTTTTTTTTTTTTTAATTTTCTTGAGCAAGGGGCGAATGCATGTTCAGACAGTGCTGGCTGAGACGCATTATGAATGTTCACCATTTAACATTGTGCACAATATTTACTGCTCAATATGGACGCGCGTGTAATCCCCGACAATTGATAAGGTATAATTTTACCTCCTGTAAATGTCCTGGCTTCAAGATTATTACGCTGCTTGAAGGCCGCATCAGGCGCTCAGCGGCGTTCACCTGCGCTCGGGCGAAAGTGACTGGAAACTGCACGGGAATTCAGAACCCACACTAGGCAGCCCAAGCAAGTGGGGATATAAAAAATCTTTGGTAAATTTCATCATTCGCCCGTGCATTTGTTTTATAAAGGCAGCAGTTATAACATGTATTGCAGCACTGCTTGTTTAATTAAAGTTTCGTTTGATTTGTGGGGTTTAATGTCCCAAAGCGACTCAGGCTATGAGTGGAGGATGCGGAAATTCCCACCCCCCGGCGTTCTTTAACGTGCACTGATATTGCACAGCACACGGGTGCTTGGGTATTCGGCTCCATCAAAAAGCAGCCACCGAGGCCGGAATTCAATACCGCATATCCTTGGGAACAGTACCTAATTAAAGTAAGAAGGCTCACTGACATGCCCGCATTGACTTTCCTTCTCTGCACAATCAATTCTTATAAATGCATATATGTACATTAATAGCCATGTCAAGGTACTTCTTAACGCCCTGCGAAAATAGCGCGGTAGCAGTGCAAAGGCGCAATATATGCAACTCCCCAGAAAACGGCAGGGTCGTTCTCGCATTCCCATGGCTGCTGCCGGTGCTAAAATGAGCTGGTGCGTGAGGTATAGCCTTTCTCTACAATTCACACGTGTTTTCTTGTCCCAGAAAGGAGCATGGGGGGGAACTCATGATACACCTCCGAGAAAAACAGTGGCCTAGGCCATGATTTGCACCTTATGTAGAAAGCATCGTCTGTTCTTCCGTCAATAAACAACAGGGTCATTAGTTCTACTTCCTCGCAGAATGCTTCTACAATACAGATGACACCTGCATCAAAGCAGCGGTGTTTAAAAGCCAGCCGGCATTCTCACACAAGATGCACAGCAGCAGTCCGCACTGCGCGCCGATGCGTTCCGAAGGCCAGCAATGTCGGTCGTCCTAGTGGCGCCACCTATTAAGGAGAATGGAACTACTCTCTGTAAAAGGTCTATACTATTACATCTGCGTCTGTCTTCAGTTGCACGGCAGTGCAGTCTAAGCGAAGCTGGAAAGGTGTGCACTATGCACTCCAAGGCATTCGTCACAAATGTGCAGATGCACCCAAAGCAAAATGAAATACGCGAACGGTTGTTGAAATGGGCAAAAGTGCATGACAGGGCTCTGTATACCAGCAGATGCGCAGCAGACAGTGCGTTGACACATCAGGCTGACCCATCTCTATGTTGCGAATCTCGCCTGACCATCTGCCCGAGTGAAGCGAGCGGACCAGGGCAGTCACACAGATTGAAATAATAGTGGCATCTGTGACGAAGCAGAAAGCTCCACACCGCCGAGTAGCGCCGCCTAATTGTCACAGCTTCTCAGCTTCTATCGGGCCGACAATAATTGCGAGCATCGAAACATCGAGATCAGTCAGCCGGATGTGCCGGCGCACTCTTCCTCTCTTACACATCTGCTAGCTGGCAGAGAGCCAGTTCGGCCAGCACTTGCTACTTCGTGTTTACCTTGTTTGATTCACTTGTGCGCGTTGTGCTTTGAGGGCGGCTTCAAAAGAAATTTGGGTCATTTTTCAATCATGCGAAGGATTTCTACAGCGTGCGCCGTGTTCACCCGTTCGCTGTGAGAAGTGTTCATGCCACGTGTTGCGTAGGTGCGTAGGCTCAAGGTTCGTGAGTATATTTTCACTCTCCCGTGTGAGAAACATGCGAATAAAAGGGTTCGCTGCGATAACTGCTTGTAGTATTTGCTTTTGTTCGCTTGTCGCACAAATTATGATACTGCAAAGGAGTGAGTGGTTTGTTTAAAATCTGCTTTGCGGTTGCTGCTAATATTTTTGTTTTGGATGCTTGCATTCTGAACGTATTTGGTAATGTGCATGTCTCCGGAAACAACATAAATGTGGAAATAATAAAAATGGTTTTTGCTAACATGAGTTCGTTTTTCTTCTTCAATAAAAGGATCAAAGTTTCTCTAATTGTCCTGAACAACGCTTCTACCTGCCTTTTAACGACTATTCATTGTTGCGCACACGCAGTAACTGCAAATTCGTTGCTATAAGCCTGTTTTTGACATGGGCTGAATTTCTGAAGAAATAATGCAGAGGTGGGATGCTGCTAAGCGTATCAGTGATTTGCCATATCACTGCACTTTTAGGATTTAATTTTTTTGCTTTCAACAACAAAAGAAGTATATTTTTTGGGTGTTTTTTAAGATTGTTTACAGTGATAACTTGGATGACCTCAATTAACTGCCGCTATCAAAATGCAGAAAAAATTTATTTTTTTCAACTTCAGATTGAAAACCAGCGGTCGTCATAAAAAAAAAAAATACACTCATCGGAAAATTGTTTTCTGACAGATAGGAGTACTAAAAATATCAGTGTACGGAAGTAAAGACAATAAAAAATCCAGAGTACTCATTTTGTAGCTAATTGTGTGAGACAAGAATGTTCCTTATGGCGTAAGATTTTTGTTCGTGATGAAATACGTTAGAGCCTGTCAGTATTGTGGCGCCTTCTGAAGCAGTCCCTGGATGCAAATGCAAGTATACGTCGCAGAGCTTGCAGATAACACTTGTTTTAAGCTGTTGTAATAATTTTGATAGCAGGAGCGTGCAGTTTCGACGCTTCTCTGCCCTGTGAGGCTTCTGCTTTGGTCTTTGAAGAGGTAACTGGTGGAACATCTTTGGCACTCATGGCAGGCAGCCGCTGGCTAAGAAGATCCGTCTGAAAGGAAAGGTTGCGTTTCTCGGCCGCTCAGGAACTTCAGGTTGCTTTTATTACCGTTTCTATTGGTCAAAGCAAAAGTGAGACGTTTCAGGACTTGGTCGGCACATCTGATTTCATTTTATAATATTTCTTCGTATAAGTGCTTTCCTGCCGTTGTCAGCAAGGCTTAAAACACTGAATATGTATACAGAAAGCAGTGTTAATTATCTTTAGGACGTCTATTTCATATGGATGCAACTGCTTGCCATCACTGGGCACAAAGCGGAACCATATTACTGTGTGGAAAGCACGTATTTTGGGTAGAACTAGCCCTGGCGCTGCGTAGTAGCTCAAAACGCAAGGTGCAGGTGATTTTTGTCTGCTGTTCTTTAGGGCATAACGGATAATTGAAATCAGTAACAACACGAAGAAGTTGGCGTGGATGCATATTTTGGAGGAGCCATCGCACAGAGTGACGGCTCTTGGTGACAGGGTGCCCGCGACAAAGTAATTAAGTTTATAAAACGTAATTAACGCAGGGTATGTTGCTGGACTAGTTGGTACTTGTCGTTCATCATGGAATCGTAGCGCTGGCAGACGAAGACAAGGGGACGAGATACACAAACGCAACTGAGTAAACTTCCAACTTTATTTTATACATGTTTTGATCCGCGCTTTATATTTAACAGAATAGTAGTAACGCGCAAGCGCACCTACAAAACAGATATAAAAATCTCAGTAGCCATGATTTTTTTTATCACGAAAAAAGCAGGAAGAAAAGGCAAGGGCTGGGCCCACAATACTAACGCCGCGCAAAAAAATAAAATTAAAATCTCTAAAGAGGCTAGAAACGAGACATAGAAGCAAGTAAAAAGACAAGACATGATAACAAGGGAAAAATGGCAAGGATGAGCCAACAATTACCAAGGCGAAATTCATGAATAGGTGAAGATGCATAAAGAAAATAAATTTAGGCCAACAAACTACACGCCAAAACACTTCAATGAGGCTATAGATAAAAGCAAGTAAAAAAATTATTTAATGAGGCAAGGATCAGCAGCCAAAAATTAAATGAGTAGCTAAAATCAGGTAAAAGGATTATGTAAGAATTAACAGGCAAAAAAGAATGAGAGGGGTAAGAAAATGGTCATCACAAATTGACCCGGACAAGAAGGTGATCTCGTTTCCTAGGAGGGTACTGAGGGCATGCTGATGCTGTCTGCTTTCAGTTTGTCAATGATGACAGCTTCAATTATTTCTCGCGTCAGCTGGTTCTTGTTTTTTGCTAAGATTCTGTTATTCGGGCAGGCACCTTGAAATAAAAATATAAAATTTAACGTATTTAGTTAGGAATGTTTGAAGCACTCCGTCTCTTACCTGATCTCCGCCGTATGGCCCAACCCTCTAAAAAAAAAAAAAAAATCCTAGAAAAGCAGTTACCTTTACATAAAAAATCCTGGACATTTTTGAAACACGCTCGGTGTATCGGGTGTTTTGTGTATTCGGATACAGATTTATCTTTTCAAAACTATGCGAGATACTAGAATGCAGTTATCGATGTCACGATATCGATATATGCTGTATATCTGTGGTGCACATTTTCCTAACTTTGAAAAGAGCAAAGAAAAGCAAAACGCACAAATTTTTATCCTTATATTACACCGCAGCACACATCCTAGTAACTCAATGAACAGCATGATCATTAGCGTGGACTTTAATACGCCTCCGTGCATGAAAACAAAGCAAAAATAAAACCAAGATTATGCTAGTTTCAGAAAAATAAAGTAAAATAAGGATATCTTGAAAGGACAAAGTTCGCAGTTTAAAGACAATCTATAAAGGTTTAATTCTTTAGTCAGTTTTATAAATAGCAGCTGTAAGTAATGTAATTAACGCTGGAGACATTTTTTAGGACAGAAAACTGAGCGAGTTCGTGTCGGTTGTTCTTATTCAAACAGAGCGAAAAAGACCAAGGCGGAACAAGCACTACACCAGCACTGACTCAACTGGGGATAAAAGTTGAAGCTGAGCAACCATGTTTTCGTACCATAGACGTTGTTCTGTCATCGTCTTTTCTGCGCTGTTTGAATATAAAGGCACTCCTTCTCCGCAAATAAATAAATAAATAAATAAATAAATAAATAAATAAATAAATAAATAAATAAATAAATAAATAAATAAATAAATAAATAAATAAATAAATAAATAAATAAATAAATAAATAAATAAATAAATAAATAAATAAATAAATAAATAAATAAATAAATAAATAAATAAATAAATAAATAAATAAATAAATAAATAAATAAATAAATTTGCTAGTTCTGTGCGCCTTGTAGCAAAAAAAGACTCTCAAACTGAAAATATACTCTGTGTCGTGGCCGGTTTCATATATCCGCTGCTTGTAAAGAGTTTTAATGCAGGAATGCATTTAACGGCAGTAATTTCAGCTCCCATTCTCCGTCAAGATTCCGTCCACGAACGTCAAAGGAGAATGATAGGTGCATGTAGTGAGGCTTAGAGCAGTTTCGAAAAATCTCGTGCGCTGTTGTAATACTTCAAATATCCTAAAGTGAAGCAGTATTAATTGAGAACGGGTTTTAATTTAGTAACTAGAATAACGACATTGCGAATTAAGGCACATGATTCTTAGTCTGGTAGAGCTTCTAACGGCTGCCATTGAAACAAGAATTGCGGTGTTGGGACCACATGGCGCCACCTGTCCGCGAAGCAGCCGAAACATCGGTATCTCGGGACAATGATCTACGCTGATGGGAGCACATGCATTCCGCTGACACTGTGCGCTTCTCTCATCATCTGCGGCGACTTTATCGTCGACGGTAAGAAATCACAGTGATTGTCTGCGTTCATGCGCAGCCTACTCGGGTCACAATTGTTAACCAACTTAGAACCACTACCAGAAGTGCGACTTGCATTGATTACATCGTTACGTTACACATCGACGTAACCAGTATGTTCTATGGGTTCTACTTCAGTTACCACGTGCCGTTACTCGCTGTCCTGCGCGACAGCACAGAGGACACGAGTGACTAAAAACTGAACTTTGTTTGCGGCAACAGAACATGGGCCAGCGCGTATACATTCCCGCAATAGAACAATCTAGTCGTCGTACAGATTAGACAGCTATTTTTTTATCTCCAATAAATCATATCCTTTTTATTGCTGAGTCAGCAAAGGTAAGCGTATTTAGTTAGGCCTTCTTTGTGCAGCTGGACACTCTTGTTTTCTTTTAATCGAGCCTACACAGCGCCAATGCTGTAGTGTTGCAGCCATTTGCACAGTACTCTACTTGCACCTGTCTAACCTAGGGGGATGCAAGGTGTCCTTGTGTACCGTAGTGGAAGCAATGACGTCATGAAACCAGAGCATACGCCAGACATGAGCACGCATACAGCTGTGGCGCTCCTGATGTGCGGTCGGCGAATATTGAGCGAGCGCGCGACTTGCGCTGCCGGCTCGCTCAGTGCGAAAGAAAAACTAAGCGACGCATGTATTTCTGTGCAGCAGGAGCAAACATTAGTGTCATGCAACCCAAAGTCGTTTGGTTAAAGCCTGATTTTCTTGTGAAAAAGGCGGTCTAAATTATGTGACGTTCATAAACGTTGGCATTACAACTTGCGATTGGCTCACTTTTTTCTTGAGGCTGCCAGCACTGGTGATCGCTTCCCTTAGCGAAAGAACTATATCGAATGCGGCTCTATACGATTAGCAAAGCCATTTTCCGTGCTAAATTCGTGGTCTATGTCGCTTCATCAGTCGCGTTGATCGCTATCGTCGCCAGAATGGGCTAATCATTGGCCAGTAGAGTGCTTCTAATCGTAAACGTGATAGTTATTTGAGCAGAATATGGAAAATTATATATCGTAGAAGGGGGTCCTACCAACGCTTCCTTTGGTTTTGGCAGCTATTTACCCTTTCAGGCGTCTCTGTTTCCCCTATCGTGAAAAAATCAGATTGGGAAACCTACTTATGGTTACCAACTTTACCTAAATCATTGGTCCCAGGTTGAACCACCATTCTTTTCTTCTTCTAGAGGGCCATCAACAAGTCTGTAATACGTTCACAATCTAAAAGATGTATATTTATAGTTTTATGCATTTCGAAGTCACCAGCCCATTCTAAATTTCTCCACTTAATTAAAACCAACAACCTGACATTACGGAGTAGAAATGAATGACAATGCAGAAAATAGCCTCGCGGTAAGAATCTTATGCGGGTATACCCACCAGTGAGAAGAAGGCAAAATAAACACGTAATTCTGGCATTACAAAACTAAAACAACACCTGAGTAAACAGGTTTACGAAAATAGACAGCGACGTTGCCACCGGAGCACGATCACAACTGGAAATTGGGTTCGCTGCTGCAACGCGAAAAGAACAAGTACGTAGTCAGGAAGTTCATACTGCATCCGCTAGCGCTGTGCTTTGAGTTATCTGATCACTGATTTCGTCATCGTGCTTTTACGCTTAATGACGCACATTAATGAACTACTAGTGACGATAATAATGCACTAAAGAGTCAAACAAGCTTTATGCATCTAGATTAGGGCAAAACAGCCGGATTTTCTTCCGTCACGGTTAAAAATTTTGCAGTGGCAGTCCTAAGCATGGCTGCAGTGCCCAAATATACTCGTTCAAGATTTAGCCGCGCACTACGACACTTGCCTGGCGGGCTGTATCGGCTGCTGCGGCGAACACGTGTACTTTTATATAGAATGCAATGAAGCAGCTGTCACCAGCGCATGAAATACTGGGCAGGCTTGCACAACAGCTGGCGTTATCACCGACTTTTGCTGGAATAAGCATCGCTGTTGCTATTTAGCAGCAGCAACAGGACCAACTGTGTCTGCTTAGTGTAGATGGAGACAGCGTCGTATTTTAAGTAATATTCAGATCCCTGGTTTCCCACCTGCATGTTCACTGAAAACCACATCTGGGGTGAGCTGGGGAGGTGATGCTCTCGAGAATGTTTTCTGGGCATAGGCCAGGAATTGCACTGCTTGTAGCAAGCCTGCACATCACATATTGGAAGGGGGGGGGGGGGGGGGGTTCTTCAGTTGATGGCCAAATTGAGAGGTATTTTTAACGCGTTTCTGCTCGCATACTTAGCGCACAGGACAGCTCTCGGTGAATATCTTTATTTGTACCGATATAACAATAATGAAAGGTTGGTTTGGTATAAGGGATCGTGAAAATGCGCGCGGGGGCGTCCATTGCCCCGACGACTGGAAGCCGACAAGAAGTGGCTGGGAAGTAAGCCGGTGCCTAGCGCCCACACAACGGGGCATTGTTTGGTTGATTCCCTCTGAATTCCTGAATGGGAAGTGGGTGCCCCTCCGTGTCGCGTTTCAAGAAAGGCGCCGCGCAGCGACAGCACTGTCCCCTAATCACTCCTGTGTCGGGACCTGGTATCGGACAACGGAGGCTAAGAGAGGTGCCGTCGGCGGATGACAGCGGCAAATCGTTTAACGATGGTCAGACAGGCTAGGACGGAAGATGCGTGGGAGCGAACATCTTTGAGAGTTCTCACGGGATCAGTTTCATGATTTATAAAAAAAAAAAGGAAACGAGCGCCATGGATCACATGCCTGTATTGTTTTCAGTGCGGGAGCAGCGCTGCGGACAGCGATGACCGAGTACGGTGCGAGGGTGAATTTTCTTGGACCAATCACGCCGCTTATGGCCATTGATTGGATAGTTCAGGCCAAGGTGTGTGAACCCGAGCTGTAAACGGAAGGTAGCGAATGAAAGTAGGTTGTTCTGGCTTGGGTCGTGTCTTAGGTCGCTGCCTTGCCCCATCGGCTCTGCCGAAAGTGGGAGTCTCTCCCGGGAAGACAGGCCAACCAGTTCTAGTGTTTTGCGATGTCTTTTGCAATCCTGTATAAACGCACAGTGTAAACACTTTCTGCACAAAATTCACAAGTTCATCAGTCAAAACCCTTCTGTCTCGCCCAAGATATGCGTCCCTGATGGAGGAGCACCGCTGGTGCAACGGGCCCCTGCCTGGAAAAGGAACCATTTCGCGCCAACCGCTGGTTGGGCTGAACGGCGGTTAGAAATTTACTTTTGATTTCTAGGGTTTAGCTTCTGAAAGCGACTCACGTCTGTGAGAGGCGCCATAATGAAGGACTGATATTTTTAAACACCTTGGGTTCTTTAACGTGCCCAAACATCGCAGAGAATGCAGGCGCCTTACTTTTCGCTGCAATCGAAAAGAGCCCCCCACGCCCGCGATGCAATTCCGAGTCCTTGGGTTCGCTCTATCGACTGATCCACCGCGGCGGGATAGTGAAAGATCGGTTCCATCGCCTTCTGAGAATCAGATTGATTTGTGGCTGCTTACATGTAGTCGAGGCGCTTCTCATCCCATGGATACTACATATTTTTTTTTTTCGCAAGCCTGGTTGAACGTGTCCCCTTTTTGTTTTATAAGGTTCGCCTTACCGCTTATATAAGATGGCCTTACATAGTGCAAATTTTGTTAGGTAAACAATGATCGCAGATTAGGAGAATTATTGCTTTGAACATGACACTCTTATAGTGGGCACAATCAGAAGGAATCGGCCAGCTTCCGACGAAGCAAGCCTTGCGATGTGATGGCATTACATTAGGAAACAGATTGCCGTTAATACTCCTGCCCGTATTGCATTCATACGTGAGCACTTCACAGTACATGCATGCAATGCTTAACACATTTAGCCTGCGTAACTAATGCATTAACTTCTGCACCCATTACGAAAAAGTGAAATGCGAAGACACAGATTTGCTAACCACTGTTTCCTTTTTATTATTTAGAAGGGCCAACCAATACACACAACCGAAAAATAGTAACCACCATGGCACCACGCTCGGTAAGTATGGCAAGGCCAGCTAAGATAGTGCACGGGGAATTTAACATTTAAAAGAAAATATGGAAATGTAGCCTCGCCCACAGGTACAACGGGGCAGTAATAAGAGGCAGCGCGAACAGACAAGGACGGACGCAAGACAACAGGGCTATGCATTTTGACCAGCAGGCCCAAACCAAGGTTCTACAACGCGACAACCCAGGTGCCAGATGAGACACCATCCCAAAACCGCGACATCCCTCTTTATTGTAATGACTCTACACTTCCACACGAAGTAGTCTCTATATGCATCAATACAATCTTTATGAGGCTACTATATCCTTTCCTTGTTCACTGTGGAACGGAACCGCGATTTGGATCGACTCCCAGTACGCGAATGACCGGTGGTCTTAAACATGATTGCAGATCACACTTCTTCAATTGTCAGGGCTTGCTTCGCGGGTAAACGCTCTTGCCCAATAGAAAGAATCTACCAATTAGGTTAAAAAGTATAGTCATTGCTTGTCAAATTCTCTCATTCTTTTCCGTCCTGTGAGCTTCATCTCGGATGATTTAAGGGTCGCCTCCTGGGACAAGTCAGTGCGCTAGGAGGATAAATGGGGCTGCAGCTCGGCTCCTCGCAGTAGTCGCAGCTCCATTTATCCTCCTAGCGTGACGTTACAAACAGCGAGTGCAGCCAGGCATATGAAAGACATGGAAACCTACGCGATAAAACTAAACGAGCAAAACTGGTGCAGCATGTGTGACGAAATGGGCAGGAATATGAGCTTAGCCAAAACGTGGAACCTACTGAGGTACCTCCTACACCCGAACAAATCAAAACAGACAGCTAGCGTCAACCAAGTGAAGGCGAGACACGCTTTCCATGGGACGGATAAGCAACTAATGGAGAAACTCAAAGAAATATACATAGGAGAAACAACAGAAATTAAACAAGCGGAATATGGGGGTCTAGAGAATGGCAAACTAGATGCAGATATCACGGTAGCAGAAGTCAGAGCAGCTATTGCGGGGTTAAGAACTCGCTAGGCCTCTGGACCAGATAAGATATCAAATGTCATGCTTAGAAATCTAGATGAAGGCTCGGTGGAAGCAATCACAAGATACATAAACAAAGTATGGAAAGAAAGTAAATTACCGGACGAATGGAAAATGCAGAAGTGATTCTCATTCCTAAGCATGAGTCACTGAGGACATCCCTTCGAGCGAGCTCCGGTCAGATGGAACTGCATGCGTGCCTCTCTAGACGCTTGGCTTTGGAAAGCGTTTAACGCGGCTTCCTCGCCGACTGATGTACCCAGTGACGTTGAGGGCAATCAACTTATTTATTGCTTCCGCTGCCAATGGCAACTTCTGATAGGGTTGCCGTTCCGCACGCGCACAGCGCCGAGAGATGTAGTGCCGAAATTTTCTGCCTGCTCTATTACTTTTCTCTATAACAAGACTGAATTCACGGAATTTTTCTCATGCAAGAAATGGTCAGCCTTAAAAAGGTCTCGCGAAGGTTCTAGCTGTGTTAAGGAAAGAAACAATACCAATAGGTGTTTAATAATGTATCATACTGCTGCAAAACAAAACAAAACAAAAAAGCTTTGAGCTAGCTTGCGGAGCACTGTTAGATTACGTAGCATAGGATTAAAAGCGGGCCTCTGCTTTTTTCTTCTCTGCTCATGCACCAGACTGAGCCAGAAAAAAATGAACATTGCAGGCTAAGACCCCGCTCCTTTCACGAAAGCGCCAATGGGCCAACCTAGGGGTAGCTTTATGGGTCACACCTGGAGGTGCTAAATTTGGGAAAGGGGGGGGGGGGGGGTGAAGGGGTGACAATATGACCCATGTATTTCACTGTCATTTTTTGTCGAAGGATTTGGGTACAGCGTGGGTTTTTATGTAGAATTCTACACTCGGGGTGAAAACGCCCCCAGCCCCATCCCTTACCTGCGGCTCGGTTGTTTATCACTTAATTTTTTTGCCGCTCGCTACCCGCTATATTACAACATGGGAGTGAGAGTGGAAGGTAGGGATGAAGCACGGTCTCTAGACGTCCAGTTCTGGAGTCGAAGCTGATAATTTTCTAAACTAATTATTGTCTTCTCAATCAATCAGTCAGACAGTGGTTAGGGCGCTCATCTCGGCTACAGGAGGTGGTCAGTTGGAAACCCACCACCGGACACCCACCGGAAAAATGAGTAAAAGCGTCCCCCGACCTGGCACCCGGTTCTCCTAGGGGTGTGCCCTTGGGAGAAGCTCCGTAAACCCCGCTCTGCCCCTGGTGGACCAAACCTAGCTTCGAATAACTAGCAGCCTGCAAAGGTGGTTCATGCTTGCCTTGGCTCTTCCTTTAAGCCTCGGTAATATCAACGAGAGCAGCGACAGCAGTTCCAAAAAAAAAAGGGGGGGGGGGGGGTCACAAATGGGCTTTTGCCATGCGAGGCTGACTTATAGTTGTCCGATGGAGGAACTGGTCACTGTCCCATCGACAAAACTATTTATGAACTATAAACCTTTTCCCAAGCATTTCACCTCAAAGAGCTGAGCATCACGCCGGGGGAAAGCTTGTACCCATTGAAAAACCGGTGGGTACCCGGTGGCACCAAGGATCGAACAGCTGGTACCTCCCAAGTGCGAGGCAGATGCTCTACCACTAGGCTACCGCTTTGGTTTCAGTCGGTCGGTCGGTCGGTCGGTCGGTTGGTCGGTCGGTCGGTCGGTCGGTCGGTCGGTCGGTCGGTCGGTCGGTCGGTCGGTCGGTCGGTCGGTCGGTCGGTCGGTCGGTCGGTCGGTCGGTCGGTCGGTCGGTCGGTCGGTCGGTCGGTCGGTCGGTCGGTCGGTCGGTCGGTCGGCCGGCCGGCAAGCCAGCCAGCCATCCAGCCAGCCAGCCAGCCATCCATCCATCCATCCATCCATCCATCCATCCATCCATCCATCCATCCATCCATCCATCCATCCATCCATCCATCCATCCATCCATCCATCCATCCATCCATCCATCCATCCATCCATCCATCCATCCGTCCGTCCGTCCGTCCGTCCGTCCGTCCGTCCGTCCGTCCGTCCGTCCGTCCGTCCGTCCGTCCGTCCGTCCGTCCATCCGTCCATCCGTCCATCCGTCCATCCGTCCATCCATCCATCCATCCATCCATCCATCCATCCATCCATCCATCCATCCATCCATCCATCCATCCATCCATCCATCCATCCATCCATCCATCCATCCATCCATCCATCCATCCATCCATCCATCCATCCATCCAGCCAGCCAGCCAGCCAGCCAGCCAGCCAGCCAGCCAGCCAGCCAGCCAGCCAGCCAGCCAGCCAGCCAGCCAGCCAGCCAGCCAGCCAGCCAGCCAAATCTACTAGAAGGAACTGTAGCGGAAATGCTTAAATGTTTAGCGGTTCCAAGCATTAAAGTTTGCCGCATTGCACTATGTCAGATTTTGCGCTACTAGCTCCTACTAGATTGACTGACTACGCATTCAGAGTTTAGTGCACTGGAATGTGGGCCACGACTATAACTCTTCCAAAGAGAGTGATTATTCTTAGCGGAGTTAGTTATTGTAAAACTATTTTAAACGAGATGAAAGAGCACTGAACAAGGCTTGAGGGGGTGCCTCAGTTCTCAAGCCGACCCAACGGGCCCAGAGGAGGATAACACATGGCTTGCAAATTGAAGCACACCCTCAAACCATTTTGAATGCTCTTTTATACTGTGTAGCCATCTTCTTTCTCTCGGTGTACTGCAAATGAAGTCCGATCAACTCACCTGCCTAATTTATTTCCACGTTACTTTACCGAATAACTGTAGTGAATGAAGATATAAGCTTCCTGCTTTCACCAGCGCTGATTGAATCAAGAAATGCGCCAGAATTAGCATGTACTAAATATAATTCACTATACTTTCCTCGCGAACGAGTTTTAATGACACACTGTTTTACGCGCAGCAACATAACAACAATAGTGTCGAGAAGGAGGAGGAAAACATATATTTCGTTTATCCCTTCCTTCCTGAGTGGAGCCGGCTGTCCAGGGCCCCTTGTGCCGCTGCTATCCTGCAGGCCTACTAGAGCAGCTGTTGCTGGTCTTGTGGATTGTACGAGTAATTCTATATTAGGCCGGAGTATATATGCAGAGACTGACGACACACCACGCCTCGCTATGACTGCGCTCAACCCTCCACTTTCTGCACCAGCTTCCTATTCCACAGACCTGTTCCGCCCCTCCATCGACGCCAGTATTTCTCCGCTTCAGCGAACGCAACTTCTTGCCCTCCTTCAACATTTCAGCTCCTCATTCGACTCCCATCAAAATTCCTAGGGCCAAAGTTCAACTGTCAGTCATCGGATCGACACTGGAGACCACGCACCCATGCGACAGCGACCCTACCGTGCCTCATCCACACAGCGCCAAGTTATTGAAGAGCAAGTAGACCAGATACTCCAAAACCGCGTAATTCAGCCCTCAAACAGCCCTTGGGCTTCGCCTGTTGTGCTTGTTAAAAAGAAGGATGGTTCCATCCGCTTCTGTGTAGATTACCGTCAACGAAGAAAGACGTCTATCCTCTTCCGCGCATAGACGACGCATTGGACTGTTTGCAAGGGGCTGAATTCTTTTCCTCCCTGGATTTGCGTTCCGGATACTGGTAGGTACCGATGGAAGTAGCCGCCCGCTCTAAACCCGCTTTTGTTACTCCAGATGGCCTGTACAAATTTACTGTTATACCTTTCGGCCTTTGCAATGCTCCTGCTACATTCGAGAGAATGATGGACACTATTTTACGTGGACTGAAATGGAAGACCTGCCTCTGCTATCCCGATGACGTACCAACCAGACGCATCTGAGTATACCACTGCTTCTGAAGCTGCCCGACACGCAGAAGAATGCCGCCAAATTTCCCGGTCTCTCACAACTGAAACCCAGTCCCACCAGAAATCCCGCCTCGACAACCATCAGACGACACCGCAATTCTCTTCTGGCAGTCTTGTGTGGCTATTGATTCCATCAGGGACTACCGGACTATCTTCAAAATTTATTTCCAAGTATCACGGCCCCTATCGTATCCTGGAGCGCATCTCTCCTGTCAATTACATTGTGGAACCCCTGACGCCCTCACCTGATCTCCGTCGACGAGGCCGCGAAACTGTCCACGTCCAGTGCCTTAAACAATATTACGACCCTGCCATTTTGCCTACGCCGTAAGTCGCCAGAGTGGCTCCTCTTCTCCCTGGGGACCCTTGTATAAATAAAGAAGAAGATTCCGTGCGCTGTCGCCAGTGACATCGCTATCGGTGTGTGCGCTGGACCTGCTTGTACGCGGACTGTTCCTGACGTGCTTCTAGGTCACTCCCTCAATAAACCCCCATCTATATATATATAATCTATCGAAATGTGAAAATGCAAAGCCGTGTTTCACGCAAGATTCAATGCTGATAAAGGTCGCAAGGATGTTCTGATCGTTTGCAACAGTATCGGGGAAGAGCGGTGTGAATCACTGCGCAGATTTGCAAATAATCGCATTTACTACATTATTAAAAAAAAAAAACGATATCACAGAGTTACATACTGCCGTTGTGGCCTTGCACTTTCACAGTATAAAAGCTCACGTTGAATCGGAACATTAAAATTTAGTGATATTGAAGTCAAAATCTCGCTTTTCGCCCAACCCACGGGGCGAAATTAAACAGTGCGCGAAAGAATTAGATTTTTGCACGGCGCTATCAGCGTCCTGTAGCCGTGCATTGAACTTCAGTTCTCGCTGCCCTTTTACCGGACATTTCATATTACCAACATACGACAACACGTGCTTAACAGCTCATCAGTACAGCCGTTGATGGGCTCTTTCCCTAGGAAACATAAAATAGACGACTTGCGACTGGATGCAACCGGCTTTGAGAGCTTATGCTCTGAATGCTTCACACGAGGTCTGTGTGCACGCATCTGTTTCGAATGGGGCTTCAACGCACGGCGGCGCGGAGCAAATAAAAAAATAAATCGGATACTTTCACTTCACAGCCAGTTGTTCTGCAGACCTAGTCGAGTCAGCCACGAGAGTGTGGCTAGAGGCACCCCGGCGGCCAAGGTACCCTCTAATTGATTCAGTATCACTGCTCTTACTAAGAGAAATCATTCGCTCTTTAAGTGCTTTCTATCCTTGCCCTCTGCTCGTGAACAACGCGAAAGCCTTTTTTATGTTCTGTACAGCTCAAATGTCACGGAGATGTTCGACTGTCAGGTCTACTTGAAGCACTATGACCATCGTTAAAGCTGGTCCCATGATGTTTTCTTCATCTCCTGCTGCAAGAACAGAACCACAAGTGCCCGATGACAGCTCAACTGCCGCGAAGGGCTCCTCGCAGGGCATGGAGTTCGAGAAGGTTCTTAGGGAAGTGGGAGGCTTCGGCCTTTTCAACAAGACCATAATGACTGCCGCTCTGGTGATGGCCACGGCGAACACAGCGTTGTGCTACTACTTCCACATATTGCTGCTCATTGCACCAACGAGCCAGTGGTGCTTCGTCAACGGCACTTCGTACGAAGACCTGACAAATTACAGGGCACTCTGGCGAGGGCGCTGTCAACTGGTCAGCCTGTCCAGGGACGGCGTGAACGTGACCGTCGCCGATGGCAGCAGAGCCTTCTGCCCCACGGGATGGCACTTCGACTCATCGCAGTTCTTCACATCAGTAACGATGGAGGTGCGTAAACGTGCTGCTAGCATGCGAGGCTCAGGAAGTTGTATCCTTTATTTGCTTCTTGCTTACATATAGACTATTCGCATTTGTGCCCGAAGAAAGCTGTACTGGGCCTTGTAGTTTGTCTATAACTATATTCATTCAATAGATGGTCAGTTACGTAATGCAAGCTGCAGCGTCGGTAACGAAAATTAATTTGAAAAGGAGTCTACGGAACAACTTCGGAAAGTACAGCAATACTGCGGAAACCGTAAAGAGGCGGCAGGTAGAAGTATGAGTAATGTGCTGGGATTTCATTGCCCTCAAGCTGAATTTGTGAGCAGTATGAATGACACCGCTATGTTGGGCTCGAGTTGGAGTTCTTGCACATATAATACAACTATGGCGGCCGAAATTGTGCTCAGGGAGCTTGGCCTCGGGCTGTGAACGTTCTAGCCACTCAACTGACAACGGGAAAAAGAATGGAATAAAATTATGTACTAATATCACAGAGCACTAAATATTCATTCATGGTAATATAAAAGCTGCAATAAATCAACTGCTCATATCAAGACCTTTATCGCGAATTAGGAGAAAGTGTCTTAAAGAGGAAGCACCACTTTTTTTAAGAACTCTAATCTGCGCAGTGTATTTAAGCTTGAGGAAATAATAATTAACTTCTTCCTTGTTGATCCTCTCTGTGGCTTTCACATTTTTGGACCTATATGAAGAATTTGTGGGAAGAATAGTTGATTACTACCTTCTGCGGCTACCTCCGGGGATGCTCGTTCACGTACTTGTACGTAACTACTCGCTTAATTTCTAATTCCTTAATCTGTGCCTGGATTGTCTCACGCATACTACTCCTTACAGTTTTATGTTACAACGTCGCAGGAAAGCCCGCACGGCAAAAAAAATATAGCCCTGTTTCAACCAACGCAAACAAACTTGCCAGTGCGGCCAAATGTTGCCTCTTCTGACTTGAGACCCGAGGGGTCCTGCATGGCTCGATTCCCATGTCACCTTCCGAACTGCACGGAGGCACGAGATGACATGTGCTGCCAACTCAGCTATTGCGTGCGATCTCGTGACCTCAATTAAACCGACGACCAATCAGTATCCGGTCGCGTAATCTGTTATCTGCCACCTGTCCGCGATTTTTTTCGCTCACAAAGCCGATGTCAGTTTTTAGTAGAACGCAGCCTGCAACGTCACGGCTAAACTCTTTATGGGACAGTGGCACACGCAGGTGCCTCTTTCTCACCGTGCTTTGCTTGCGCGCAAAAAAAAAATAAATAAAGGCACATTCATGTGCTACATTTTTGTCTTCTGCCATTTATCTAGCACTCAAGCAATCAGTGCAGTATGCTATTATTTTTATCTAAGGCATATTGGGGGGGGGGGATTGGCGCACTGAGTGCTTTTGCAAGCGTATGTACAAATTTCGACTTGACACAGTTTGGTGTCAATTAAACCGCGAGAAAGTATTAAGTCCGACTGTCTGGTGAGTATACAAATATACTCGTTTTCAAAATAGGCCTTAATAATTATATTGCCATTATAGACACCTTTTACGTGAGGTGAGAGCTAGTTCCCTTTTATAAAACAGTTCAGAGGCTTGATTTTCCTTGACGTTGCATTCACTGCACATATGCAGATGTGGAGCCAGGATAAGAAAGATAGAAGAGGTCTAAGTGGTATTCGACGGTACGAAGGCAGGCCCGCAAAACGTTGTTATGTGCAAGATGTCAAGCTCTGTTACATGCCGAGTGCTTCAAAACATTACATCAGTGAATATTAGGTCTAAGAGTTCAAGAAGCACATTTTTTAAATATTATTTGGCGTGTCAAGGGGACAATGGTGCAAATATGTCGTTGCGTGGTGTGCTGTGGCTTGTACCACATACCTCCACGGAAGTTGTTACGTGGTTCGGGGCTAGGAGTTCCAGGGCACAAGACACAGCATGCAGCACAAAAGCACAGCACATCGAGAGAGAGCCCGCGCCAGAGCGCGCGCACCATGCACATCTTTGTCCTCGTCGCTGGCCTCATTTGGGGCAAATGCACTATGTTTTAGGTGTCATTCTAAAGTGTATCAGCTCCTTCTAAAAAATCGCTGCTTGAAATGACTCGAAAAAATTGCATTAGATTTCTAGGGGGATCAGAAGCACAATTTTAATATTATGTCTGTGTGACATAATAAAATTTTGTCTCACAAAGTGTCGACTAATTTACTGCGGACGCTGATGCAACATGCTTTAGGAGATCGGTTAAAGAAAGCTTGAAACCTTACATGTCCACGTAAGCTCAGAACTGTAAGGCGGTGCACACGATAGCAGCAGATTAGCGGTATTAACGCGGTGAGAAGAAGGGGTACGTCAGTCGTCGGCACGGTTGTCTAGATGTAGACTATGGTCTAGAGGGCTCGAAAGGTGTTCTTCGGACTGCACGGTTGACGCCTAACAAAAGCTATTGGTTACAGATGGCTTGCACCTGAGCATGCGCTGCGACAATGATCAAACAGTGTTCACCATTATCGAACCCCGGTCTTCAGCCGCTAACGCCAACGATTGCCGTTGAAGGTACCGCAGTTAACAGGAACGAAGCGGAGATAACACGCGGCGGCGCGTGCTGCCACAAATTTTTGCAAGCGGGAAGATTGCCGGGTTGAAGATATTTTCTGCAGCAATATGCCTACACAGGAGTGAAACAGTCTCATTCAGTAAGCCGAATAGCTTGTGGAATAGAATGAGTGTGATCAGTTGATTTTCGAGTACAAAGGCAAGCCCTCAGGTATATAGGCTGCTCATTCAAGATATGGGATACACATCCAGCTAACACGCTCGGAAAATAAATAAGAAGAAAATATAACGTAACGTACCAAACCTTGTCGACGCCGAACAAAAGGTCTTATTTGATATCTGATCGCGGCAGAAAGTGAACGCACGAGGCCCCAAGGACAGTGAAAATGTGTGGACCTATTAGGAAGGAAAGAAATGCTGTGCTTCCAAGATCCTACACGCAAACATTTTGCAACAGCGTGCGCTGTTGTCGAAAGTTGGTTTAAGTGGAGTTCTTATCAGATGGAGGCTACCTCAAGCCAGTTGTTAGCGCTAGATGTCATGCGTGCAGCCTAAAGCACGCCTTTCGAAGGTTCTGGAGAGCCAGCTCGTTATGGACGACTGCGAATAAGTTTTTGTTACCGTGAACATGTTACGTGCGTAAAGCTAATGTAATGCTTCTAGGGTCCCTGTAGTACGTGTCAAACCCGAAGAAAAACGCTGCAAATCTAATGGGAGAATGGTAATAATTACTAGGCGAAGCTGTCGAATGAGCTTCTCGCTTATATGCAAAGAATAACAATTACATGATGAAGGCTCTGAGCGTGTAACTGACATGAATGGTAATAAATAACAATATAATGCTTTTCTAAGCTTCCACTCCTTAGCTTTACTTCTGAAAGGATTTTATCGTCTGGACTTTACAAGATAGAAGGCAAAACGGGCGTTTCTTTCCTTTGTGTAACCTTGGCGCTGAAATCCTTTTAAAATATCTCGCAACCAATGAGCTTCGCAGTTCCCTTTTTCTATAATTTTACTTCATACAGCATTATAATCGGGCTGGAATTTGCTTTAAGTTGCTTCAATTCTACACACACTTCTGATTTTCTCAACTGAACACTAAAGCATTTCGATTTATTCCCTTCGTATTGTTCCTGTAATCGTGAGGCTTCATACGAAAGGGACCGCTAATATTTTCTCATATTCCCGGTTTTTCAGAATGGCTGGGTATGTGCTGAGACCTGGAAAATGTACGCAGTTCACACTGCGTTCTGGGTGGGATCAATGACCGGCTACCTGCTTTCAGGACTTCTCGCCGATAAGTAAGAACAGCTCAGGTTTCTCTGACAGAATTTTTCATAGTGCTTGATTACGTGGCTGGGATTAGTCGAGAAGGAAATTCACGAGAATGTTACGTACTCACTTAGTCAGATCTTTACTACAGTTAGATTGTACTTTCATTTATATGAAGGGCTGTATACCATCATACTTTTCTATACATAGTGCTTGATTACGTGGCTGGGATTAGTCGAGAAGGAAATTCACGAGAATGTTACGTACTCACTTAGTCAGATCTTTACTACAGTTAGATTGTACTTTCATTTATATGAAGGGCTGTATACCATCATACTTTTCTATACATAGTGCTTGATTACGTGGCTGGGATTAGTCGAGAAGGAAATTCACGAGAATGTTACGTACTCACTTAGTCAGATCTTTACTACAGTTAGATTGTACTTTCATTTATATGAAGGGCTGTATATCATCATACTTTTCTACTTACCGTGGTTGTCAACGCTGCGTACTTTATTTTTGTTTGAAGTCTGTCGTATCTTTAAGCTAATTATTGTAAGACGAGAGCGTCATAATTTGTTGCCATCACATATTTATTCTTTTAAATACTGAATATTTAAAATTTGAAATAATGAATATTTTAGGTATTTATTATTTTCAGTGCTTTTAATGCTTACAATAAGTCTCTTTTCCTGTGTACGTTCGGGTTCAGTAACCAATAACGGATATCCGCGTGTTTCTTTGAGCTTACTGATTATAGCTCAGTGCCACCGTCAGGTGTATATTTTATTTTAGGCCATTTCGAAGAGCACTCTAGTGACTCTTAAAACTAAGTATGGTTTTACTTCAAACATGACACTGTCCCTACGTTAATAGGCTACTATCAGGGGCTCGAGCATGACATTTTTGACCAAGGAGAATCAAACGTTGGATCCACTAGAGAGAAGACACGATTAAAAGTGCTTTCTTGAGCGTACAGTGTGACTGGGACCTGAACCTCACTTTAAAGAGTTTCTAAATATTAACTCGTAGGAATTTTTTTATAGTGGGAAATGCAATTTATCAATAGCATTGCAGCTGTGTCCTACCCCTCATTTTGCCCTTTGCGTCTACAACACGTGGCGGAGGGAAGGAGAAGGGTGTCATCCGGCACGACATACGCTTGGCGTCCCAGTAAACATACATCGGTAGAAAGTAATTTATCTCTTCAAATGTTCCCCTATATAAAACGCCAGCAAAACAGACCAGCGGCAGCTGTGACCGGATAGACTAACCTTGTGAGCTACAATGAAGGAGTCTCACCTTTGCGGGAGAATAGAGAGCGTTTTCAACTGATAAAACGAAAAAAAAAAGAAATGAATGTCACGTTTTATTCCCGCGGTTCTTTTTGGACACAGAAACGCGTTTTAAGGGCGACTATGATAATCGCATTGCTTCACGATGTTTTTCAGCAAATGGCTACCTTTGGGAGCGATTAACGTCCTTTTTGTTATGTGAATAATTTGGTTTAAATGCTTTAACACCAAAGCCCAAGCAACGAAAATGCAGGGGAATGGTTAAGAAGTTCGAAAGTTGTGTTCGTATAGGCGCCTAGAAAGTACTATATGCAAGCATTGATAAACATGTTGAGAAACCTACGGGAACTGCATAAATTAAATAAATTACGATCATTTCTGGATGTCTAATAACAATACATCTACTCGCACATCCTCTATGACATGCAATCTGTGAATAGCGCAATTCGCAATTAATACTACGCCCCATGATGTAACGGTATGCCCATTGAAGTATTACGTCTCCTCCGCTTTTTTAACGGTGATCATACAGTAAGCCAGTGGTACTTCGTATATCCGTCTCTTTTCTGTCATCAATACGTGAGGACTTTCTTTTTTTTTTTTTTTTTGCAATATTGCGACAATGTTTGCAGTTTGACGAGCAGGAACAAAAGTATCGCCATTAGTAAAGTCTCTAAAACTCGCCCTCCACCGGCCATTACGGCACATTTCTCAGGGAAGAGCCAAAAGGAAAGATCTATTATTTATCTAGTGACCATAACCGATTCTGACTGAATTAAAAACTATAGCAGAAGGCAACAGAAATTGAGGTGACCCGATGAGATTAAGAAGTTTGCATAGATTATGCGGATGTACCTGCACAGGAACGGGTGAATTGTAGTGATCCGCTAGAGAGTGATCCGCTTGTGACCCGTGTATTCAGGTCCAAGATAATGATACTGATTGTATGGAAATTCTAGACTACTTTATCGTATACCACAAGTTTTTTAGTCGAAAATGACGACATCGTTGCCACTTCAAGAATAAAAAGAACATGCTCAAAATAATGTCGTTTCCCTCATAGCTTCAGTGCAGGGCTTTCTCTTCCCTCTCAGAATCGGCCGCAGGAAGACAGCTCTGCTGCTCATAGCCGTCGGATCATTTTTCAACTTGTTGGGGGCCTTCTTCTACGAATTCTTAAGCTACACTCTGCTCAAGGTCTTTGCTGCTGCGGGGTCATACCCAGTGACGACCACGGTGTTTGTGTTGGGTAAGCCGAACTATGTTTTGCAAAAGAGTTCAAGTAACGACTGCTGCAACGCTAAACTCAAGCCGTAATATGCTTAGCATTTCCTGTATGGCTAAGCAGAAAAAAACAACGAATAAACCAACCAGAATACACTAACCGCAATGAAAAAAAAAAGCACAATCATGCTAAACCCCTCTCTTATTGGCGTTGAAATTTGGCGCGCAGACGCTAGACAGCCGTCTGTCGTATTTAATTTAGTTTGAATGATGAACTTGCAAGATGAGATCAGGATTGATTCGAAACGCGCGTCGTCTGCAGCATTAGGAATCCAAAAAATGCTTCGTTCTGGGTCGCCAATGCTGTACATAGATGAAATGGATTTAAAATTTTCGCTCACCGCTAGTTCAAATTCCTTTCGATGTTATGAAGCATTTTAATATGTTTACGTATTGTCATACATGTGCCCGTCACGTAGTGCTTGACATTTCCATGATTGTGGCGGAGTGTCTTCAGAACCTGACTGGCATCACCACCTCACTAGTCCCCTTAGGAGACCCCCTTAAAGCTTGAGAGATGGAGGTCACGCCGCAAAAAAAAAAAAAAAAAAAAAAAAAAAAGTATCCCTGTGAAAATTTTGACTTAAGAGATGTGACTAAAGTCTTAGCGAGAACTGAGTTACTTCGAACCTGACAACGTTAAGGCCTCATCAGCTCATAGAATTCATTATCGGCATTTTGCGCTAAAATTACGGAATTGGCTTTAGCAAACGATAATTTAATGCGATATGGCAGGGCACAGATTGACGCTTGGTGTTTGTGACGTCATGAGATTATATGACACATTATAGGTGAGAGCTAGGCACTGCAAGCTCGGGTAGCTTCTTTGAATGGGAATCGAACGCATAAAAATCCCTGGATCTTGAGTAAGATATGGATGTGTGGGCTCTTTCATAGGGCTTAAGTTAAAACTGGCTTTAAATGTTACTACAAATTGGGTGAAATAAGATGTCACACAAAGAACAGAGAAGCGCACGAAGCTAACTGAATTACGCAAGGCGCGAATTCGACGCCATCATTGTCAGAGTTGCTTCGATCAGTTGCAGGGCTGGTAGCGTGGTTAGGATCGGCAAGAGTATAGTCAGTGTGAAGCGGGCCGAGTTGACAGCAACTTGGAGGGGAGAGCGTCGCCACGCAAATGCCACAGGCATGCACTTGGGGCAAGTAGCCGATGTTGAGAGACGGCAATGAAACAGCCCTTGACCGTAGCCACAATATGTGTCAGTGCCACAGTGCCACGCTGCGGCTGAACAGAAGATCGGCAATGGGTGCAACTGGGTTCCCACCATCACGATAGACAAGGTGGGACACAGGGCAACGAAAGATGCGGTGAGCGATGGCAGAAAAAAAGTTCGTCAAAAAAATAGAACTGGGGCGAAGACGGAAAGGGTTCAGGATCGATTATAGGGCGATCGGGGCGCAGAGCGCCTCAATAACAGTCGATAAGAGCTGGGTGTTCTGACAGAATACCAGACCGCGAGAACTTTCATGAGCACAGAGTTTGGAACAGTTAACCGAACAGGGAGATAGTTGCCGACGAAATTAAAGCCAGGGGTGAGAATCTGTGAAAAGCAACGGTTACACTGTTCGTGACATAAAGCTGAGACTAAACGGGTATGACGACGTCATGGCGGAGGCAATGGCGAAAGTCAGAGACATTGTGCTCCAGCGTGTAGTTTGTTCTGTTAGGCGATCTGCAGAGGTTTTGTGGACCGGGTTGTGGATGCAGCGTCACCTGCATCAGCTTGTTTTATAAATCAGAACAGACGTATATGGAAGCATCCAAGGCACGATGGAGCTGCGGACATCGAGAACGACGTGCTTTTGAGATAGGGGTTGGAAAAACCGACGAGGTGGGGAACTTGTGGAGTCAGACTGGTCTAGCTATGATCGAGACGGAAAATGGCAGGGCATCTCTGAACAGTAGCGATATTAGTAGTCGTTGCAATGTTTTGGAGGTCATGTGCTGTTGCAGCAATGCCGGGAAACGTGACCGATGCGGGAGTGGTTAAAGCATATTCTGAGATCATCTGGCGTTCATCGTTCCGCCGAAATTCGGTAGCAAGGAGAATAAGGCGGAGCCCTGGGATGGAAACGATGGGAATATGTTACTGGACGCTGAGGCTCGCGATGGAATAGACCACCAGAGATAGGTTCAAGTTTACAAGTTCTTCGCGCACAACGGCCTGAATAAGCGATACAGGAGTCATCTGGGGTCGGTGAGACACAGGTGTAAGAGCTATATGTCGGGTGCTCTTCTTTTTAACAATTTTATAGCTGAATGCTTCATGTAACTTAGTATGTGCGAGATAACAAGGACACAGATTAAGGGATTAGTGATCAAACAAGCATAAGAATACATGTACGCCAACGAGGATCCTCAAGAAGAGCCGGTAGACGCGATATTCATTAGCGCTGTGTCATCAAATACCCAAAGTCGGAGCTTAAGTTCTTCCTACGTCTGCACCCAGCCGCTCCTTCACACCCCCCCCCCAAAAAAATGTGCACTCAGATTTTCAAACAAATCATGCACAAGACCACATGCGATGTTTAATAGCTTCACTAGAATGGGGTGCTTGCCACTCGCGCAGCTTATTCTTTTTAAGTTCGCGTACTCGCGTACTTTCCGCCCACTCCATGCAGTTGCAGTTTCGATAAGCAATCATCTAGGAAAATCATAACGCACAGCGCCCGGCCCCTTGCGTCGCGTGACAGCTGCAGGTCTCTGCGGTGCCTGCTGGGAATTTTGTTGCCAAGGGGCAGAGGCTTCTATGCGTGTAACGCGACGTACAGGTGCTCGCGCGCGAGTGCTATACGCACGCGCACAAATACTCGCGGCTCGTCGGTGGCTGGAATAGTTCCCCCTCACCCCCTTTTCGTAACTTCCTTGTGCAAGCTGTTGTCACAGCAAGGCAATTTTTTTTTTTTGTATTTTTACTTTGTCCTTATGAGAGAGATTCTAGCCAGCTGCCTCAGCCTCAATTTTACTTCTGTGATTTTTATGAAGTAGCGTTAAAAGCCTTGTCCCCAAGAAAATCTAGCGTTGGCCATGCACTGATTGGACTGGCCGTCGAGTTGTTTAATGTTACGAGACCACATGACGTGGCTGATTGGCCAGGTATTGCCAACTCGGGCTTCGCCTTTGAGATGGGAGGGCGAGATCGGAATATAGCATTCTATAGGATTCTTGAATCCCGAGTTAGACACGGTTCCCCTAGGCCTCATCAGCAGTTTATGACGGCTTGGTTCAAGCGGGCTTATATTGATATCGGGTGGCCATTCTTATAACCTGGTATCCTAACTTCTGCAAGCTGCAAAGTACGACTGGGATAATTGAGGCATCCATTAAAGAATTAGTAAAGTACGAGTAGCGAAGTGAATCTACCTAAATGAAAAAATTAGAGGGTCTCTCAGATGTCTCTTAAAAGAAAAATGGCGAAAGCCTACCCTTCCTCTCCTATCATTTGCCTCTCATCGTTTACCTCTGATCGACGTTCGCCGTAGTGCTCAATGCAATTATAATTGATTTACGGGAAAGGAAAGGCGAAGTATCTGTCACACTCTCCGGCAAGTGTGAGTTTGGAAGGTACACCATCGCTCCTGTCGCGTGGCGTTCCTTGATGCGCGTTCAAGTGTGGGATTGCAGATGGCAGGGAGAACACTCCTCGCAGAATCTCACGGAATATGACAGATCTCGCGCACAGATCTCGCGTGCAACATCTTGCGCACGAGATTTCGTTCCATGAGGGAGAGACGGAGGGTGGCTGCTCCGTGCCCTAATGGGGCTGGGAGAGGTAGGTCACCGCCGCTCGCGGCGGGGGCTAGCCTGCTACCGAATTTTTATCTGTTGTAGGCCGTCATTGCACCCGCCACCGCTTCGGTGATGGATGACGGCTGTTGCGGCACGCGCGTTTTTCTCTGTCTTCTTTTTCTTTGTTCTCTATTTTCTGTTCTGTCCGCACTAGGCAGCGGAGGTGGCTCAGCTACAGCGCCAGTAGCAGGCCCGTGCATTTCCTTTTCCTTCTGCCTACAGCCACAACAACAATCATGATCCTAAAAAGGCTTTCGGCTTAAAACCCGCTAGTGAAGCCGTTAAACTGGTGCCAATTAATGGTCTTTAGCTATTAAAGGTAGAGCTTGAGCATATCGCCCCCTCCTTCAATTTTTAATTCAGCCTCGAGTTGAAGCCGTACATGACAGTGCTGTTAAAATGTGAAATCCTTATTTATTTCCCCTCTCCGGAGTGGTGCATATAAGCTAGTATTCATGAACCTGTGTGCCCCTCACATGTACTCTACCCCATTTTTATTCCCCAGCAAGTTCTATCACATGGCCAGCACCTGCAGCAACTACTCAGAGCAGTCACATAGTTGCAGTACTCGCGGGTTATTAATGATAGGTCGAGTTCGAAAGAAAAGAAGTCACTGTGCTTTAATCGGCTAACTTTTGTGTTTCCTGCCATACATGTTCAGAAAATATTCAAATATCCGCTGTTTTTGCGGAAATGTTTCGTCTGATTGCATTCTCTACTTTGGAATACGGCACTTGTCGATTCTGAAAGGGTGACCAAGTTGCCGTTATAGGCCGTGATACCTCGAGTCACTATGAAGTTTGGCTGGTGTGCAATAATCACAGGTGCCGCACATGTAATTAAATTTTTCTGTACGTCAAAGAGCCCCAGATAATTAAAGTAAACCAGAACTTTTGCTACGGCTAGCTTCATCAGTTTATAACTTAGTAAATATATATGTATATATATATATATATATATATATATATATATATATATATATATATATATATATATATATATATATATATATATATATATAATCACCACTAGTCAACAAAGCTGCTCTGCAGAAGCAGAATCTAGTCGTGGACAGCAGAGAGCGCGCTCAGTGATTCCGATGTGGACAACTCCAATTTTAAGCCTTTCTTTTTACGGCTTGTAATTGTGTCTCTTGCTAGTCATGGAGTACACTGTGGCTGAACGGAGGACGCTAGTGGCCTTCACATGGAGCGTCAGCTGGACTGTTTTCGGCACGCTAATTCCCTGGTACGCCTACCTTCTCCAGGACTGGAGGGCCCTCGTCGTGTCCAACTCTGTTTTCGGTGTTGCCCTTTTCCTCGTCACGTGGTGAGTTTACTCAAATAATGCTCACTAAAGAAGGGCCTGCCAGAAAAGGCGCAAGAGCTGAGGGGGAAAGGTAGAAGCTTTCCCCGCGGCTGCGCAATCACTCTTTGTCGACTAGGTTGAACGTCTGAGAGATCGTATTTCAGCTACGGGTTCCACAAGGTGACGAAATTGTAGGAGGAACGAGAATGCTGATGAAGTGCTGTTCATGCTTCATAGCTCCATAAATTAAACAAATTGAGCTGACAGTACTGATATAATTGCGCCATCATGATGTATGTGTTTGAATTCCCCTGAAATCGAAACTTGACCTGCTAGTGGCACTGTGAGGCCGACGCATATAGCATTGTAAACAAGCATAGGGCATCTGAAATCAAAGTACGTCACCTACTTGGATGATGTGGAGCACTACTAGAATGTACGAAAGAGGTAACATATCTAGCCTTGCAGCAAAATATTGACTTAAGCAAGCATTACCTCTGGCTCCCGTATATATAGACGCAGGTAAGGAGGGAACAAGGAGCGAAAGAAAAACATAATGAGAGCTTTCATTTTTAAAAACTCTGAAAACGATCAAGAAAAGACATTTAGTATTGTCTCATAATACAGGTTGACATCCCTAGTAAGATGTGCCATGAGCACATGAACCTTGCCTTGTGTTGCGTATGATATGGTCATTAACTTCCAGTAGAAAAGTGCGATGCATATAAACATCACATAGCTAACCAAAATGATGATTTCAAGGAGAGTACGGGCGCCCCTGCATTGCCTAATGGACGATGACTTCTCCTAAGTGTTCATTGACATCACGTAAAATTATACAAACCATACCAGGCACCGGCCTGACAAGGGTGCGACAAATGTCTGGTTTGGGGCACATACGAAAGAGAAGAGACGGATATTGCTGCGTGACTCTATAATGCGCTGTGGTATTCCTCGCACCTCTTTCGTGTGGAGATTGGTTGCCGTTAGCTTTCTCAGTACTTCCCTGAAATTTTAAAAACGCGGATAAATAATTTTTGACGCGCTAACGTGCGTCATGTGAGTGGTAAGTACAGGCCTTGAAAACACCGGACATAAATGTACTGCTTTCTGTGCGTGGTTGTTAAACCCTTGTGGCATTTATTGCGTTATTCAAGCAAGACACACCAAGTAGAGTTGTACTTTACGCTTTTTAAAGAAATGGAAGAATACACGGCGATGAAAAACAGCACTTTCCTCAAGAAATTAAAATCCTCCGGATAGCATAATCACCTCTGTGCAGAAGAGAATAAGATAGCTCGCAATGAAAACATTTTTCTCATATAGGAACATCTAGCAATGATTTAAATGGGACTAGTTGTTGGTTCATACCGACATTTGGGTGCGCTTAAATGAATACAGAAACTTTTGTTCTGCGTTGTCGTTTCTGTATTCGTTTAAGCCCACCCAAATGCCAGTAGGAAGTTCTATTATTACCTGTGGCTAATGAAGTTCTCTGATCTGGCACATGTAGGGAAATAACACGATAGGAAAATAAACTGCGCAGCTAGAACTGAAATGTGACCATCGCGACTGCGTGCGCAATATGCTCGTATGAGGCATGCAATTCGCCTGCGATAATAACTTCCCTGTCCAGAGATTAACCGCTTCTATTGCTGGTATGTAGAAAGGCAGCCAAATAACAGTGAGGTCCTGCAAGAAAGCAATAGGGACGATCGCCAGGCACAAAGTCAAGTCAAAAATAAAAATATACACTTGAGTGTTTTCCGAACATTCTGTTTGCAGTAACAGAGCAGTGCCTGAAGGGCAATCTTGCCATAATGTTAAAAACGTTAAATTCAAATCAAATCAAATCAAATTTTATTTTCCGTTGCACAAAGTACAAGGATGGAGCAGCCGCAAAAAGCTACTGCTACCAGCAGCTTGACGATCAAAAGTTAATCTTCAAAAAGTTAACTCAAAAGTTAATCTAATGACATGTAATAGCGAGGTTCAAACTGGGCAAAACAAACCTGTAATTCTTCATAAATGAAAGTGACGGCCTCAAAGGGTGGTCTGTCGCAAGTGGCATGTAATTCTAGAGCCTCAAAATGATGCTTTTCATACGTACACTGTTCCCAAGCTGGCACGGCCAAATGAATGCAGTATAACATACCTTTTTGCCCTATTTGCGTGGTATTCCAAACCAAATTTAGATACTTTAGTTTCACCCTCTAATATCTGGTAAACGTTTAACGAAGCTCAAGTACAAATTTTAAAGAAGCTTACAAATTTTTTTCTCTGTGCAAATACCTATTTTTGTTTTCGTTCAGACACTTTTAGAGTTCCGTTGGAACATTTTGCGGGAGAGAAATGCTCCTGTATCTTGGTCACAGCCACATTCTGCTCGACGTTTTCGATTTATGATATCTGTTATCGAATATCTTTCCCCGAGTTTATTCACTTCTTTCTCGATATTCTCACATTGACGCGTATTTTCGATCAGTCAGTATTGAATTTTAAGTGACCTTTCCATTTGCGTTCTGTTTGTTTCCTGAGGTGAGTTTCCAAGTATTCACGTTATCTGCTGTCGGTGAACAGCAATAAAGACGAACATTCTGCACGCAGTAACAGAGAAGTGTTCGAAGGGTCCCCTTGCCACGACGTTAATGATAATCTCATCTGAGGTTCACCTAATGAAATGTAATCGCGAATATTAAACTGGGCCATATAAACCTGTAAATAAATTGAACACGACGACAGCAAAGGGCGGCATGTTACAGGTGAAATGTTATTCTGGCGGCCAAAATGATGTCTTACCTACGTACCTACATCGTTACTTAGCTGGCACAACCAGATGAATGCAGCACCCCATAGGATTTTAGTGTATTTCCGTGGCATTCCAAACGAAACTTGGCCATTTCAGCCCCTATAACGTGGTTGGCACAAGCCAACGTTCAAAGGCGCATTTTAGAGAAGCTTATACTTCTATTTCCTCGTGTAAATACATATTTTGATTTTGGTTTTAACACCAAACAATGTTCGCGGGGCACATTTTACGGGAAGGAAGTGCTCCATTTTTGCAACATTTTGTTCAATTCACCAAATTTGTTATTGATGTTTTTCCGAGTTTATTTCTTCCCATATTGGCTATTATCACATTGACACACCTTTTTGAGCAGTCAATATAGCATATTAAGCGACGTTCATATTGGTGTTTCGTCTGTTTCCCGAGGTGGGTTCCCGAGTCCTCCAGTTGGCTACTGTCGGTGAACCGCAAGCAAGACGCCGTCGTCATTCTTGGGAGAATCGCGCGTTTCAATGGAAAGGAAGCGTCTGAAGAACGGATCGACATGCTCCTGACAGTGTGTATCCAGTAGCTACGCTAAACTAGTAGCTTAGGTTACCTTATCTGTTCTCAAGGCTTTATCGCAGCGTTTGCTAAAACAATATTTCTCCTCTCGCCATGGGGCTTATTGTATAAGTAAATTGCACGAACGTATAGCTCCTTGTTCAACCGCTGCTTGATGCCAGAAATATTCGTGAAACTCATCAAAGCGCATTGACTCAGTTTGGCTCAAGTTTACGCAGATAATTAGTGAATCATATGGCTAGAATAAACGCTATTTCATTCCATCATTTAACCAGCCCGCGCTAGCGCGTGTGTATGCCTGCGTGCACGCTCAAATCAGCCTTCTTGCTCACTGATGCAACTGCGCAACCCATTGAGGAGTGCTTTATTTTTAATGCTTACACGATAATACAAACAGCGCAGTCGGAAAATAACTGAGATTTGAAGAGAATGGCCACTTAAAGCCTGTCCGACACACGGTATGTTCAACATACCCGATCTACAGAGAAAGAGAGGAAGTTGAAAACAAAGGACAAATAAGTCTCGTTGCTAGTATACACCTGAACCACTCCCTGATTGTACCAAAATAGAGTGCAAGATAAGATCCGCGAACAATTTGCACTTCGAAAGCTCGTCTAGAGGAGGAAACAAAACATTCTAGGGCGTGAATATGACGCTAAAGGTATTTAGGTATTTGGAGCGGTAAAATATTTGGATGGCAAATTTTGCCGCTAGCAATTGAAACTACATCAGTAATTTTGTCCTGTTTCCCAAGCTGTTATGAAATAGCAATTATTGTGTTTTATTTCGCTAACCACTAACAACATTTTTTGAAAGTATCAGTCGTAAAAACTGCGTTGGAAAACCACGGCTAACGTTTCGTTCAACATTGCGTGAAGTTGGGCCTAATTTGCGACAGGAACAAATCTTGCTCCCCACCGAGCAAAAAGCCTGTTCCGTGGGATCAAAGCTTAGATTGCGGTGCTCACTCTACGTGTCGATTACTGCTGAAATTAGTGGAAAAATCAATAACATGTCATCGAAGCACTGTGTCTAAATTTCAGCTAAGAAGAAAGAGCCCTCCTTATGTCATGGCCTGACCTTATACTCGTGTGAGTGCATTGCCTGTGCACACCGGCAGGTACAGACCGGTAAACAAACCCTGGAATATATAAGAGTAGTAAAAAAGAGTCAGAATATGTGATTGCATAGAATTATGTTTTGCAGTGCAGTGGTAAGACGCCCGACTACTGCCCGAAGTTCCCGGGTTCGAACCCGACCACGGCGGCTGCGTTTCGATGTAGGCGAAACGAAGTGGCGTCCGTGTGCTGTGCGATGTCAGCGTACGTTAAAGATCCCCAGGTGGTCGAAATTACTCCGTAGCCCTCCACTGCGGCTCCCCTTTCTGTATTTCCCTTCCCTTACGGCGCGGTTCAGGTATCCCCAGGCCAAGTGTGACAGATACTGCGCCTTTCCCTTCCTGTGAACCAACTAATATTATTATTATTGTGAGTGTCTAAATGTTTCTCGTTGCTTTATTTTTCTTCAAGCTGCAGGAAACTGGAAATGAAGCAAAGGTTCACAGGCAAAGTGAAAAGGCTCCGAGCTTTTGGAAGGGCACCGGGCTCATGATGAAGTCGCCGAATATTCGAAAGATATCCCTGGTCATGTACCTTAGTTGGTGCGTTGCAAAGGTTTCACCTTGATAACTGAGCAGCATGCTTCCATGCCTGTCTTTCACGTTTCTTAGCTTCTCGCTACTTCTCCGAATGGTCTTTTATGCCGAAATTTTGTGGTCTTTACGTTGCTTAAGCGGGCAAATTGAAATCACTGATTAAGAGCAGAACGTTTTGGAATTAAATTACAGGCATGGTGAGTAAAAAAATAAATAAATAAAACACAAGGCGCAGATTTAAGGCTTGATTGTGTGGTTCCCATGCGAGTGCAATTGTTGGGGGAACCATTGCGCTGAATTGGCTACAAGACACCGATTTTAAACGCCGAGCTAGCCTAAGAACTGACAAAGACTTTTTTATTGTAAATGCTTTTAGCGCTTTCTTATTTCACTCATTTTAACAGTTATTTGGAGACAATGATGGCTTTAACCACCTCGAATACTAAAATTGCTTAAGCAGTGAGGCTGCACAAATGCACCCCTACGATTTCTCTATCAGAAAACGTGCATAATTTGTACCAGGATATTGTTCATGGTGTACAAGATACAGACGCAACGTTTGTTTGCAAAGAAATGGGGGCAGGGCGTAGCTTTGAGGCGGTTCCTTTAGTCGCTATGTTAGAATACTCTTGAAAGTATGGAACTGTCAAGAGTATTCTAACATTCGAGTCAGGGCTCTCGCCGAAATTCCAATTGCCAGCCGCCCGGCAAGCTGCATCTACTGGGTTCTTCTGCTGTCTCTCGACAATGCGGCCGTCGCTATGCTCTGGGCAAAGCTCGGAGAGTTTGTTGACTTAGACCCCAGAACCAAGCTTTATGGCAGATATCAATGACAATCAAACCGGCACCCGCCTCGGCCGCGGTGACTGTGGTGGGGCCAGATGCCCGCACAGATGCCAGAAGCAAAAGTGCATGACTCAGGGCTGTCAGGTTTCAAATAATGTGCGGGGGAGCAGGGCGCCAAAGCTAGGAACGCGTACTACAATAAAGCCCTCAAAGGCACCACGAAGGTGAGTCAGGTTGTCATAAGCACTAGCCATTTAAATACCGCCTAACTTTCTCGCTTCTTATAGGCGACGGCAACGCAGACGGAGGTGCAAATGTTGCTGTGTGATCATTGGTTTAGACCCGCATCTCAGAACACTGACACTGCATGCCAGATACTGCTGTCCCTCGAAATCAAGAAGTTTATATGCGCGCTAACATCGACGACCACTTAAAGAAAATCTGCCCCCGCCGGGGTGGCGCAGTGGTTACGGCGCTCGACTACTGTTCCCAAGGACGCGGGATCGAATCCCGGCCTCGGTGGCAGCTTTTCGATGGAGGCGAAAAGCAAGGCGCCCGTGTGCTGTGCGATGTCAGTGCACGTTAAATAATCCCATGTGGTCGAAATTCCCGGAGTCCTCCACTACGGCGTCTCTCATAGCCTGAGTTGCTTTGGGACGTTAAACCCCACAAACCAACCTAAAGAAAATCTGCGCAGCAAGATACAATCGTCAAGGCTGATGCTCTCATCCGTACACGGTGCCTAATTCTGCGAGTTACATTACGGCGAAACCTGCAAGCCTTTACTACCTAATTCGCTTGCATAAATTCAATACTTGGCATTGGTAAAATGATTGCACGCATCGGCAACCTAGTGTTGTCACAAGAGAGGTCAAGTATACGCCAGCGATGACAGGCGTCTGCCGCGTCAACTCTTCTCTTATCACATTAAGGCAACAGCCTTAAAGTCCCCGTTATCCAGAAATCCAGCATCGACGTTGTCCACAAAAAGTTCCTGGCAGGTGGGAGTTTGCAAGTGGCACGGCGGGCACTGATTAACTGGCGAGTTGTGTGACTACATGATACCACTTCACATATAAACGAACTGGTAGCTCCTAGCTAGGGTAGCTCCTATGAGGTGGGAATCGAACACGGCACCCTTAAATGCGCAATCAAGCTACGCCTAGGCCACGCAAGCATGTTCCTGTGGCATCTTATTGCGTGGGCATGATTGAAGCGAGTCTTTTTATCCATATCTGGCAGTGTTGAATATAGGGTGATAGCTTACGCGTGTATAGAAACACGTACTGAAAAGATCAGTGATTAAACGAGTAGCAAAGAACATGCACTCATATAGAGATCCGCAAGGTTACTCCAAAAAAGAAGCCACGAACAAAAGACGTAACATAAGTGCACCCCATTTTTTTTAATCTTGTTATTATAGGTTCATGATCAGCTTGTGTTACAACGGCACCACATTGCAACTTGGTCAGCTCGGACTGGATGTTTACACCAGCTACTCGGTCGCTGTGGCTTCCGAGTTGCCGGTCAATCTCTTCTGCATCTTTGCACTGGACGCATTGGGACGGCGCTGGCCAAACTCCATATGCATGCTGGCTGGAGGCGTGGTCTGCCTCCTCATGTGGTGGCTCCGCAGTGGTGAGTGATGGGACCTAATCGTCCTGTTCAGCTTTGGAGCAGTGGAAGGCTCCCGTCAGCGAAAAATCGACAGTCATGCGTCAACACGTTTGTCATCTGACGTAACCCTTTGCCATGTAGACGAAAAAAATATAACCACATTTAACTTGCAGATCAAAGCCTTAGTTACCAGGCTACTCAACAATGATTTTCCCAGCGCCCCCTCTAGCGCACTCTGAAAAACTTGTTTCGCAATATCGTGTTATCCCGCGTGAACAGTCCTAACCTTAACACCGGAGCAAGCTTCCGCCGTTATTACCTCAGCTGTGACACAATACACCTACCGATGGCAATCTACTCCCGAAGTGGCGCTGACAACTGCTGTGTGCTATCATCAGTGGATGCTGTCACTTGGCTTCAGGACATTTTACAATAAACTTTCAGCTCACGCACCTGAAAACATGGGAAAAAAAAAATGTTTTGGTATTCGAATTTCATAATAGGATTTGTCGAGCTTGCATTCAGCGTAGACAAGGGATTTTCACCGCAACCCTTCGTAGCCCCATTTGCTGTATTCCAAAAAAAAAAAATGGTCATCACGTGATAGGTTTAGATAAGCCTAATTAAGACTTCCTATTTGCTCATTATTTAAAGGTCGCAAATCGGGCAATAAAAATGCGAAAATTCGTTGGCGCCAGTTTTTACGCTAATCATGAAGGCAGGAGTCGGAGCGTTCCTTGCATATTTGTTCAAATTCCAATGTCGGGGTTGAAATTACCCTCCCGGAGTAGTGCAAGGATTCTAGTAAATGTTCGCGTTCCAGAGAAGCACGTTTAAAGAAAAATGTGTCTTTTAATATCAGCAATTTCAGATTTTATTTTATATAAAGATTGAACACTAAACAAAAATTTATTTGAATAGTAGGCTGAACTGGATTCCTTAATTTCTGAGAACACTTACAGTGTAGGAATGCAGTAATGAAAGCAGTAGAGCGTATTTCGTGCCTTACTCGCTTATGCCTGTCAATAAATCAAACACATAATTAATCCGAATTCCATTATGCCCTGAGGCAATAAGTTAAAAAAAAAGAAAGTAATCCGAATAGCACTAGAGTTGACTCACAATTACCCTTTTTTTTTTCTTCAGAAGTCATGCTACCTTTCAAAAACAACTCGTCTAATTCCACCTCGGAGGCATCTGCTCTGATTTATATTGCTCTGAATTCTTTTATTATGTTGCAGAATCGGACACATGGACGCTTGTGATGGCCACAGCGTTGATTTTCTTCTTCGCCGGCGGCTACAACATTGCGGTCCAGGTGGCGTCTGAAGTGTTCCCAACCGTTATTCGAGGGCGCGCTGTGCTCCTTCAAAGAATGCTCGGAGACGTGGGTGGCCTATTGGGAACCCAGGTCGCCTCTCTGGTACGCTCTGTTATTACGCTGGTTCGCTCGCATGGTTCATTCACTTCCAAAGTTACTGCTTTCCGTTGATTTTATTGCGCGATAGGCATTTAGCAATTAATGTGCTTTTTTTACTTGCCCATCTACCTTAGTGAATATTCAAACATATGACTGCGTATGACCATCCGGCTGGTTGCCGACTCGTGAAGCAGCAAACATAGACTTGTGTCAAAGGACTGCCTTTCATCAGCCATTTTAGAAGAAAGCCTTATTGACTCACGAGAAGTAAAAGGGGTCGCCGGAAGTATCCGCAGAACGTATCGCAGGAAGTCGGGGACTCAAAAGGTCACCTGACCCCGTACGAAGGCGTATGCCCGTCATATATCATCGTCAGTGGCGCAGTGCTAAGTCATACAGTGTAATACTGAATTATGTGACAGAGACCACCTCGAGACCATGACTAGGCATGCAGTGTCATTGTCATGAGGCACCAAAATTAAGGTTGAAATGGTTTATGTAGCTTCATGTGCGCCGTATGTAGCTCTATTGATCATGTTGCGTCGTTATTAAGACATGTTAAGAAGCGTCGCATGATTCAGCGTAACGAATAAGTGCCGTGTAGTTCAGGAGGACTTTCAAAAATGATGCCGTCATACCAGAGTCGCTTGACAAACAAGAATCACTTGATTCAGGATCATCAGCGGGAACAAAACGCTAATACTTTCGCATATTACTAAAGCAGAATTCAATGCCCTCGCAATTATTGTCCTTTCTTTCAAGGTCCATGTGGACGCTTATCTTCCGATGCTTGTGACCGGATGTTTGTCCTTGGTGGCCAGTGTGCTTGTATTCTTCCTGCCGGAGACGGTGGGAACCGTATTACCGCAGACCATTGAGGATGGCGAGCAGTACGGCAAGGGGCAGGGTATCTGCTTCTGCCCAATTTTTACCGGCGACGCGGACGCATCGGAGATAGAAAAGCCACCTTTAAAAAAACGGTAAGACGACACACTTCCTTTGACCCGCATTTAAAGCTCTCCCGATTTAAACAAAAAAAAAAAAAATGTCTGTAGCGCACTTCTGATGGAATTCTTGTGAAATTAATTCTCAGGGTTTTTTGTTTTGTTTTGTTTTTAATAAAAACAACTTTCAAGTAAGCCGT
Source organism: Amblyomma maculatum (assembly GCF_055883805.1). Lineage (NCBI taxonomy): Eukaryota > Metazoa > Arthropoda > Arachnida > Ixodida > Ixodidae > Amblyomma > Amblyomma maculatum. The sequence continues at coordinate 104,137,077 of NC_139345.1, read as the reverse complement.
GCTCCGCTATTGCGGACCTCTCGGCAAACTGGTGCATACATAAAAAATAAGCAAGCCAAGGCTGAACTCCAGGAGAGTATGTGTACTGACCGCCTTCATGGATGCGGTACATGAAATTACAATGTTCTCGCAGACATTCACGTGGTCTTTCCTGAAAGGGGCGTGCTTTTAACCTTCGATCTTCGTTTTCAATATACTGACGACAGATTTCAGTGCATATTCATTACTACCCGCATTTTTCAATTTCGTTAAGATTAAAAACTCCCGGCTAATGCGTTTCCAACCCGAGCCCAAGCAAAGAGATCAGCTTTGCCAGCCACTGCGTTATACCAGTGCGAGATCTGGTAGCTGGCTTCTTGACGTGCTACGCTGGCTGTCCTTTTCGCTATGATGATTCGTATGTCGTAGTTTTCATCACATTGATCGCCTCTAACGTAGTTGCACTTAAGACCCTAACAATTACGATTCCTTCATTCTAACAAAATCGTAATGATACTTTGCTAGACTTGGCAAGACATGGCAAAGTAAACAAGCGAAAAAGAAAAAAGAAATGCAGTTTTCGAATGTATATGCGTGCTTAGCTAAGCTAGACATCCGCTTATATTTTTTTTTATGCGAAGCTAGACTTCGCGGGGTAAATTGGAGCAACGATTGGAGAACCAAGAGGTACCTGGGAAACCGCATACCTTGACCTTCTTAGAAGAAAAGGAAGTCCGTCAGAGAGGGCTCGAACTCAGGAATTTTTCGATCGAAACAAGTACGGAACCGCATTGCTATCGCCGCAGCCGATTACGCGGGAGTTTAACTGCCGCTCTCTCGTGCGGTGCACGGCGCGTCGTCCTCTTCAACAATTCCGTCTGTCCGCAATGGATCCGAACTCACCGCTATCGCGTGACCCTCTTAAGGTGCGTTAAGCAAACATTTTACATTGCGCTACCACTAAGGTCCGCAGTCTCCGATTTTGCTGTTCTTCGCCTTAAGCCTGACCTTGAAATTCTAGGCTCGAATCGAATGCGAAATGAAACGTGAAGTGCTTTCGCGCATACGTAGTACTTGACCAGCTTAGCTAAATCGGTTCCATTCTTTTTTTCAATAACGTTCTCAAATGTTTTTTTTATGCGGGTACTTGACAAAAGGTTGTTGTCTATCTTCTTTGGAATGGCATCTTCAACTTGTGCTGAAATTTTATTTAGACGCACTGCAATCCATCGGGGTACGTGATTTTACATCTTGTGCACTGAGCCCATACAGCCACAGCTCGAATATTTGCAACTTTTTTAAAACGTAGTAAAGATCTCTTCTGATGGAGGGATAATACTGTAGGGGATTAGGAGGATTACATCACTGCTTTGTGTGTAGGCAAGCATTTGTTTTCTTGGCCGTCCGCCAGGTCGGGCATCTCCAAAGCAGTGCCAATAGGCGACAAGGCAGGGAAGTTGCACACCCGAACGAGTGGGGATGTGCACGTGGCCGTCTTTGGATTCGGAAAACGGATATCTACATTGCATAAGGCACCTTATGCGAACACAAATGTATCTACACATCATTTTGCAATTTATTGTACCCGCTTTAAAGCTGAGCTGCTTCTGCAACCCAGCAAATGGCGTCCAGTGTACTCTTTTACAAGACGTAAAAATTGAATAGAATTGAAAAGCGATACTCCTTTCTTAAGATAGTTAAAACATAATTCTTGTTACTCTTTGTGCGCAGTATTAGGCAATGCAATTTACTTGCGCTTCTGAAATGTTTATTTAATATAGTTATTATTGTAAGTTAAATACTTTTTAAAAACAAATTCGCCATGCGCGCAAGTGGCTCTGGAGATGTACGAATATTTATGGCGGACGGAAGCCTTGCGTCGTGTGCCTCTGGCCAAATGAGCTGATATGAAATGCGATCGTAGCATTAAATTACCTTTGCATTTTCCTCACATTGCTATTGTGCATTCTGGAAGTGGACACTTTTTATTATTATGCACAGCAATAATCTTTATTTTTTTTTTTGCAGTGTGGGCTTCTTTTCATTCCACAAGAAGCTACCAGTGACTCAACAGCCTGCGATTAACAGGGGTTTTCAAGAAGACGTAGTGGTACCAACGCTATGTAATGCAATTAAGTGAATAGAAACTTATGCATAGATGCCTTCGTTATTGCTGCGTAATCTTTTGTGATATTGTAATGTGGCCGCAGTCACGATGAAATTGCATTCGTTCAAACGTTGCGTTCCAGCGCATGTTCCACAAGTTCCCATTACGGCCCGAAGAGCGTAATGGGAACTATATTTACGGTACCGCTTATCCAAGTCATTCTGAACTATGTCCACCTCAGCGACCAACGAACAGCTGCACACCATCCGCAAAATAACGGCCGCACGGAGCCATTGTGCAATTGCCAAAAATGCTCGGCATGCATGGACTCGCCGAGCACAAGATTTGGAATGCCAACCTACCCTATATGTCGTCTTCGCGTACAGCGCTGCATTCCAGGAGACCATCCAGATCACTCGGTTTAGACTCTTTCACGACAGCGGGGAAGCCACTATTATCAGTATAGATGCAATGCTTCAGAACATGGAGGAAGTAAAACGTAGAGGAGGGGCCCTTACGTCGCATTTCCTGAAGCCGGAAACGAGCTTAGCGCCATTTTGTCCGTGTAAGCTCTTTGTTTATTTTTCTCCTCCACACGCGATTCAAGTCCAGCTTGGAAGCCGGCGTAGGCATAGAGAAAAACATTGGTAAAGAGCGGACACTCCCATAGGGCCCAGTGAATGGGCCCAGCGGAAGTACACCTGCGCTTCACTGCACAGAGCAAGAACTTTAAAAATATTGCAATTCAGGAATCCAGCCGCATGACAACCATTGCTTCCTTTACTTGCCCAGGGACATACTTGTTTGGAACATATCTACTTCTGTGTGCAACAATATTTCTTAATACGATAGCATTAAAGTCCCCATTAAAACAAAAATCCTGCAGCATTTGACGACTTCACCCGTCGTACTGTTCACTGATTGGTCGACAGTGTATGTGACATGGTACCATGTTACAAGGCTAAGCACGGATTGGCCAACGTTGTATGTGACGTAATTAGGCCACCTTGAATGGCCGTGTGAGCAGGTGGGCTAGAATTTGTCAGGTGTCAGTTGGCAGGTGCTCTGTGCATGTGACATGGCCGAGCATGATGGCACGCTCTGCCTCATTGACAGCTCTGCAAGGTTCTGTACAGACGTGTCCGGCAACTCCACGAATCAGGTTGTAATTAAGTACGAACCAACCCTGCCTGTGTTTACCGTGGTGAAAAATCCCCGAAAGCGGACGAGGGCCACCAGGGAATGAAGTCCCGGAAGAGGAAGTATACTAGCGACTGCAAAGACTCATTGGTTGAGGTAGCTAGCAGTAATGACGAAGGAGAATGGAGCCGTGAGAGGAAGTACGTCGAGGACGGCGTCGAGGTCGACGGGGAAGCTGGGCGATCAAGACCAACACAATCTGCGCGTTTGCAATTCCACACTTCTTCCTCTTAGTCAGCTTTCAGCGAATGGGCCCATCTCCTTCTTCACAAAATAAATAATACATCTTTCATTTATGCACAGTTTTCTCTGTCTCTTGTCAGCGACTGCCATCTGATATCAGTCAGCTCCCTTACCTGCAAATCCTATCCTGATTTACCTCCCCTAAAACAGCCCCGTAGTTGATAGAAACAGCTGTCAAAAATACTCGTGAAATGGTAACAAAGAGTGACGGCAAAGATATAGAAGTTTCAACAGGCAGAAAATTCACCTTCAGAAGATACGAGTCTTAGAAAAATATGTGAGTTGGAGACAAAATGCGTTTTAGGAAAACTCAAGAAGGCAGCTTCAGTAATGTACTTAGTGCCTGTAAGCGAGCATTAGTAACCTCGTTTCCTGTTTAAATGAGCATGCATGGCTTGATTGCATCGAATGCCCCCGAGTAATTGCCAGTTGACAGAGAATGAATGCATACTCAATCTTGTAAGGATCACTGCAACAAAAGCGACTTCAAGCAAGCTTAAGGTCAACGAATTAAAGCTCTTTTACCATCTTGGAATTGACATTGAGTTTCTAAGGTAAGGCCGAGGCATGGAACTTCCTCATTACTGCCGTTTTCTTCACTTGTATTCTATTCAGATATAACTCTCAGCGCAGAACTCTGAAAGGACCAAGGGGCCAGGGGGACCATCGGCTATGCCACATACTGTTCTCGCCTGTAAGGCGTTAGAACAAGCCATCGGGGCCTCTTAAACTCTTGCAAAAAATAGGAGACACTTTGGCTACTAAAGTGATGAAGAGCGAAAGCCTGAGTGCCGCATTCTGCTACGCATTTGTTGCGAATGTGGAGGTGAATGACGCTTCGAGTAAAGAGGGTGACTACTGTTTCACATTCCTCCCTTCCTTTACGGCATGGTACATGTGTACGCAGAGAATTGTGACAGATACCGAGCCTTTCCTATCCTGCAAATCTATTTCAAACGCCGCTGATTCCTGCTATACTAACGCCTGCTTCGGTTTGCTGTGTGGTGTGGCGTTGGAGGAAGCGGCAAATGAAAGGGCGCACGGACGCCTGGATCGGACGCCCGGTGGGGTCAGCTTCGTATTACATCGCCTTGTGACGTCATGACCTGCCGTGACGGTACATAACACGCCCTTTGTCGAACACAACCAGCTTTTCATTGAACGCATTAAAGTTCACCGGCGTTCTATAATTCGTCACAGGAAAAAAAATTTCTTCTTTCGAGCACCTTGTCATAAGGTTGATAGCAATAAATTCTGAAGATAATGGTAAAAACATCCAAAGCCTTCTTTAGTTAAATGGATGGTAAAACAAGCTCTAGTGGTGCTAAGTGCTCCTTGTCCCCTATATACATACCTAAAAGCGCAACACACTGCATGCTACCAATTGGGAGAGCACACAACTCAACTCCTTGTGTAAAGATAGCATTCGAATATCCCTTCCAACGACCAGTAATAACTGCTAACTAGACGCGCAGAGCAAGAAGGAAGGAAAAGGAAGTCATGCAGATGAAGCCAAAACTAGCTCACCTAATCCCTAAAGAAACCTCGACACGCAATGGGCTATTTCTGTTCGCACCCTAATGAACGTGCAGGCAGTGCAGAAACCCTGGGCGAGCTTCTTCCGCACATCATTAGGTGCATTAAGCACTGAATATATCATCTCGTGTGCCCACGTCGTAGTATAGTGTAAGAGAGACACGACTATTGTAGCTTTCTTTCGTTCGGCGCGTTTCGGGTCTTTGTCGGCGGTCGCTCGCGTCGCCCCCAATCTGTCGTGACGCGCTGCATCCGGCTGAATGCGGCTTCCGTGAAGAACGGGCACCCTAGCGAGTGGAATAAAATGCCAGCCGCGCGTCTTGGCTGTTGCCCGAATCGGACGTCGGAGGACCACGTCACCGGTTCTTCCTCATCCCTCGAGTGAGTCGAAATTGAAACAAGGTCCGCATTGGGCAGAGAAGTACAGTCGTGCCTCGTTATTACGACCCCTTAATGTGGCCAGTCCGGATTATGGAGAGCTCTTACAGGCACGAAACATTATTGTTGAAACTCGCTGCCTGTTACGGGCAGTGATGGGCCCAAAACTTCTACTGCCGGAACTAAAAGATTCATATCCTGCATTTTGGGTAAAAGACGTAAGAGAAACACAGTGAAAAAAATGCAAATAAGTGAATAATAACAGGTTTCTTTATTCGTTTCGTGCTCCACAGTTCAACGTTGCAAGTCGATGGGCCTCAGATTACCGACGAAGAAGATAACTGCCACTGCAGAGTGTTCCATGCAGAAAGCTCAAGTCAGTAGCTGGCACCGACAGAGTGCTGATGATACATTTGAGGCTTCGCGGGATGTGATTTGTCGTAGCATTGTCAGGCCATTTAACCACGAAATACCGTCAGGTCAGGGTTAGGTCTCTACAGGTGCATAAAGCTGCACTTGACTATTTCTAACATATTGACACATAGAATATTGTACTCATATCTCCTAAAATTACCGTTTAGTTCAGCTTCACTGGTCGCTACAACACATAAAAAGAGAGCTTATTCACTGTGTGTTTTTCTGAATGTTCTTTCTCTGAAATTCTTTATTACGGATAACTCGCTTTGTCGACAGTTTTTCTCAACCAAAGTATCCGTACAACAAGGCACGACTGTACATTGAAAAGGTCTTCCTTCTCAGTGCAGCTTCCTGCTTTCTCCAACTTTCTTACCTTTTATTAATGGACGTACATACGTACGTGCAAAGAATAGGCTCTTTTATTATAACAGAACGAAATCACTGTTGAAGCTTGCTTTCGAAAAAATACTTTTTTCTGATCACCTCCCTCCTGTTCTAAAATTGCTGCCGCTGCAGTAGCTCTCTATGCATATATCTGCATATGGCTTTACTTGCAATCGCTCTGCCTTTATGTGCGTTTGTTTTCCGCCGGCTTCGTTTTGGTTTTGAGTGTTATTGATAGTTGTTGTTGTTTTTCATATATTTTCGCTTGGTGTGGAAACGCTGGCGGAAATCCGGGTGAAGTTGAATTGAGCCACACAAGTTTCTGGATGTGTGCACGAAACGGGAGGTTAATCAGTGTGCAGTAAGGACTGCATTCAGTCGCAACGGATTGCACTGATTCAGAGGGCTTGTGATTTTGAGTGTTATTCGCGTGTAGCGGAGGTACGGGATTCGGTCTCCAGTGTCATTGAGTACCAATCGGAAATACTCTGGGCACAAACGTACGTTCCTCTATCCTATAGTTCTCGGTTTCTTTTGGAGCTGGATTTCTACCTAGACGAAGGGGTGTTCGGTCCTAGATTCTTACGACTAAAACACCTTGTGCCATGGAGCGTTTTGGTCAGCATCGCCTTTGCTGCAATAAACTTTATCGCTGTCTTCATTCAGAAAGTGGGATATATTTTGAGGGGAAGAGCTGCAGCGAAGATTGCATTCTAAGCTCTCAAAACCAGCGCATACGCTGCATTATATAATCCCTGGATATTTTTTACAAGTATACAATAAAAACATTCTAGATGCTTTCCTCCAATGAATTAGACTCTCTTCTCTATTTCTGCTGATTAACATTCAGCTTATGCAGTGGTGCTTTCCTATCCTTAGAGTTGTTTATTCAAAGACCGCGTTGCCCTTGTGAAAACAAAACAAGTATTGCGAGGCAAGAAAGGAATGAAAATTTATTAGTTCAGCCTATGTTTTCAGTACACAGGCAAAGCGCCACTAAAGTTTCACCAGAGGGCTGTATATGGGCGTGCAGCATTCACGTTCCGAGTGAAGGTTAGAGAACGTATGATTCGCAAAGGATATGATTGCCCTCATTCACAGTTGGAGGAGTAAACAGATGGAGAGTTTTTCTCTTCATTTAATTGCGTCCTTGTGAAAGGTGGATGTCCTTTAAACTTGAGTCGTTGCCTCGTTTCTGCACAGGTGACCATTTCGAGAAGCCGGGCAATAAACCTGTGCAGCATTATAGTGCATGTAGAACGGTACGTACGAAATAAAAACCAGGAATTATGACTTGTGTAGCACTGACATAAAAAACTGCACGTTTTAGCCGACGCTGAATCCCCGACTGGCCCGTTTTAATATATATATATATATATATATATATATATATATATATATATATATATATATATATATATATATATATATATATATATATATATATATATATATATATATATATATATATATATATATATATATATATATATATATATATATATATATATATATATATATATATATATATATATATATATATGTATATATATATATATATATGTATATATATATATATATATATATATGTATATATATATATATATATATGCGTGCGTGCGTGCGTGCGTGCGTGTGCGTGTGCGTGTGCGTGTGCGTGTGCGTGTGCGTGCGCGTGCGTGCGTGCGTGCGTGCGTGCGTGCGTGCGTGCGTGCGTGTGTGCGTGTGCGTGCGTGCGTGCGTGCGTGCGTGCGTGCGTGCGTGTGTGCGTGTGTGCGTGTGTGCGTGTGTGCGTGTGTGCGTGTGTGCGTGTGTGCGTGTGTGCGTGTGTGCGTGTGTGCGTGTGTGCGTGTGTGCGTGTGTGCGTGTGTGCGTGTGCGCGTGCGTGCGTGCGTGCGTGCGTGCGTGCGTGCGTGCGTGCGTGCGTGTGTGTGTGTGTGTGTGTGTGTGTGTGTGTGTGTGTGTGTGTGTGTGTGTGTGTGTGTGTGTGTGTGTGTGTGTGTGTGTGTGTGTGTGTGTGTGTGTGTGTGTGTGTGTGTGTGTGTGTGTGTGTGTGTGTGTGTGTGTGTGTGTGTGTGTGTGTGTGTGTGTGTGTGTGTGTGTGTGTGTGTGTGTGTGTGTGTGTGTGTGTGTGTGTGTGTGTGTGTGTGTGTGTGTGTGTGTGTGTGTGTGTGTGTGTGTGTGTGTGTGTGTGTGTGTGTGTGTGTGTGTGTGTGTGTGTGTGTGTGTGTGTGTGTGTGTGTGTGTGTGTGTGTGTGTGTGTGTGTGTGTGTGTGTGTGTGTGTGTGTGTGTGTGTGTGTGTGTGTGTGTGTGTGTGTGTGTGTGTGTGTGTGTGTGTGTGTGTGTGTGTGTGTGTGTGTGTGTGTGTGTGTGTGTGTGTGTGTGTGTGTGTGTGTGTGTGTGTGTGTGTGTGTGTGTGTGTGTGTGTGTGTGTGTGTGTGTGTGTGTGTGTGTGTGTGTGTGTGTGTGTGTGTGTGTGTGTGTGTGTGTGTGTGTGTGTGTGTGTGTGTGTGTGTGTGTGTGTGTGTGTGTGTGTGTGTGTGTGTGTGTGTGTGTGTGTGTGTGTGTGTGTGTGTGTGTGTGTGTGTGTGTGTGTGTGTGTGTGTGTGTGTGTGTGTGTGTGTGTGTGTGTGTGTGTGTGTGTGTGTGTGTGTGTGTGTGTGTGTGTGTGTGTGTGTGTGTGTGTGTGTGTGTGTGTGTGTGTGTGTGTGTGTGTGTGTGTGTGTGTTAAACGATGGGAAGGGGTAGGCGGGGCAGTATATTGCTCGAGGAGCTCTGACGAAAAACACGTAGGGTAGGGTCAGTTTTCGCCCCATATTCGCCAACAAAATAAAAAAATACACAGAATAAGGTAACGCGAACAGTTCTTCAGCACATGGCAGTTGACCACAAACGTCGACAAGCTATGTCTCTTCGTTCGTTTTGATTCTGTTTTTTCTCGGTGCAAAGTATGACTCCTGAATTTGAACTCTGGTCGTGTACATGCCTGAAGGAGCGGGAGCTGACCACCCGCAGTGCGAACGGGTGCGCGAGTATTGATGTTTTTTTTTTCTTCTTCTTCTGTGACGCCAGCGGGAATCCAGTGTCTAGATGGTGTCGTTCAGGAGAATGAAAATCACTAGCTAGACGGTTGCAGAGAGGCAATTGTTCCGTTCAGCTATTTGAGCAGATTCCTCCGGAGGCCCGGAACGGACACTTGCGGGTATGGCGCAGGCTTGTTTCGGTATCTCCTGGCGGGCCATTATGATGAATCTTGGTTGCTGCGGAAGTTTTGTGAGCAGGGCCGCATATTTGTCCAGTATCTTTTCATGGCTTACGTAACAAATCAGATAATATTGCATCACCTGCGAGACCTTATCAGCCTATTATATTGGCTTCCTTCGCTTAAAAAACACTCAAGGGGCCGAGAATCATTCCACTGATTTTGTTTGCCAACCGCATTCCCTCTTAGAATAATCAGGTAATGAATTGCCGTCCATTGATAGAAAACGAGGCAGGAAAAAATGACATGCAGTATATTTAGTATGAATAACAGCTAACTGACACCGGTTAGAAGTTCGGTACCCTTTTAATAACCAGGTGTCCATATACGAGATCGCAGTTCGTCGGGTAAGCTAAAAGAGGAACGTGAGGATAAGAAATCATATTTCGGTGCAAAAAAAAAATCTAATCACACCCCGCCAGCTCGTTCTTCTTCCAAATCCTCACGATGACAAAAAGCAATTCACAGTAGCACGTAACTACAATATGTGTTGGTTAATGATATGGCGTTAGAAGCTATTCGTGCCTTTACACCGAGTTTTGTGGGATATTTTCGGGGTTAATTATTTGCGCTTGCGGATATGTACAAATCTGTCCTAACACTACTAGACACATTTTCGGTCATCTAATTGACAGTTATACATTCTCGCGAGCTGGTTTAGAGTGGGAACGCACACGCAATGAAGGAACATAGAAATATATAGTTGTCTCTTCCGATTTGTTGATTTGACATCAGATCCCTAGGATAGTCACTAGAAGAATCACCAGAAATCACGGAAGAGAATAACTTTCGGTCATGGTAATTATGCAACAGACGTCGAATTAAAATATACGGATAACCACGACTCATGCTCCGGAGTTTAGCTTATCATTAGCCAAGGTTTGCAACAGAATAAAAGCGGAAATCCCGACAGATTGGTGCCAAACTGGAGCTCACACACCCATATATGCTGTCAGGAGACGCTTGCTATCTTCATCTGGCAGCCTCTGCTCTGCAGCCTATCTGGCAGAGAAGAACTCACTGTCCTCTTGCTCCTTGCATTCCGTATCTATTTCCTTAGCAGGGACTCAAAAAGTATACATTGCTGTCTTTTAAATTGGGCGACATGGACGCGCACACCAGGAATAAAGACGTAGGCAAGACGTTGCTTGACAAGCATGCTCATTTGAGCTCGTCGATGCTATAAAAGGCATCGTGATATAACATCTGTCAATAATTAATTTCGTGCAGTAAAAGGATTGCTTGTTGCCAACAGGACGAGAGCCCGAGTCCCTGCCATGCGGTGAACGAGGCGCTTTTCTTCGCTATGAGATTTCGTGAACCGACGGTGCGTTGTGCGCCGAGGCCATGGATGCATTGTTTTAGCAAATACCACTGCAAGATTAGATGCGTAAGGTTACGAAAAAGTGAGGAAGTGTTCGTAAGTTATAATTATCGAAAGGTGATCTAAATAAATTATGGCAAAAATAAAGGTGCTACTTTTACGTCGAGGGCGGCAGTATGACAGGTGGAAAAAATTTAGGGTAATGGCAGGAATGATGTCGCGTCTGCCGCAACACAAGACTAATTACGGGTCATTGGAGGATCTGTTTTTCACGCACTGATCTCGGCTGATGTCAATGATAATGAGTAAGCGCACAGATAACTTTATGCTGCGCGCATTTTCTGTCTTTTCGGCTCTCAAAGGGAAACACCTAAACGCAGCTGAAGTTCCCTGTTGCACCACCAGCCATCGTGCTAAAGCAAACAGCTCTCAGGCCATTTCGTTATCTGGGCAGCCTCTGACATCGCTGTGTCCTGTTTTGCCTGCAATTAAGCATACAATTACAGAGGTTGCATGCAGTTATACCCCATGAGGTCTCTGCTCCTTTACGCCTGACATCGTGTCCTGTTCGAATTCAGAAGTTTGTATCAAAACTTGTAAGAGGAGAGAGGGACATGCATTTCTGATGACATAATCGTGTTTGGAAGCAACCATTGACCTGTCGAAGCTATCTTGGGTGCGACTCGAATTCTCCAGATCTACCCCGCGTTCTCTCTCTTACGAAATTCTTTGACTTTCAAGTCATTCTCCGTCTGTCGGACAGAGTAGCGCAATTATTCCGAAATGATGCGTTAACTATTGTATATCTCAAATTTATTTTTTTCTGCTGTCAGCCGATATGTTGATTCATCAGTCAGACCATGTATGAAACTCTATAAAACGTATTTACGATTTGGTTTGTCTTCTTTGGCATCTGTAATCCTCTAGACCGAGCATCCCTATGATGCATTCTCTACTTCGCATTTTTGGATCGCAAGTGTAGGCAGCCATCCCCGGCTTGAACGGCGTCGCCCTCGGCTTAACGGGTGGGCAACTAAAGGGTGGCAGTGGCCCACACCATCACAGTTGGCACTGGCCAACCTGGAGCGCGTGTGTCTGCTCGGCCTCCGGCAACCCGCAATGGCCCTTCAGTCCGGAATACGGACGCCTCGGACAGTCTGAGGGACCTCTTAGCGCTATTAGGTTCTACACTTAAATGTGAAACTTCGTGTACTCGGTATAGGAGGTATTCACGTGACCTCAAAACTTGTTGACGGGCCATCTTGACGTCCTGTTCTGACAAGTATGGTACGTCCATTCCTCAGCTACTCGTGTGCTCCCGTTCTCTCTGTCATTGTACCTCATGGCAGCACTGTTGAAAACTGAATCGGCATCATGAGTGACAGTTCGAACTCCCTGGAAAGTCTGCGCGATGCTAACAGAAATCGGTACATTGGAAAAAATGGAACCATGCGAAATGTTTTGCGAAATTTGAGCTGCGAGATTCAACTTCATTACACATGAGGGTAAATCAAGCTGATAGTCGTGCACGGATCGTCACAACAGTTGGCTACCAGGGCACATCCAGAAGATGCTAGCACGGCCCATTGTTGACATGGATTTTTCATCTTCGATATACCCACATGGTTGAGCAGGGCCAACCATAAGCGACGTTGCATCTCAAATAGTTGTTTAGTTTGTCGCACTTATTTATGTGCACTTTCTGACCCTAAAAAAGTCGTGGTCTTTCACGCAACTATTCAGATTCTATTGCCTGCTCTGCTATTACAGCCTATCACATCGCAATAAACTACAGCTGCAAATGCCACTGCTACTGGGACGGCACGGCAGCACTTTATTCGGACGTTCCCTTTGTTCTTACGGTGGACTCAAAGATAACAGACTGCCCCAAAATTACCAGCAATTCACCGTGCACGGAGCTTAAGTGAATACCCGATACAGTGGGCCCCGTATGGCACCTTGTTACAAGTGTGAAATGCCAACCTGGGGCAGCATGGCTCGGCGTATAAATCCTCAGAAGACACCTTAAGGCTACCGCGTCTCGCCCTTAAAGGCGAATCTAAGTGCCCCCTGCCCTCTAAGAAAACTTGTTGCGCGTTCAGAAAAAAAAAATCTCACGAGAGCATTGCAAAATCTGCACTGGCGAAATACAAAATTCTGAGCGTTGCTGCTGCACAGGGTTAATCGCAAGCCCCTTGAGCTTCTGCTAGCAAAGCCAGATCTCTTGCCGCGCAATGGAAATTTTCTTTTCTTTGCACGCGTACGTTGCAGTGCTCCTACAAGTGTGCGATTGGAGGGTACATCGTCGCTCCTGTTTCGTGGCGTTCCTTGGCGTGCGTTCGTTACGGAGAGAGAGCGGAAAAACTTCATTGTCAGGAGAAGAGTTACAGGTCTTTGTGGAAGATCCAAGTGGCTGTCAAGTGGTGGCTTGCGGCGACTTCTTCAGCGTGGTTTACGGTGCCCAATTGTATATCGAGGTTCGCGTTGCGCAGCACTTCCTCCCTGGATTCAAGCGAGAGAGCTTCTATGAGAGCCCTTGGAGGTGGGTCCTCTGAGCAATCATAGCAAATTATTAAGGTCGGTTTTTTCCCCATACTTAGTGCAGCAGGAGCTTATGTTCGTTATTCCATGACGTTGGGGAGAAATTTTTAAACAACAACAACATGAATTTTAATTCTTCAAACTGCACTCACTATGGACACTGTTCGGAGAGCGTCTCCATGAACTATGCACCGCACTGCTCCGTAAACGCTGAGTGTCTCTGTCACTTGAAGGGAGCACGCGCACGAGCGTCTCTCTCTCGCGCCACCCACCGACACACACAACACAACACATGCGCACACAGCCGTACCCCGCGGTAAAGAATGGGCTATTCCAGTCCGTGTACGTCCATCCCCCGTTGTCAGTAGGATGGCCCAAATGTCATGCCGTGAAGACTGCGAAGGCAGCACCCGGAATATTCAACAGCTTATGCTGTCGGAAAATACGTGTGTGTAAACCGCAGGGTTGGGGATGGAGTTGGTTTGTAGTTTCCTCCAGATAATTTCTTGTTGTATTATTAGTGTATTATGTGGTGCTGGATATGTAATCTCCTAGAGAGTTTGAAGTGTTGTTTAAGGTCCCTGTACGTGATCAATACTTCCATTTCGAGTACTTCGGCATTAAGTGTCGCCGCTCTGCCGACAAAACTTCGAGCGTGTTGATGAGCAGCCTCATTTTCTCGGTTCCCTGAGTGGGCGGGAGTCCATACAAGTTCTACCTCTCTGTCCAGTCTGATATCTGCGAGGATATTTCTGGCCGTAGTTGATATTCTGCCACGTGAGAAGTTATGTGTGGCAGTTTTTGAATCGCGGACAGTTATGTTCGCATCTTTTGTAGCGATCGCTAAAGAGATTGCGGCTTCTTCTGCTTACTCCAAGTTGCGGACTTTGACCGAAGCAGCTGATACGCATTTCCCGAGGTTACTGGACTACATAATTACACAGATGGCAAATGCACCTCCAGCCATATTGTAGTCCGAGGTGTCGGTGTACACCACTCTATCGTAATTCAGGTATTTTCTGTTTAGGCCCCCTGGAACTAGCTTTCCTCCTGCCTTCATGGAAGGAGTTATTCATGATTTTGGGTAAAAGTTTGATGATAATGTTGTCGCGCACTCTTCTTGGTAGTGGACCTGGGTGGTTGGCTAATGGTTTGGCATTGATTTTCATGGGGTTGAGAATTTGCGTGCTTTAGAGTTGGTTAGTCTTTTTGACTGTGCTGTCTTATGTGCTGTGATCAGCTCCTCGACTGTGTTGTTTATCCCAAGTGAGAGAAGCTTATCGGTTGAAGTGTTTCTGGGTAGAACTAGCCCAGCATTTTATAGTCTAATTTCTCTTTGTCAGATTGAATGATCGCGGAGATAAAGGACTGAGTAGATGAATCTGCGTAGTACAAAGGCATGGATAAGACGACAAATGTCAGCCTCTTTATTCCTCTCTTTCTAGCTGTTATTCTGTGTCTAGTGATTTGTTGCACAGTCATTCCCAGCCTGTTGACAGTGACATTGCTCTTGCTATTGCTCTGATGTAGAGCCCGAGTACTCTAATAGTACCGATTGCAGGTATAGATAGTCCGTGCAGGACGACTGTTATGTATCCTTTGTCTTGTGTCTTCCTTCTGACCGTTGGTGGTTCAGATTGAGGTTGTGAGCATTTAAGCCCAATCCGGTTCGCGTATGACTGGACTACATTCACTGCATCTTGAAGCGTTTCCTGTATGTAAGCGTCCGATCCTTTTTTTACCCATAAGGTGACATCGTCAGCATATAGGGAGTGCTGAAAATCTCTCTTTAGTCGGGTTGGGGAGGCAGACCTCTGAGTGATAGATTGAATAGGAAGAGAGAGAGGACTAATACTTGCGGGGATCCTCTGTCTCCTATTGCTATTTTGTCCGATCTAAGTCCTGCTATACTTAGCTCCATAGTCCTTCCTGAGGAAAAGGAGTGAATGTAATTAAATGTTTTGTTCCTCGCGTTGATGCTGGAGAGGTTTTGGAGAATGGCTTCGTGAGAGATATTATCGAAAGCTTTTTCCAGATCCAAGGCAAGAATGGCTTTGGTTCTGGTTTTGTTAGGGGAACCTAGTACTTCTGCATGCAAGTGAAGCATTACGTCCTGGATAGAGAGATGACTTCCGAAGCCATTCATTGAGCTGGACAGTAGGTCATTCTCTTCTGCGTAGTTCTGAAGCCTATTTAGAGTAACATGTTTCATAAGTTTACCTAGGCACGACGTAAGAGAGATGGATCTTAAGTTCTCTACGCTTAGTTTCTCTTTGGGTTTAGGCATAAAGACGATCTTTTCGTATTTCTACATCTGCGAAAGTTCACTTTTGTTCCAATATTCATTCATTCATTAAGTTCATGATTGCTGAGACTGAATTTAGGTCTATGTTTCTTAGCATTTTATTCGTTACGCCATCTGGTCCTGCGCAGTGCTCCTACAACTACGTTGCTATGGAGATGGCAGGAACGCTAGAGGACGTGAACACGAATCTTGCAAACACGTCTGGCGCACGCGAAATTTTCACCATGAGCCAAGAAAGGCTTTCGCCCTAATATTCCGCGGAGTAACTTCAAAGATGAGGAAGCAAAACCCAGAATAAGTGGATTCGAACTTCCGCTTTACATAATAATGAACACGGCATTTATACACTGAGCCCCAAAACCACCGAAAAGTAGCGCGTTTCACTGCGTTCTCAATCGTTTCTCTAATATTTCTTCAATATGCTTATTGCAATCGCTGCTCAACCGGAAGTTTTGGAATTGGCGCTGTAACTCATTTTCTACTGACTGCCAGATGACACAGTTCCCCCGGAAGCACTAGTATGCCCCGATGTACCACGTCCTTTCGTTCGCTGCTATCGAGGCATCTTAGTACTGTGTACTGTGATACCCTGGGAATACATCGCTGACAGAACATATACAGGCCTCTCCTTCTTCTTCGCCCTCGTTATAATGGCATATACCCACAGGAGGTAGATTGGCCAGAATTCGTTGTAGGTGACATAATATAATTGATAATGCTGATTTGGCCTCTCGCTCATGCTGCAGACGACGAAGAAGACGATAGATTTTGTGCTAAGTAAAAAGCTCCGCTAAAACTTCGCGCTATCGAATTTTGTAATCGTCGGAGATTTTTTCACTGAGAAAGAACGGAATACTTCGCCCTCCAAAACAGTGAAGTTGGCTTGCTTTTATTGAGGGAGTATAGTGGTGCTTGAGGAATGATAACTCAGCTGCATGTCTGCCGATGATGAGAAGATCTCTGCCCCACTCGTCTGGGGTAAGAGAGGCTATCTAGCAACATCTCTAGCGTATTTAATTTGCGGACCGTTACGGTAGTTCGAACCCTAACAATGCCATGGTTTTCAAATTTTGTACGGGGCAAGCCGCATTTTGCTGTGTAGTCGTACTGTAACCTCTTAGAGGTTCACTAAATGTTCGTGTCCTGCTCTGTAACTCGCCTCCATTACGTTGCCCTGTACATAGCGATTATTTTTGTTTTGTACGGCATTTAAGTGGTTGACCGAAGGTAATGTTCATCCCCACCTTGAGAGAATTCGTAATGGGCAGCTACTATTTAGCCGCTGCACTTGTTGGCATTACTTATTCCCAAACTTGCCTAGCAAATATTCAAACAATAACAAATATTGAACATAATGAAATTTTTTAACATAAATTTTTTGATAGAGCAATAACAATGCGCAACCTTCAGATATACCACAGCTACAATTTTGAATAGCAATAAAAGAAAAACACTCGATATAATTATTTTATTCAGACACATGTTGTCCACAACGTGAACATTCATGAGTATTAAACATTTAAGGCCTTGCATTGCTATTGTAGTCGACACTGCTAATCCAAGAAAACCCTTTTTAGGAGCATTGTAGTTTTTGTCAGTTTCGCATACGGATAACTTAAATTATTTGTAAGGAAAGGCCTCAAAAATATTTTCCGAACATTTATCTATTTGCCGCACCGAGGATAAAGTTATTGAGTCTGTTTATTTTCTTTTATTTCTTTTTTCATTATATTGTCTAAAAATTTTGCAATGTTTTTTTTATAAAGTAGGTTTTTGCTACCTCGTGAGGTTTTTACCTGTGGAAATAATAACATAACTGGTTTAAACTGCATTATAATAAGACCTACAACTACAGTGATATAACATTAAAACAATACATCCTTCATGAATAAGGAAATATTCCGCAAATGTCAAGAAACCATATAGCTTAAATTACCAATTTGGAAACACGAAAGAGTGCCGCCGTTCTATCGGCTGATTTTTATTTTTTTTTATTCTTTGCAGATTTGTATTTTAAAATCTCTCCGAGACACATCGGCTTGATTTCTCCAGGAGGGTTGTTCAGCAAGGCGAGCATTATTATGTATGATATAAAGCCAAATGGTTAAGCGATTACTAACTAAAATTAACCATTCAACTTTATTGCTTATAGTTTAAAGGGTAAAAATATGTATTACGAACATGACTAAGGACGTAAACATCAACCGTGAGTTCCCGTTTTAAATTTTCGTAACCCGCAATGTGGCTCAAATTATATAACTTCAAAAATACACATCAGTAAGGACTTTCACTTCGGTTGCACGCATTGCAGATTTAGAAAATGCTGTCGCTGCGCGTGGATTTGACGCAAATTCTTGCTAACTTCTGATTAAATCCCGTCATCAAATACGCAAATGGCGTCTGCTCTGTACTTGACGCATGCAAATGAAAGTAATTTGAGTTTAAAGATGTGGAAGCCTGCGCAATAATCAAGAATATGAAACGCTCACCGGACCACAAGGTCGAGCTAGTTTGTTTCCCAGCACACATGGGGAACGTCTCTCCGATTCTCACCAACCTCAACGAAGTCGCTCACTCCGTCGCGCGAGGTCTCGCATACCATGCCGGAGAGAGTCATGACGAAGAAGGGGGAAAGAGAGGCTTCTACCTTGCCCGCCGGACCTTACTTCCGTCTAGAAGGAAACTATGCTAAGCTCAGGTAGTCGCCATGAGACAATTAAGAAATATATACCCGAGCCCGCTGCAGTGCAACAGGATTGACCCCGAAATATATGACACCAACACATGCAAGGTCTGCAAGACAAACACAGCAACATTTAAACACATACTCTGGCAGTGCTAAGCACAACTGAAAGACTTTAATCCCGAAACCCTCTCGTCGAGGTGGTCAGCCGCTCTGCGCAGCTCCCGCCTTAACAACTAACTCTTGGCCGTCCAGCAGGCCCTCGTGGCGGCGAAGAGACAAGATTTCGACGTTCCCCCGTGGGAGGCCTAGGCATGGTCGCGTTAAACCCTGCCGGACACCAAAACAGTTATTTCTCCTCCTCCCCCTAAAGATGTGCAGTGTATGAAAACCAGATCAGCAAACTTTCTAATCCGTTTTTTTTTTCTCTTTTTTTTTTTTTTAGTGCAGACTTTGCAATCCGCATTACCGATTAAGAAAATTAAAGAAAAACCACGCTTGACGTTCACGGCCTTTACATTCACAATATCGCAAAGCTAAATTAGAAGCAAAACGTTTAGTAGGGAAGTTTAAATAAATACCTATTATGAAAAAACTTTATAAGGTACATAATGGCCGCCATGATGTACGATTTGTGGTGCACAGAGAGCATAGTCCTTAAATTACAAGCCAGAAGAAAGTAAAACAAAAATCACCCGGTATAAAAGTTGCTGAAAACAGGTTTCCTCACAGCTACTAGGTAGGCAGAGCTGTCTAAAATGACCTGTTTGGGCGAGGCTTACCGCCAGTAATATTACGCAAGATTTGTGCAATATTTATCAATAACGAGGAATCCAGGGAAGGATTATAAAAATAATTTTTTTTTTCATTGACTGCCTAAAACATGTGTTTTCTGTCACTCCTTGATTTTAAACCAATAAGCAATATTTTGCGATGTAGCCTGGGAAATGCAGTTTCCTGTAAATATTCTCAGATATTTTCCTTCACGATATTTCAGGTTACTTGCAGCTAAATTTAGCAAGCATTGTCATTTCATGGAAAAGAGGTATCTATAAATGCTTTATCTATTGGATAAGCAGTGGAATGCAAAAGATATTCTTTCTCGTGAGCATTCATATAGTGGTTATTATCTTATCGTTTATTACAATATCGTTACAATATCGGAACGGTGTTTATTTATTTGCCACTCAATGTTTCTAGAGCTGTGATTTCGCCATGTATACGCAATATTTCCCCATCCATAACAAAGATCTGAAAAAAGAAATGTTATTTATTTCGTAACTTTGCGTAGAATACTGAACACTTTTGCTAATAACGCATCTCTCGGTAATGCCCCTCCCCAAAAGTGGCTCAAATCAGCCGTAAAAACAAACACCGGGCGGCATATTGTGAAATTGAGAAAAGAAGACTTCAAAGCGATGAGAGTTACTCAGCGCAGATTTCACAGACTTCATTAATAAAGTTTTAGTTGCATCCTCATTTGATATTTCCAGTTATACGTAACTGAAGTTGGCAGAAGCAGCAGTGGAAATAAGCGCTGGAGTAGAAAGTGGTTCTGGCTTGTGGGTTTAACCTCCCAAAGCGACGCAGACTGTAAGAGATGCCACAGTGAAAGGCTACGGAAATTTTGACCACCTAGGATTCTTTAACGTTTACTCACATCGCACAGCACACGGGCGCCTAGCTTTTCGCCTCCATTGAAAAGTGGCTGCCGCGGCCGGGATTCGATCCCGAATCCTTGGGCACAATATGCGAACGCCCTAACCACTGCACCTCCACGGCGGGGAGAATACAAAGTCTCGTGACAGCTCATTTTTTGGGCTTCCAAACACTTTTTAGACAAATTAATTATTAGGGCCCTCTTTTTCTGTCATCAGGCAGCAATCAAGCTACAAAAACGCTGTGCAAAAGCACTATTTCTTTCAGACAACACCTATAGCTACACCAATATACTTTTTTCTTCTTTACTTTTACTAGTCTTTTTGCTGAATAGCTTCAGCCTATTTGCTCTGTACTGTGATAGTCATCGCCATCGACATGCACCTGTGCGTTGTGCGACGAAGAAGAAGTACGCTGGGCTCGCCGTTGCAAGGTCCTGCCCTCACAGCTCTCCATCTGAGCGTCAATAAACGCCCTATTACAATTGGCGGAGGTGCCGGAAACGATCCCACCCAAACTGGAACTGCGAAGCCGTACACTACCCTCTACGACCGCCATGCAAGACACTTCGACGCAGCCGGCCGTTCCACCCACGATCATGTGTGCTGGCGTCGTGCGCCAGCGTGACCCTTGCCTGTTCAGCGGCACGGCCGATCAAGATGTCGACGACTGGCTGTCATCCTATGAAAGAGTAAGCACCTACAACAAGTGGGATGACTCATACAAGCTCAGTAACGTCATATTCTATCTGACGGACGTGGCGAACCTCTGGTTTCGCAACCATGAGGCTGACCTGTCATCTTGGTCGACATTTAAAAAGAATTTCGCGGAAGTGTTCGGCCGCCCGGCAGTGCGTAAGCTTCGTGCCGAACAACGTTTACACGATCGTGTTCAGCGCGCTGATGAGACCTTTACCAGCTACATAGAAGACGTCGTTGATCTCTGCAAACGAGTCGACCCGGCCATGCCGGAAGCAAACAAAATCCGCTACATCCTCGAGGGCATTTCTGAGGACGCCTTCCAGATGCTGGTAGCGAAAGATCCCACCAGCGTTAGTGAACTCGTGAAGCTTTGCCAGAGCTACGACGAGCTCCGCAAGCGGCGCGCTTCTAGGCGCCGCTCCAGTGTGTGCGACGAAGGCGTATCCGCATTAGCCCTGGGTGGTTCGCCAACTTCTGAAGGGAGCCCGCTGAATCAAAAGATCAAAGATTTTATTCGTGAAGAGATCGCACGTCAAATCTCACTCCTTCCCCATTTTCAAGACTCGGGCCGCCTCGTTCCTGAACTGGCTCCATCTTTGGCCCCTGCTATACGCCGTGTCGTGCAAGAACACGTCGCTGATGCCTTGCCGTCCAACCCCGTGGTGCCGCCTGTGACGGCACCTCTCACGTATGTCCAAGTAACGGCTAGGCCACCACCTTCGCCCACGTCTGGCTCCTATGTGCAGGTCCCTGCCTACCGTTCACCGCCGCATGCTGAGCCTTCGTTTCAAGCCCCACCCTCAAGGTTCCGCCCACATCCTATGAAACCTTGGCGTACTACGGACAACCTTCCGATTTACTATGCCTGCGGTCGGCCGGGCCATGTTGCGCGCCTTTGTCGCCAGCGCCTCCAACCTTCACAGCCTGACATTCGATTTTACCCGTACGATACCGACTCACGCTCGCAAATGATTCGGCCCGGTTCTCAATTTGTCCCACAAGATCGCCAAACCTATACCACTCGTCGATCACATTCTCCTCGGCGCCGATCGCTTTCTCCAATGCTGCGACGTTCTACCAGCACCGTTGAGGGAAACTAACAGTCGCAGTTCCGGGGGCAAGAACTGCGCTTGTTTCGAATTCCTCAAGTCCTCCATGCCGTCCCGCTAATGTTATCAAAGTTTCTGTAGAAGGCGCCACAGTTCTCGCTCTCGTCGATACCGGTGCAGCCGTCTCCGTCATCAGTGAAGCGCTCTGCCGTCGAATTCGCAAAGTGACCACTCCGATTTCCGACTTTTCGCTCCGCACCGCCTCATCACAGCACATTCACCCCTCCGCATCTTGCACAGCCCGTGTGCTCATTCAAGACGTCTTGTACCCCATCGAGTTTATTGTTCTGCCGAACTGCTCGCATGATATCATCTTCGGATACGATTTTCTATCGACTCATCAAGCCGTTATTGACTGTGCTCGTGCACCCCTCTGTGATGCCCCCTTCTGTGATACCCCTCCCCGCACTGCAAAACTTCTCGTCGCCCATGACACCGACATTCCTCCGTTCTCTGCTGCCCTCGTACCACTGTCTTGTGAGTGGGTAACTCCTTTGACTGCGATTTTTACACCTTCCGAAGCCACCTCCCGTCATCCCTGCCTCCTTTTTCCGTTCGCTGTTCTCGAAATTCAAGACGGCAAGAGTGCACTTTACGCCTCGAACCCATTTTCTTGCCCAGCAGTCCTGCTCCGTGGCGAATGCATTGGACGTCTTGAAGAGCTTGATCCCAGTCATATCACCACTCTTGCTGACTCAACCCCCTCCTTCGACGTTAGTCTGTGCTCTTGCGATGTTGCGACCGCTTCGACGCCCTCCGACGTTTTCCAACATGCTATTGATGCTGATCTTCCACTTGCGCAACGTGATCAACTTGTCGCCCTCTTGCAGAACTTCGCTTCTTCATTCGACTTTCCTCAAACTGACTTGGGCCGCACGTCTGTCGTAGAGCACACCATCGACACCGGTAAAACTGCACCTTTGCGCCAGCGCCCCTATCGCGTGTCGGCTTCGGAGCGCCAAGTAATTGCTGATCATGTGGACGACATGCTCCGTCGGGGTGTCATTCGGCCATCCCACAGTCCCTGGGCGTCTCCAGTTGTGTTGGTACCTAAGAAAGATGGCTCCTTCCGGTTTTGTGTCGACTACCGCCGGCTCAACAAGATCACGCGCAAGGACGTCTATCCTCTGCCACGCATCGATGACGCACTAGACTGCTTGCAGGGCGCCGAGTTTTTCTCCTCGTTGGATTTACGATCTGGCTACTGGCAGGTGCCAATGGCTGACGCTGACCGCTCTAAAACTGCCTTCATCACACCAGATGGATTATATGAATTCAACGTCATGCCCTTTGGGCTTTGCAACGCCCCGGCCACATTTGAACGCCTCATGGACACTGTGCTTCGTGGATTCAAGTGGCGAACCTGTCTTTGCTATCTCGATGATATCGTAGCCTTTTCTACCGATTTTCAATCCCACCTGCTCCGAGTGAAGGACGTTCTCACTTGTCTCGCTACCGCCGGCCTCCAACTGAATCTGAAGAAGTGCCGCTTTGCTGCTCGCCGACTAACAATTCTAGGTCATGTCGTTTCTAAGGATGGCATTCTTCCCGATCCCACCAAACTTCGTGCAGTTGCCGAATTCCCACGCCCAAAATCACTGAAGCAGCTACGAAGTTTCATTGGCCTATGCTCCTACTTTCGCCGCTTCATCTTAAATTTCGCCTCTATTATTGCTCCTCTCATCCAGCTCCTCTCCGGTAGCTCCGACCTCTCCGCATGGACACCTGCTTGTGATGACGCCTTCAACACTTTACGCCGTCTTTTGGTTTCGCCTCCCATCCTCCGCCACTTCGACCCGAATGCGCCAACTGAGATTCACACTGACGCTAGCGGTATTGGGATAGGCGCCGTTCTCACCCAACGCAAACCTGGTATCCGAGACTATGTGGTGGCGTACGCAAGCCGCACCTTGACCAAGGCAGAGTCCAATTATTCTGTTACGGAAAGAGAATGCTTGGCCATTATTTGGGCCATCGGCAAATTCCGTCCGTATGTCTATGGCCGACCATTTTATGTGGTCACTGATCATCACGCTCTGTGCTGGCTGGCGTCCCTCAAGGACCCGTCCGGCCGCCTTGCTCGCTGGGCTCTTCGCCTCCAAGAGTATGACATTCGTGTCATATATCGCTCAGGCCTCAAGCATACTGACGCGGACGCTCTTTCGCGCTCACCGCTGCCTCCCTCTTCGTTGCCTGATGAGATCTGCGCCTACGATTTGTCTTCGCTTGCCACTATTGACATGGCCACGGAACAGCGGCGCGACCCGTGGATATCTACACTTCTGGACTTTCTTTCAAGTCACTCTCCAGGTCGTCTGTCTCGGGCGCTTGCCCGCCAAGCTCACCATTTTTCAATTAGTGACGGGCTGCTCTATCGCCGCAATTATCTTCACGACGGAAGGAAGTGGCTTTTAGTCATCCCCCGTCATCTCCGCTCCGAAATTTGTGCTGCTTTCCATACTGATTTCCAGTGCGCCCACGGCGGAGTGTTGAAAACCTACACGCGCTTGCGTCTACGCTTCTTCTGGCGTGGAATGTACCGCTTTGTCCGCCATTTTGTCCGCTCCTGCCAGTCTTGCCAACGCCGAAAAACTCCTCTCAAGTCCTCTGCTTCGTTGCAGCCGTTGCCCTGTCCTGCCCGTCCGTTTGATCGTGTCGGCATAGATCTATACGGTCCCCTTCCTACAACTTCAGCTGGCAACCGCTGGGTTATCGTGGCAGTGGATCATCTAACCCGCTACACTGAGACATCATCATTGCCCTCTGCTTCCGCACGCGACGTGGCTGCCTTTATTCTGAAAAACCTGGTTCTTCGCCATGGTGCCCCTCGCGAACTGCTCAGTGACCGCGGACGCGTTTTCTTATCAGACGCTCTTGAGGCTCTCCTGAAAGAATGCCGCATCATACACCGCACCGCTACCTCGTACCACCCTCAGACGAATGGACTGACAGAACGTTTTAACCGCACTCTCGGTGACATGCTGGCTATGTACGTGAACACCGACCATTCCAATTGGGACCAAGTTCTACCGTTTGTTGCTTACGCATATAACACCGCGACACAGGCCACTACTGGATTCTCTCCATTCTTTCTCCTTTACGGGCGCGAGCCACCCTGTACTATGGACACACTTTTTCCCTACCGCCCTGACGTTTCCGAATCTTCCCCGCTATCCGATGCCGTCACGTACGCAGAAGAATGCCGTCAGCTCGCCCGCTCTCTCACAACAGAAAATCAGTGGCAACAAAAATACCTCCGTGATACCGGCGAAGCTTCGCCATATCTCCCGGACACACTGGTGTGGCTCTGGGTGCCCTCCACAACCCCTGGCCTTTCAAAGAAGTTTCTTGCTCGCTACCACGGGCCATATAGGGTCCTCCAGCAAACATCTGCAGTCAACTACGTAGTTGAGCCCGTCACGCCCTCTGCGGACTTGCGTCGCCGTGGTCGTGAAACAGTTCACGTGAACCGATTGATGCCATTCTATGACCCCGCTGTGCTTTCCGCGCCATAAGTCGCCAGGATGGCTCCTTTTTTTTTTACCCGGGGGGAAAATGTACTGTGATAGTCATCGCCATCGACATGCACCTGTGCGTTGTGCGACGAAGAAGAAGTACGCTGGGCTCGCCGTTGCAAGGTCCTGTCCTCACAGCTCTCCATCTGAGCGTCAATAAACGCCCTATTACAGCTCTTAATATATGCCCAACACTGCCTCGTAGCTCCGTTCGCTGGACTACGACTTACCTCGAAACGTTTTAATCGTGGCATAGTCAGCAGTTGTCTTTAACACCTCGAGGCTAGCTTTCTAACCCCTGAGTGAACTACTCGAAGCCTGCCTCATCGTTTCAGCGGAGTGAACCGTAATGAATTGCGCATGGATGTGTCCTCACGAACCTACTCCCGGCTTTTTAGCGCACTCGTGCATCAAGCCTGCCCGCCTGCGCGTCGTACACTTCTTATGCACTTTCGCTTGCGGACGACGACCCGACGACGCGTCTGATCCCACGCTTTGTCCGTGCGCAGCGTTTTACGAGGCAGGACCACCCGTTTATTGAAGGCAATACGCTCGTATCACCGTCCCCGTTGTCCCTCTACTGCGGCAGGCCCGTGTCTGGGCCTGCTAGTGAAGGCGCTCCGAGGCTCCCGCTGTTGAGGCGCGCGCTTTTGTGGGAAAGAACGTCAGCGCGAAATCTACGCGCGCTTCTTGGTCTTCACGGACGGCGGTGAATGATGAGAGCGGATAACGCTGTGTGCGTGCACGTTTATCTTGGCAACGTGAGTGTATCACTGACCTTTTGTCTTTTGCACTTTCTTCCCCGAAAAACAAAGCAGGTTTATCAAAATGAATATGAGGCTCATTAAGCATATCTTAATTAGTTTGGAGCAACAGGTCCCCTTATGTCAAACAAACACCATCGCTGTTTCACTTCGAACAGTACCTATTAACTGTAATATAATATTTATCGATACACTAAACCAATTATTGTTTTTTTTTAAATTTGTACATAGGCAGGTTTTTATTCTGCCCCTGAGTTATTTGATATGTTTGACGAAAATTGTCATCTTGCTCAACGTTCATGTTATACATTCTATTTGCAGAATTTTGCAGGACCAACTCAAATTGACTTTTTTTTTTCACTTGCCGAAATATATTTCTTTTAGCGACTATTGCTGTTTTGCATATAACCTTACTGCGCAAAAAGTTATAGGTTCTCACCTGGGACTTTCTGATAAAAGTTTGAGATCTGGAGCATTATTTGTATGGTTGTATTCATCGCCTGTATTTTGTGAATAAATGGTCTACTGCTTAAGAAGTAAGTATCATATGCACTGGTTTGAGCGCACTAAGAAAGAAACTGTTTTTTTTTTTTTTTATTGAAACTGATAATCGGATATGATATCGGTGCCGCACATCTAGCGTGGTTTCACATATGACAATAACAAAAAAAGCCTTCTTTGTAGCGCTGGTGTAACACTTGTACTAAATATAACACTTACTCTATTCGAATTATCACAATAAACCAGTAGTAATTTCCACTTATGCTAAACTGACTCTTGTACCAAATACTCGCGATTAAAAGTTATTTGGTACTTCCATTTTAGTAACTACAATGTAAAAGAGGCGACTAGAATCGTAGAGCTCTAAGGTAGACTTGCAACAGCAATCCAGCGACAAACACTGAACTTTTTCACACACGGTATCAGTTTCTCTCCGTTCTGCGTTTGTTTCATAGCTTTCTCTTTTAACTTTGGTAAATAACAATAGACGGGAGAACATCAAGGCTCTTTCAGTGTCTTTGTTCCATCAACTTACACAACAAATTTAGGGCAACCGGATATATATAGGCAACTGATGTCAATGAACGAACAAACGTCATCTCTGCGACTTCTGCAGTTCTGGGCTAAACATAACCACCGGCCTTGAGTGAAAAGAAACGTAAATACGCGGCAGCGGCAAGCAGTTGTATAATAGGAGGCGAAATAATTGTTCCAAGCGTGTCTAAACGGTGCGATGGTTGGCCAGTTCTCCAACGGTCATATAAGTAGGCCCGCAAAATAGGGCGAAGCGAGCTACTACTTTACCCTGAAAGGGAGGCGGTCACACGCAGCTTACTTGTGGAGGTCACTTCGAGCCATAAAAGTATGCCGCGTGCGTTTTTGTTGTTGTTTCCAAAGCCGGCCGTTTTGCGTGTATACAACGTCCATATGACACAATGCCATATTTCACCTGAAGTCAACCTCGCCCGGACAAGGAAGAACGTTGGGTAAGCTGAAACGTGTTTTAGTAGTAACATATACTAACAAGGGCACAACACTTTTACATTGTTGGCTACCAACTTTCAACTTTTATATTTTTGCAATTAGTAATGCTCAAGCGACGATGCCTTCTAGACCATTGCCTCCTATGTTGTGCATAAACTCAAGTTATGAAGTCTTCGACGAAAATACCTCTCGAACCACAAAGCGATTTGAGATGCTGTAAGTGTAATGCGAGTACCGTGGAATTTTCGCTCTTATAAATTATTATTCTTCGCCGTTGAACATCTTTCTTTTTTAATCTTTTCGAGCGCGAATAATGCATGAGACGTATTCGAGCGAGAAGGTGCCTGTCTTCTGCAGGTATAGTCAATAAAGCGAGCTCGTAATATTTAAATGGCTACCTATTATTTGCCTGCGCTACTGAAAGTTGTTGTTCACAGACACACTTAGGAAAGTGGTTCACAGGTGTCATTTTAGCTTGATGAAACGCAGCTCATAATTTCTAAACAGCACCACATTTTTAGGGCCATTTTCTCAACGAACTGTGGGCTAAGATAAGCAAGTGACGATAAAGAAGAGGAGACGTCACCTTGACAAAAGTAATAAATATAAAAGTACCTGCTGGTAGCGATAAAAACCGTAAAATGGAGTACGTGAAATAAGAGACCGTGCCAATACCCCATGCTGAGTGCTGAGAATATATTTAACTAAAATAGCGAATTCAGGAGAAGAAAACGTGATTGGGACATAAGACATTTGCGAGCGGGCCTCAAACACTACTGCGCTTTAATTATGCTATGGTATTGTGAGCCTTTATTTTTATTTCGGTCCTACCTTGTTCTTTCCGTCGCTCACTTCATTGATTTCCCCTGCCGCTTCCTTACTATCCTTTTTTTTTTTTTTACACCGCAGTTCATGTGCTTCAAATATTAGATAGCAGATACCGAGGCTGGCAAACATATTTTCCTTCTGCTTTTCATAATTATTTATTAAATAACTATAGACCTATAGTTTTTTTTTTCGGGAAATTTTGAGTGTGGGGCAGCAGTGCAATACCATTTTGAGGTTTTGTACGTTTCTGCTGTTATTTCTTTTTCTTAACATGTTTTGCTGATGCGTAATCTTATCTTTTGTGTTCTTCAAATCATTCTATCACTGATCTGGTTAAGCCGCTGTGTGATCCCCTTTTTTTTGTGTGTGTTTCTTTTAAACCAAGCGTGCGTTTCAACTATGTTTTCTGAAGTGCTAACCTGTATCGCATCTGTACCTTCCCACCTGCTTGATCTTCAGACTGCAGTATATATCAAATAAATAAACTTAATAATTACTAAAATAATTATTTAATTAATAAAACACAGACCGATTACAGTTCTTCCTATCTGTGCGTTATCCTGCAACTTTTACCGTGGGCTACGTCTACACTGGTATGCATGTGGCGTGTTGCGAGTCCTGCGATAGCCAAAACAGCAGCTACACGCATAGGGCTCGCATGGGGATTCGGAATGCATGCCTTAGCCGTACTGCTTGAATGGCTTTTCAGCGGTGATCAAGCCGGGTGAAATAGACTTTGCACATTCTGCTTCTTTCCTTATCCAGTTTTTACGCACAATAATTCGACACCTAGTCGAGATGGCTTTCTGTCTTTTCTGTTTTCACTCAACATCATTCCCACGACAGAACCTGTGTTTTGCCCTGCCGCGGTGGCGCAGTGGTTATGGCGCTCGGCTGCTGTGCCCAAGGATGCGGGATCAAATCCCGGTCATTGCAGCCGAATTTCGATGGAGGCCAAAAGCAAGGGGCCCGTCTGCTGTGCGATGTCAATGTACGTTAAAGAGCCCCAGGGGGTCGAAATTTCGGGAGCCTTCCTCTACGGCGTTTCTCATAGCCGGATCATTTTGGGACGATAAACCCCACAAACCAAACCTAACCATACCAAATAATTCATAGATACATATAATCTTGCGCCCTTTGAAGACGTATATCATTAGAACAGTAATATAAAAGCAAACGGGGAGGAGCTTTGAAAACACGACATTGTCACTGCTTGCGAGAAATTAATATTCATGTGTCAGCTTTGCCCCGCCGGGGTGGTGCAGTGGTAAGACGCCCGACTACTGTGCAGGAGTTCCCGGGTTCGAACCCGACCGCGGCGGCTGCGTTTCGATGGAGGCGAAACGAAGTGGCGTCCGTGTGCTGTACGATGTCAGCGCACATTAAAGATGCCCAGGTGGTCGAAATTACTCCGTAGCCCTCCACTATGGCTCCTCTTTCTCTCTTTCCACTTTCATTCCCACCTTTCTCCCTTCCCTTACGGCGCGGTTCGGGTGTCCACAGAGCAAGTGTGACAGTTACTGCGCTTTTCCCTTCCTGTGAACCAATTTAAATTAAATGTGTCAGCTTTCCCACTACAAGCAATAGCGGAAACAGGATACTCAAAAGTGAGAGTTATCATCTGCAGTTTTAACGATGCCACACAATACGCAGTCGTAAGAGCACATGCGGACTTTGAGTTGATGTTACATTAGACGTCACCTCATTTATTAATACTATCAGGCCCGACTAGGGGTTCTGGCAGGTGTGGAAAACAAAGCTGTGAGCAATAATTCGTCAATATCAAAGTCTAAGACAGATAAGCGTTGAATAGGTACAGGTATACAACAGCACTTAGCCGCTAAATACACACATGGGGCAAGCTAAATTCTCGCACTGAAAAGCAAGACAAGCAAAGAACCTATTAATATAATATCTCAATGCAACACCTAAAAACAAGACTATAATAACGTGAAATTTCCCGCCACTAAGAGTGGCGGGAAATTTTTTTTCTCTAAATGCTGAAGAAATTCTGTGAGTGATGCAGATGAAACAGCAGTGTCTGGAAGCGAGTTTCAGTCTCCGCAGCTTCGCGGGAAACAACTATAAACTTAAAACGATCATTTCGCGTGGTCGTTAATGGAATAAACTTGCTATGGTAATGCATTGATGTTTCATTGATTTCATATTTATATAATAAAAATGATAAAGGTTCCAAGACCGAGCCCTGCCGCGCTCCTGAAGATACAGACGATACCGAGGCCGCAGAAGACTGCTAACAAACAACCAACGCTCAGTTAAAAACTTCGAAATCCAAATAACTACAGTTGATTGTTCTGAAATGATGCTTAACTTAAACCTAAATTTAGAATGAATTACTACGTCCAATACATTTCAAAACTCATCACTACTCATCAATTTGATGTCTATGGTGCAAATTACAAGCAATATTGTGCCCTAAATCAGAAAATTTGGTTGGTGCAAGTGTCTTTTCCAAGAATACTGAACGCAGCTCCCCCTTCCCCACCTTAATAGGAGCAGGAGATTAGGGGAGAATTATGTCCTTCTATTGCCAGTAATTGGTGTGATCTTGCGATCAGTGCCCAGTCATGCAGGATGGGGCAGAAGCTTTCGTTACGATTGGTGGACGGCAGATATTAAATATTAGGGACTAGGTTCCGCTCTGTTGAATGGAAGGTTTCAAGGAGGACGTCGTCTGTGTATCAACAATTTGCCCTACAGTAGCTAAGGTTTTGGCAACTATCCCGACTTCTTTGAGAGAAGTAGCTATTGCGCGGAACAGTATTCGCGGATCATGGCTGTCTATCGGCCAGCAAACAACTAGCCCATCGTCGCGCTGTATTAAAAGCAGCTTCAATGTAAACTTGGCTTGGCTGTTGGTATTATAGTCATCATCATCATCATCAGCCTGACTATCCCCACTGCAGGGCGAAGGCCTCTCCCATCAGTTCAGTTCAGTTCAGGCGTTCAGTCGTGTCCGACTCTTCGTGACCCTATGGACCATGTCACGCCACGCTTTCCGGTTTCCCACTATCTTCCTAACATCACATAGCTTCATCTGCAGTGCCTCGAGAATGTCATCTAACCATCGCGTTCGCTGCCTACCCCTTCTCCGGCGACCCTCAACCTTTCCCAACATCAAATCTTTCTCCAGCGACTCCTCTCTTCTCATCAGATGACCAAAGTAGCTGAGCTTTAACTTTAGAATTTGACCCTCCAATGAGCAGTCAGGGTTTATGGTCGACAATATCGACTGATTTGATCTTCTGGCAGTCCAAGGAACTCTCAATAGTCTCCGCCAGCACCACAATTCAAACGCGTCAATTCTTCGGCGGTCAGCCTTTTTCACAGTCCAACTCTCGCATCCATACATCACAACTGGAAAGACCATAGCACGGGTTATACGGATCTTGGTTGGCAGACTAATGTCTCTGCTCTTTACTAGGCGGTCAAGGCTAACCATTGCTCTCTTTCCCAGAAGCAGGCGTCTCCTAATTTCATGGCTGCAGTCTCCTTCCGAGGTAATCTTGGCGCCCAAGAACAGAAAATCTGTCACAGCTTCCACTTCTTGTTCATTGATGCTCCAGGACTTGATAGGGCAAGACGCCATGATCTTCATCTTTTTAATGTTCAGTTTAAGCCCAAACTTCTCACTCTCTTCTTGTACGCGTATCAGAAGTCTCTTGAGTTCCACTTCACTTTCTGCCATTAAAGTGGTATCATCCGCATATCTAAGGTTGTTGATACGTTTTCCAGCAATCTTCACTCCAGCTGAAGACTCGTCCAGACCGGCCTTCCTCATGATGCACTCTGCATATAGGTTAAATAGGCAGGGCGACACTATGCAGCCTTGCCTCAGCCCTTTCTCAAACGGAAACCAATCAGTAAGACCATGCCCAGTTCTGACTGTGGCCGCTTGCCCTTCATAAAGGTTCCTGAGGAGACAGATGAGGTGAATTGGAAATCCCATCTCTTGGAGAGCTTGCCACAATCTGCTGTGATCTACGCAGTCAAACGCTTTCGCATAATCAATAAAGCAGAAGTAAATGGGTTTCTGGAACTCTCTTGCTTTTTCCATGATCCAGCGAAGGTTGGCAATTTGGTCTCTAGTTCCTCTGGCCTTGCGAAACCCAGCTTGCACGTTCGGAAGCTCCCGATCCACATACTGCTGCAGCCTACCTTGCAGGATTTTTAACATCACCTTGCTAGCATGCGAAATAAGCGCGATCGTGCGGTAGTTGGAACAATCTTTGGCACTGCCTTTCTTTGGAATGGGGATGTAAACTGACCTCCTCCAATCCTGTGGCCACTGCAGGGTTGTCCAAATCTTTTGACATAATGTATGCAGTGTGTTAACAGCGTCGTGGTTGAGGTTTTGAAGCAACTCAGCTGGAATACCATCAATTCCGCTAGCTTTGTTCTTAGCAAGGCTGGCTAAGGCCCATTCAACTTCACTCTTCAGGATGCCCGGCTCGAGATCAGTAATCACAACCGTCCTATGTTGGGTTTGCACATCCGGGTCCTTCTTGTACAGTTCTTCTGTGTATTCCTGCCACCTCTTCTTTATCTCTGAGGCTTCAGTGAGGTCCTTGCCTCGTTTGTCCTTTATCACACCCAGCTTAGCACAAAAGCTTCCTTTGATATCTTTGATTGTCTTATACAGAGCTCTTGTGTTCCTTAATTGGCTGTTGTCCTCAACTGCTTGACACTTTATGTTCAGGAAGGCATTCTTATCTCTCCTTGCTATTTTCTGAAAATCCGCATTGAGAACCTTGTATCTTTCTCTTTCCTCCATACCTTTTGCCATCCTCCTTTCCTCAGCTATTTGCAAAGCCTCTTCAGATAACCAGTTTGCTTTTTTGCATTTCTTTTGCTTTGGAACTACCTTAGTAGCAACTTCTTGTATTATATTACGAACATCAGTCCACATCTCTTCAGGCTCTTTGTCTTCTAGATCTAATTCTTGAAATCGATTCCTCACTTCCACAGCATATTCTAATGGAATCTGATCCAGATCATACCTGAAAGGCCTTCTAGTTTTCTGCGTTTTCCTCAATCGAAGCTTAATTTTGGCAACAAGAAGCTGATGATCGGTGCCACAATCGGCCCCAGGCCTTGTTTTTACTGCTTGTATAGCGCTCTCTCCCATATTTCTCCACTTAACCCGGTTCTGTGCTAGCTGCATCCACCTGACCCCTGCGAACTTCTTAACCTCATCCGCCCACCTAACTTTCTGCCGCCCCCTGCTACGCTTTCCTTCCCTTGGAATCCAGTTTGTTACCCTAAGTGACAATCGGTTATCCTCTCTTCGTACTACATGTCCTGCCCATGCCCATTTCTTCGTCTTAATTTCCACTAGAATGTCGGTAACCTGAGTTATTTCTCTGACCCACTCTGCACGCTTCCTACCTCTTAATGTTACCCCTACCATTTTTCGTTCCATAGCCCTCTGGGTTGTCCTCAACTTAAGTAGTGGTATTATAGTATTCATCTACTATCGCCCATGTAGCTGCTGCTGAAGGTCAATAGCATTGCAACTGCTAAATGGCTGCTATTTTTTCTTAGACAAGAACTTCAAGGGCGCAGTGCCAAAAGAGAATAATTTTGGCAAGTTTGCGAGCGACTCAGAATGGCTCTCGTTTAAGAGAAGAAGGTCAAGTATTTTGTTGCCATAACATGTATTTGTTGTCTAGACATTTCTGGGAACAGGCGAGCTGCTCCTCTCGGCTCAAGAGGGCATCTTGAGCGCTGATAAGTTGCAAGATCCCAGGCGACCTTGTCGGTGCCGTCTTTCAAGCGTGACAACCTTCTAATGTGCCTAGGTAACAAAGTCAGCACCCACGAATAGATAGTATTTTTCTCCGATACACCTTATAGGCCAGGAAGGAGCGTTTTGTGCTGGACACATCGTGGTAGTACTGAAGCATATATTGCGGTAAGTGGCCGCAACGACCAGCTTGTATTGGTGCTAAGCTCGCAACGAATTCATTGATTTTAAATAGCGAGATTCAGCGATACAGTAATTAGTCCACGACATCTTTAGCAACATAAACAGCGGATAAAACTGGCCTAACAGGCTTTCCGCTTATACCGGTTACCAGCGCTGTGTGAAATTGTGGCTTAGTTCTCTCGGGACAGGTGTTCCCCTTGAGTTTATGGAGGCAGGAAACCACGTCATGTTGCATATTTTATGTAGTATTTATTGAGCCTTAAATATGGTCAAAGCACCACGTTTAAGGGCAAAAAATTGTGAAGTGCGCTGAGGTTAAAATTCCCCTTTTTTTTTTCTGAAACAGCCCAATTGCCCCGAAGGATACTTTACTTAAGCCGCTGCCACATGGTCGCCGGTGGCCATTGAAGGACATGCAATAAACGCGAAATCATCAAGAGTTTTCAAAGAGATTTCTTCTTAGTGAGAGATTTGGTTGTGTATATGTACGTAAAAAAAGGAAGATGTGGCTTTCTTTGTAAAATTTTAAATCAAGCGTATTTAATAGGGGCTGTAATGCGCTTGTTAACTATATTCAAAAATATTTCCGTTTGTAAAACTTCTCAGCTGCAGAGAAATACTGCCTCACACTATGTCTGAATTCGTGCAAACTTCGGTAAAAGTAGAAACGCATTTCCTTCTGACGAGTCGCGGAGATCTCGAAATGACAGAACTCTCTCAAAGTTGCGCGTGATTACAGTTCTACGTTGTTCCTGACGGCGAACGGCTCCAGTTGTAGCAAATATAGTATCACGTGTTGGTGACGAGACCGCAGGCACTAAAGAAAAGACAGTTGTAATAACACTGAAGTTAATTCTCTATTGGGCTGACTTGCGTCCGCAAAAGAACTGAGCAACTCGGCGGCGGCGATAACAGCAAACGTGCTCGTCGCTCGTCGAACTAAGAATACCCGTCTCACTCGTCAGCGCTGAATTTATAGGCGACTAGGAAACGTCTAGATAAAGCCGCAAAAGGTGACTAGCATAACCTGGAACATTCTAGAAACACACGAGAGTGGTTGGAATCTTCGAGATACAGTTCGATGCATCTTGAGCGACAAAGAAAATGATAAAGCATCGCCTCGGGACAACAGGCAGGAAAAAACAACAACAACAGAATACAGAATGAATACAGACTCGATCTGCGCGCTAGATTCACAGTGATAAGGCTGCAAGCCAGCGGCTGTCTAAAAAGAACAAACAAAAGTTCGGCAATATACTGGCGACGTTTCTTTCCCGAAATCTTCATAATTTTGCCACATTACTTAAGTTCGCACAAACATTTGACTACTACTACGGCACTTCAGATATGCAACCTTGTCTGCAACTCTATGTCACAATATGACTGAGCTGTCAGGTACTTAATGCGAGGCGGAAATGGTTGTAATATTAATGAAGCACGCCTTTCTTGCAAATTGAGCCGTTAGTTTCTTTGCCTTGCACCCGACCCTTTTTTTTTTTTGTGAAGGTTGCGAAATATCCTCTGTATGAGGGACTGCCCCCCCCCCCCCTCTCCCCCGCCCCTGCAGTATCATCTACTGGAAAAAACTTTGAAAGTCACTTTTAGTTTTGAAGTAACAAAATTCAGATTTTTTTTTCCCCGCGTGTTGGAAAGTTTCCAGGTTGATGTCTGGATCTACGAGATAGCAGTGAGTGAGCAGGCTGGCCAACTATATCGATTAACATCTGTCGGGAATATTTCACAAAGTGAACTTGATACCCTAGATTTGTCATTGGACAGTAAGACATTGAACGTACACATCGTGTTGGGCGTCACACTACTGAACGCTCATATCCCATAATTGCAATTGATCCCCTCAAACAACCACAACCTATAAGGCACTCGGATTTCAGCATTGGTAAGGATTTCTCCTGTTCAAAATGTCAGAAAGAACTTATCTCTTGTGCGAAATCCGAAAACGTTAGGTTTTTCTCCCTACGAAACTGTCCATGTAGGCATTAAACGTTATTTTTTCGACAAGATTGAGCAGACCGTAAGAGCAAAATATTGTATCAATTACGCCGAAGAAAGTCAGCACGGTTATGTCCCCGAACAAGTCGGGCTAATCTTTCGTTTTCGGCAGTCTCTACTTAAAACACGCAGCTTCATTTCAAAGCACGAGCTAACGCCAAACTTGGAGCTCTAATCGGATAGCAACTTGCATATTGCAATTCAAACGTGACTGTCAGATGATATTAGTGATTACAAAGTGCTTGCTGATCTGCCGCATTTCGCAAGAACGCATGATGTGAGGATTTTAATTATACGAGTGCCCGGCCGGGGTGCCGCAGTGATTACGACGCTCGACTACTGTTCCCATTACAAGACCCGAGTGGGCAGCTTTTGCCGAACGTAATGTCAGGCAACCGTACGACTTATAGTGCTCGGCCGTGACAGCTCTCAGCTTCCGCCTGCCAGCGCCTTGCTCGTGATGTTCCGCTCAGAACGTCGGCGAACGGCCACCGACGCCGGCCGTCGACGCTTATTTTTCGATGAACAGCATTTAACGCTATCGCGTTAATATTACTCACCTGCAATACATTGATTGCTGAGGTCAATATTGGATTATGCACCCTCCACTTGGGGTCCCTATGAAAGATATCTCATTGATGCTCTTTTAGCTATCCAAATTGCACCTCCCATTTCATTCACTCCAAGTCAGTGTATCATCCTTGAAATTACAGTCGAACTTGTGAAGTTTTTCTTGCCATCGCCACATCGCTATTGTATCTCTTTTCCATCAGTTTTATCACAAGTCGCACCTTCAAGAATCATACATCTGCGCACCTCCGCTACGGATATCCGATCGCCCAGGCCATCCACTTGAAGTTGCTCGTCCGCGCGTCCGTGCTGTAACCTTTTTGACATCCTGATTTCCACGAGCCGCGACCGACTATAACGACCTATCTTGCTCCTTTGTGCCATGCCCTCTTAATCACGCATCAACGCCATCACTGAAATGTTTGTACAGCCACGACAATATGGAAAAGAACTTTCGTAGAACTTGATTATTTACCCCACCCCTCATGTAATACCCCGAAAGGGGCATTCAAGGTTAATAAATGCAATGAAAAAAGAACTGGCGCAAAATATTCTAGGAGCGCTGGATGCAGGAAAATTCATTTCCTTTTTCAAGCCGACGTATCACAATGAAATACAGAAATTCTGTCCCAACCACATTGCGTAAAATCAAAAACGCATCTTTTGAAAACCTATTTATTAGTTCGACTATAGTCAGACTGATATATTATGGTGCGAACTTAACCAACTGTTGAACAGTGGTACAGGCAACTGGTACCCGCTACTAATAGTAAATGCTAAACACTGAAAGAAAAAGTCCTCGCGGACGAATTTCACAAATACTTTACCAATCTCTCCTCAGTAATAGCTATAGAAGACAACGGTAAAATTAAAATATATTTATGTGCTTTTAATTCTAAATATGTCTTTTTTTAACCGACAACTGATGAAAACATTTACTCTATCTTTATGTCCTTATGAAATAGTAAAGCCCAGGACGTTGATGATCTTCAAATTAACCCCATTAAATACGTCTTAGACCTGTTAACTCCCGCTCTCTGTCCCATTTTCAATACTAGCTTACATACTGGTACCTTTCCAGATATTATGCAGTGTGTGAGAGTAGGAATTATATATAGGGCAGGTGATAAAAATAATTTTTACAATTATTGACCGCTCTCCGGGTTACCTGTTTTTTCCAAATGACTAGAGAAAATGATATGCAAACTAATCACATGTTTTCGTGATAAGCACAACCTTTTATTTCAACAATTTGCGTTCCGTCGAAGCATGTCCACTGAACACACAGGGTTTGAAAATAACAAAAAGGTATTCTAGGTATTCTGATCGATTTCTCGAAAGCATTTGAAAGAATTGACTAGGAAATTTTGTCTACAAGATTAGAATATTATGGTTTTTGTGGAGTTTCTGGCAACCTTCTTAAGTTATATTTAAACCATCATAAGCAATGCGTCGTCAAAAATGAAGGTCACTCTTCCCTGTTAGATGTCACTTCAGGTGTGCCGCAGGGCAGCATACCTGGACAGGTTTTATATAATATTTACATAAATGATATATTAAACACTAGTTGACTTGCATCCTACATCATTTCATCCATGCAGACGACACAAACCGTTCTTTTTTTTTTTCTAGTCCACTAGTGTCGACGAGCTCACTGATTTCGCAAATATTCCACTTGCAAAACTCTCTCAAAGGACTTGATATATGCTTTAAACGTTAACGTTCCCAAATCAGAACCCTAAATATTTACTCCTGTACAAAAGGGTATTAATCGGGATGTTGATATAAAACTCGGTTCAGAACAAATAAAAGTCGTTAAAGAAGCAAAAACATTGGCAATGACCATCAGTCAACGTCTAAATTGGAATCCAATGTGGAACGCGTGACAGGAAACCTTGAAAAAGCTTGCAGCGTGCTGTGTAAGTTTACAATAATGCTTCCGACTAAAATTAAGTTAAATCTTTATAGTACAATTTTTGGTCCCCATATTAATTACTTCAGTCTTGTATGGATGGGCACAACTCAATCGAACCTACCAAATTGCTGCTATTGCAAAAATACAAGCAATTTGTTATATAGCAAATGCCTCATATGACGCTCATACAAGATAACTTTTTGCTTCGTTTTATATACTTCCCGTACACCACTACAAGTACAAGTACAAACAAGATCTCAAAAATAACAACGACGCTTTTCTCAACTTATATAATTTACGAAGACATTTAGAACTACCCTACATATTCAGAAACGAAAAATACTAGTCTACACCCTCGTCACGCACTAACCAAGTCCACACATGCTGCAGTACCACATGCCTTCTTATTTGAATTTCTTTCAGAGGAAAAATATAGATATAAACGAACTTAGCATATACAACTGGCAAATATACCTTATTCTAGAAGACGCATGGGTTTAATCATTTTCACTTCTGCAACACCAATATTTTCTTGTACAGCTGACGTAATGTAATCTCTTGCAATCGTCTACTTTCCTGCTTCTAATACGTGAACTTGTCTACACTCGGTTGTATCTGGCGCTTCTGAGCTGCTGGCGAAATTTTATTCCTGTGAAATATGTTTCCTTCGTTTTCTGTGAGTTGGACCTATTCGTAATATGTATATAGTAGTCTGTAACGAGTTAATATAGGTACTACATGGGCATTTCTTCCATCAGTAATATTTCAGAAATATCACTTGTTTATACTGTACATTCTTTTGCATGCTTTTTTTTTTCGTTTGTTTCTACATGCAAATATATGTGATAATGTGACAGTTTGTCCATCATGTCAAACAGGGGCAGGAGCCTCGTCAAGCTATTGCGTTTCTAGCTTTTTGTTCCTATCCTAGCATTTCTTTTCTGTTTGTCGGATAAAAAAATGCTGAATAAAGTCGATTTAATTTGATTTGAGAATGGTGTATCTGATCTTCAAAGCGTGTTGAAATGTATCTCGGTTAGAACACTGAAAAGCAGCAGGTGTAGCTAAAAAAGAAAATAAACACGGGACGATAGTGCAAAAGTGAATACCCTTCCATCTTTATTAGCTATGCCTGGCAGAACTCCGCCTACGACACGCCAGCGAGCATCGCGCTATCTGGCGCAGTGCTGGCAAAGTCAAAATGATGATAAACGAGCGGAGGTACAGTGCGGAAGAGAATAATAATAGCCGGTTTCGCAGCGCGCGCTGGCTAAAAATCAACCCTAATGCATGTCATTGCTATCTGCCGTCGGCCTCCGGAGAGATGCCAGCGTCTCGCAGGGTCGAACAGCAAGCGCACTTTAATCCAAGAAAAAAAAAAAAACATACCAAATTCATGTGGCAGGACCCCAATAATACTGTAGATTAAAGTACGACGAAGTGAGAGGGTGGTGCTGTTTTCCTCCTTGCTCTTCAGGTAACTTAACATGCTGCAGTTTGGTGCGGCTATCATGCTCGATCGACACCTTCAAGGTCTATTTGATTTTTCTGTGGATAAAAGAGAGTGTTTCATCACCCACACTTGTAACATATTGCACTCAAGACGGGCACATTACCTGCCTTACACCCATGCTCTCTTTCTCAGAAGACTGGGTTTTAAGGTATTTCTGACCGAATAATTCCAATAAAGCTTTCGCAATGCTTAAGAGAAGCATTTATTCCAACATCGACGGACTGCCGGCCCATCCATTCACTACGGTAAGTATGTGGAACAGGCGAACCTGTGACAACACGTAACCAGTCACCCTCTATCTTTCGGGCCTCTATATGACTTATTAGATATTTTCTGTTGGCATGCTTGGAGCCTTCTGAAACTGACCTAAAGAAATCCTATGTATGTCTACGTATTGGTCAGTCCTGAGTTCTAAGTTAAGTTAGGGCGTAATTTGAAGCTTTTTCAACACATTACTTCTGCCAAACCATTTTTATTGCGAAAGCAATACAACGACAGCCAAAGCGAGACCTCGGGTGGCCGCAGCTACGCCGTGAAGAGGTGTAGGTACAGTCTCCTCATAAAAAAAAAAAAAAAAAAAAAAAAAAATCAGCCTGTCATGACTTTTGAATTCACGTTACCTCTATGCCGGGGGCAGGAGCTGCCAACTCGGGTCGCTCCTTTCATATGGGAGGGTGATATCAGAACCAGCCTGCCAGAACCGTTTGCATTCTCGTTAACCTATACGACACGCAGGCACGTCCGAACGGCTTGGTTGAAGCGTGACTTTATATGTGGGCTGGTAGCTTACTCTCTCGCGTCATACCCTTAAAAGCCCACTGTCCACACTCCAGTCGAAAATACTTTCTTCCTATGGGACTGTGAGACTTCGCCCCCAGAACGCAAGGCCGCGAAGTGTTTTTGAAATGAGTAACTAATAACGCAGGTACAGCCACCGCAATCACCCGATTCTGTCGTGCTTCTCTCCTTTCGTTCTCTCGCAAATGTTTTTTCACTCTCCTGCCCGGTCGTCAAGCCTCCGCAAGACAAATTCCCCTTCCTCCTCCGCGTTTGGCGGGAGGTAGGGCGTGGCACTCCGCGTGCGCGAAAAAAAAAAAAAAAAAAAAAAAAAACGGGCGAGGGAGCGCGCGCCGCTGGATACAGTCTGGCCGTGGCGAGGGAAGAGCGCGCAGCGAGCGGTAGACACCCATCCTTCACCTTCAGACAGCGAGATGGACCAATGGACGTCGTTCTCGACAAATACGTCGTAGCTGCGGCTCGACGGGCCAGCGCGGGAAACGGGAAAGCTGGCTTCCCGAAGGAGAGCACGAGAGAGCTTTGAATTGTAGTTTTGTTGATTTGCGGCGCGCTTTTCACTGTAGCATTTTGCACAGACTCTCTCCAGTACCTTGGCTCTTTCCCTTAAGAGGTCCTTCCCTGGACAGTGGCCCTTTAATGTAGCACCTCACACTGATAGGGCGTGATAGGGGAATAATGTAGCAGTTAAAAGAAGCTTTCACCATTGCTTTCGCAATTGAACTAGGGTTAACCAGAACTAAACCACAACTAATTTTTTTCAAGCACTAACCAGCAACGCCGATCTGGAAACGTATAATATACGTGAAAACACAATTGGATCATTTCACAATTATACATTTTCGCAGGGTAAATACTTTGTGACCACAGAACGTTCTGTTTGGAAGATGAAAATCTTGCTGTATACAAAACGCTTCGTGTTTGCGGGGAGCAAAGCCAGCAGAACATGTTGCTTATTCTTGAATATATCTGTAGCTCGCAACGCGATGAGAGTTACAGTGCTGTGTGAGCAGCTCCTGCAATGAATTTAAGATTATCCTCCTGGAATACACCTAGAACCATGTAGGTCTACACAATTTTCGATCTTTTCAGGCAATACTTTTAGATGGTCGATTTACTTTCTCAATGGCAAACAGGATCATGCATGTATGAATGAGGAAAAACCGTTACACATTCAACATGCTTATTACCCGCTTTGAAGCAAGTAAGGGTGTTTGAAGAAAAGCATGGCAGCCGTTATAGCTCATGTGTGCGAGAAGCCTTACGTTTTGACCCAAATATTCACTGCTGTGTTTCCTCTCCAACACCATCGTTAGGAAGAACCATTTGAAAGCTTCGTCTAGAGTCCGCCATTGCTAGAGTCTGGAATGTATCTTCAATAACATGGGACCCCAGTTCTAGGCTGAAGTATAAGCCAACCAGATGTACTGGTGTCCTCACCGCTCAGTAAACATCGCCATCACCCATGACGTCACAAGCAAGTATGAGTTAGCTCTCACTTGACCTCCAGCCCACTTCCAGCTTTCCGCTAATTATTTCACTCTCAGATTTGGTGTTACAGCAGCTTCATTCTTTGGTCTCTTACGAATCTGCCTTCCTAACCCTTTCGTCTAGTTCTCTCCTTTTCAGCTTCACCATCTCTGAGTACCGCCTATTGGTACCTCTGTAAAATATTTCAATTTTCTAGGCGTGTTGAGTTCAACTTCTTAACGCGAAAGTTTTAAAGAACCCGTTCTACACAAAATGCAGCGTAGACGTCGTGAGAGAAAAAGCTACCGCTGTTCTGGTAGGAAGTAGTTGGTGGCTCGCAGGGCCGGGCACTGATAGGTCGTAGGGTTGTCTGACGTCACGCGATTACATGGCATGTCCAATTTGGCAGGAACTGCCAACTCCGGTCTGTCCTTTTAAATTGCCAAGTGAACACAAAATCAGCCTTCCGGGAGCGTTGCCTTCTGATTAAGAGACCCTACTCATAGTGCACGCAGGCACGTATACGGCTTCGTTAAGCGATAGTTTATATTTATGTCGGGTGGCCTTTCACATACGAAAGTATGCTAAAGAGTATATGTATTATTACGGGAAGAAATTAAGGTATCCGTAATTAGGCGAGGTAGGAAGAGTGCAGAGTGGGTAAGAGAAATAGCTCAAGTTAATGACATTCTCAAAGAAATCAAGAAGAAATTGAATGAGCAGGACATGCGGTGCGTAGAAAAGACAACAGATGGTCGCTTATGGTAACAAATTGGATTCTAAGGGAAGGAAAGTGTAGCAGGGGGTGGCAGAAAGTTAGGTGGGCAGATGAGGTTAAGAAGTTCGCAGGGGTAAAGTGGGTGCAGCTAGCACAGGACTGTGTTAATTGGAGGAATATGGGAGAGGCCTTCACCCTGGAGTTGGCACAGTCCGGCTGATGATTATAAATTATAGGTGAGTAACAAAGTGTATGTGGGCGGACAAGAATTGGTTAGGAGAGAGGGCAAACGAGAGCCATTAACTCTATCATGCGTCGTAACCTTAAAGCCGAAGCTTAAGCGTTCCTCCAAAATTTTCCTTTATTTGAGGCTAGAACGCTGTCACATACTTCTTTATCTGGTCAACACCATCCTTATCTTAACCCTAAGTGCTTGTCTTAGTAGCATTTTTACAGCCACTCTGAAAATAGCTTTAAATGGTCGACTTCGTGCGAAGCCAGGCCTTCATTTGATCTCTTACCGGCTGGAATGCTCCCCTAAACATAAACTATAGACAGAAGTCGCTAGGTAAACTTTACCCTTCTGTCCAGTACTTAGTTGACAAAACGGGCGACTACAGAAAAACATCCGCATGCAAAGGAAGCAGTTTTGTTTTGTCCAGTGACTCTTACTGTACGCTGTCACGTTCAAAGTAACTTTGAACCTTGGAGAACTCAACCTTTCTTTCCATTGTTTCGACATAATTCTTCGGTTTTATACACTGTGTGGGCCAGTGACAACCACCGCAGCACCGAATTATCTGCATCCCAAAAAATCTTCTCTGAGTTATATGGAACTATTTTCAGGATGTCATATGCTGCTAACCTAGTGCTGAAGTGCACAACGACAGCTTTGATAACCGCTCGAAGGCA
The DNA here is from genome assembly GCF_055883805.1 of Amblyomma maculatum. Taxonomy (NCBI): domain Eukaryota; kingdom Metazoa; phylum Arthropoda; class Arachnida; order Ixodida; family Ixodidae; genus Amblyomma; species Amblyomma maculatum. The sequence continues at coordinate 104,092,803 of NC_139345.1, read as the reverse complement.
GTCTCCAGGACTCTAAGACAATGTTGTCAGCTCTGCTTGTCAAGTGTGACAGGATTGATCAATATTATCAACTCGCAAGAGATGTTGCGGAAGAGTGGCAACGTTTGCCGTAGCATACAGAGTTCGTTTCCTTCGTTTTTACTTGTTATTTCCCTGTTTCAGCCGGCTCAGGGTAGTCAACCAGAACATCTTCTGACCTTGCCTTCCTCACTCAGTGTTTCCTCCTCCTTTCTCCCTCTCTTAAATGTACATGTACATGCGATCTTCGCCTGTCTATTTCTGATACAAAAATTGCAATAGAAACTTCAGAACTCGAAACGACATAGGTTATGAAGGATGCCGTAATGGATGGCTCTGGAATGATTGCGACCCCTTGGATTCTTTTACATCCACTGACAACAAAAAGTAAACAGGCGTCTTGCATTTGGATGCATAGATATGTGTCCTTCACGGCCGTAAACTCAGGCGGAGAAGACGAACGCCCTAACTCCAGAGCTATTACGGCTGGCTTCGTGCGTTCACTCATATTCCCTTCGATGCAAGATTTCACATTGAGGAGCGCTTTCTGTAATCACAGGTATATAGCGAGTAATCCTTGTCTATTAAAATGAAGAATGTATCTAGAGTTATTGAAATATAACACCAAAGATTCGTGTTTTGCGACGGCATCTCATTCACACTGAACCGATCCAGCACCCAATATTTCATGTCCTAAAAGGGTGGTTTTGTTGTGTGTGGTTGTGTAGTTTGTTGTATCCAAAATATATCATTTCGGCCACAAAGAGCATCAGATAGATTAAGAGCACCCACCTTTTCTTTATGCTAACAAATTAATCGCCTTTCAATATACATTTCCGTAACTCTTCGTGCGCTCAACGGGAAGAATTAGCCTCACAACATTATTCAAAGAAATAATTTGTCAAAACTCTCTGCTTTCTTTGTAATATTTGAAGCCTAGGGCACCAATCGGTCGCAGCTCTAACCGCCTAAGAACATTGTGACGGTGTAGACTGAAACTTTGTTTTCGCTTTTCAGTTTTGTCATAAATTTAAAACTGTATACCACTATTAATAACAGCATTCAATATGCCAGCAGCTCAACTATCTTGTGCACAATTATCATGCGTGCCGAAGTTATCGAACCGGACAGACAGTAGCCGTCCGTACGCTGTAAAAGCGCGGAATCACCCCCCGATGTGCTCTTCCCACCAAGGTCAACATGTCGCCATAATATACGGACACAGTGGGCGCAGCAATTATTTGACGCAGTGAACTTGAGTATCTATTTATTTAGGGTGAAACAAATACAAAAACACGAAACAGTGCACTTTATTCCTTGCAACTTTACATGCTTATGCTTCATTTCCGATAGGCCTTCCACAAATAAAACCAGCTCACGACCACCTTGATTGTGCGAGTCAGCTTTCGTACATTCCTCACATCGCACATTCCTGTGATCGCTACAGCCGCAAACGCACACATGCACACAGACACACAGACCATCAACAAACCTTGCTTCGTCTTCTCGTGAATCCGCGACAAGAGCTCCTGCTTTCAGCAGTGGCTGCGGCATTACGACAAACAATATCTTTACAGCGGCCGTCGGCGGTCGAGAAACGACGGTTATAAAGTGGAGGCACGCGGACGCCAGACGCTCCGGTGGCTCGGACGGGGAAAGGCAAGCCGAGGTGTGTGGACCCCCGCCGGGCACCCTGCAGTCCAGCTCATGCGTGACTTCGGGGCGAAATTATATTGCTCCGGCTGCTGGAGGTGAAGAAAAGCGGAGGCGGGCGCTTTCTCCACATTTCGTTTCATTTCAGGGAATGCGTTCTGCAGCCGTCGTTACGAAGCCATCCGAAGCGTTCTACATCAAGAGCGGTGAGTCTGCAGACTGCGCACGTTCACTTATGCGTATTTTTCATCTAACCTGTTATTTTGTTATTTCGACGAGTTCCTTAATGCGAGCTGATATATGATCGCAGTGCTCTATTACAAGCAGCGTTGTTTTTTACTTACCTCACAGCCATAAGGGTGTATAATCTTTCCCACTAGCGACGTGTAAAATAAGAAACGGCAGCATTCTGCAGATAAGGTAGCTGTCTCACACTTGACATAGAAAAACACCAATCGAGCTCATGAACTACATTCACGTCATTTGAGAAATGATCATAGCGAGAATAATGCCGCACAACTCCTCACCCTTGTTTCACCCTTTCTGAGCGTACCCAATTCTTAGCGCACGTGGGACAGAGATGCCCATCCTTAATTTACCAGATTATCATTAATTCTTCTTGCTATCTCACAGATTCTTGCTGCCGCTCTTGCATAATGATTAATGATTCTTGGCAGGGCGTTTACGAGTGTCATGAGCAATTGGCGGTTATGACGAAAGCAATATCTAGCGAATAGTGCTTGGTGGGCTTGCAACAACTTTGAAAAATAGTCCTTATAACGCCGTAGACATTCTTGTAAATGACCTCTATTGTGCTGAGTAAGCATTGTTTGAATGCTGAATGTAGAAAAAATGCAATATTGAAACACAGCAGAAAGCAAATACCAGTTCCAGCTAAGCTCGATTTGACACTTGGGCGGGCAGCCGGACGTAGCGAATATATTTTGCATCGCTCTCGGGAAAGCAGCAAACAGTGACAAGATGAATTTTGGTCGGTTCGAGAAAACTGGTAACTGCATTATGTTCTGCGACTTTCGATACCCCGGTTCTCCAGTTTCCTTAAGAGACACCTACAAATTTCCGTCCTATGTCTTTCTGCATAGTGTACAGCTGGGTAGAACCCTTTTCGTTAGCCTCCACGTTTCAGCTCTATAGGTGAGTACTGTTAAGATGTAACTGTTATATACTTTCCTCTTGAGTGATACAGGTAAGCCACTAGTTATAATCTGCGAGTATATGTCAAATGCTCTCCATTCTAATTTTATTCACAGTGACCCAGAGAAAAAACTTGAGTTAATGACATTCTAATGGAAATCAAGAAAAAATGCGCATGGGCAGGACATGTAATGCGAAGGGAGGATAACCAATGGTCACTAAGGTAACAAACTGTACCCCAAAGGAAGACAAAAGCAGCAGGGTGCGGCAGAAAATTAGGTGGGCGGGTGTGGTTAAGATATTTTCAGGGGTCATGTGGATGCAGCTAGCGTAGACAGGATTAATTGGAGGAATACTATAGAGGCCTCTACCCTGCCCTGTCTTGGCCGACTGATGATGATGATGATGATGGTGCGCTGGCCGGAAACTGAGCGCTCGAATTTAATAGATAACGCTGTCATGCGCGCGGGCTTCTAATTGGGCCACTGTCATTGCGGAACATAGCGGTAATCACTTATCGCATGCTCCGTTCATTAGCACGGTGTCATCTGCAGCCACCTCAACAGCTTTTTAATTGGGGTCCAAGGTTTATGAGGAGAAATTTACAGCTGGACCTCCCGATGTTACTTCTTATCTCCACCGTCTGGGGATAAAACGGCAATAACGGATTCCTTTTTTTTTTTCTGAAATAACAAGACTGCTAGTGACCTAACAAGTGTAACGTGGGAGTTTTTTTTGAGCTTGGGTTTGTATAATAATACAGTATGATTTAATACTGCATAAAACGTATACTGCCTGTAGACTCCCCTTTCCTCTTCACGACTCCCAGGAATTGCAATCTGTTGGTGGTGAAGTTTACTGACGTTAGATTGCACATTTCAGAAGCATCTACCACCTCAACGCACTCCTCGAGCTTAGAGCTATCTATCCACTTACCGCCACCTTTCTTCCCCTCTCCACCTCCTACATTCACCTTTTTGTAGCCTGCATTCACATATATAAAGACATAAAGGCTCGCTCAACATCACACACAGGCTCAATGTCACTTTCGCAGAGTGTATGAGCACCTACAATCACAAACCTGGCAAGAAACGCGAGCAAAGAAAGCCCCAAAAGCAAAAGCATAATTCGGAAAGGCTGTGCTTGCAGAAACCGTTGATTAAGCAAATTTATCGCATTGGATTTTTGTCCGTCTGTTAATCATATCGCTCGGGCAGAATAAATTAGATGTAAGACGGATGATGGTACACTCGTTACCAAAAGTAGTGAAGCCATTATAGGACTGACCGCGCGATTACTAAAACAGGTAGTAGGTCTACTGCTGCACAGATGACGCCTTGGAAGAATAGAGTAATGCAAGGTTTCTTTATTCTATCTACCATGACCTGGTTCTTTCTAAACAATACGTGTAAGCTAGGTTTTATATCTGCACGAGGAATCGGGCTGCAACCTTATATCCGAATCATCGTGATTATATCAAACCTTTATTGAATTATAAATCATGGAACCGAGATGGCAGGAGAGAAGGTTATTAAAACCAAATCACTACATACTCATTCCGGTATAAACTTTTGGGAATGTTCCTATTTCTTTTTTGCGATTGATATAATTGCTTATAAGATGTGAAAGTGCAATAACACCACAACAAAATCCGAGCATTGAGATTAGTGAATCGATTCGAAGCGCCCCCCCCCCCCCCCCCAAAAAAAAAAAAAGAAAAAAAGCAAACAAGATGTCTTATTTCCTAGACACGTTCGCAGGAAACGCCATTGCAAGCGCTCTCCTTACGCAACTGAGGATTGATAAAGCGTGGGGAAAGACGTTTTCATCATGAACAGGTATTCCGAAGCAGGCCCGGCTCGCCAAATGACAGTTATCTCCCAACAAATATATTTAGATTTCTAGGAATAACAATGCAAAGCCCTCACAAAGGCTTGAAGACTCCAGCGGTCAAGCTATAAATCCCAATTATATCTTAACGAAGACCAAGCAACTGTATTCCAGGTACCAGTGATAGTAATATACGTGTGAAACCGCAGTAAATACTGCGCGGGTTGAGACCATGCAGGCTCGCCGCTACATACATCAATTAAATAACCTTCGTATACCTCTTACGTATGTGCAGCGTAGCCCAGAAGAACGCAGTGGTTCAGGCTAGACACCAACAGCGACCGAAGCGATGGAGTTCGAGAAGGTTCTGCGAGAGATCGGCGGCTACGGCCTCTTCAACAAGACCATCGTGACTGCCGCACTCGTGCTATCCACGTGGCATGCCACGTTCTGCTACTTCGGCCAGGTGTTCATCCACATCACGCCGGCCAGTCAGTGGTGCTTCCTCAATGACACAGGCGAAGACGCGGGCCCACCCGTTGACGTCACAACGCTACCGCCAGGCCGTTGCCAGGTGCATAGCGCAACGTTTATTGCACTAATGTAGTCCACGCCTAGTATTAGCAGTGTGCTGCATGGCGGATTGAACAATAAAGTGCGAAACCTAATGAGGAATCAGAAGGGTGCACTCTAAAGACAGAAGAGTGGCTGTTATTTGACTCTAAGGAATATTAATTACTTGCGGATAGTACAAAGAAAACGTGCAGCGTTGTATGCGAAATATATGCTGAAATTTAGAAAGTAAATTTTCGAAGGCGCGAAGAGAATCAACACATAGCCTACATTACTGTCGTCTTTCTTGTTGTAGCCGTTGGACATTGAGTATATAGAGCTTACTTCTGACGATATCAAACACCGGCCTTAGTCAAGAAAATAATAATAATAACCTGTGATATCTCAAATCTATCACGTTCTTCTTTTGATACGAATCTAGGTTCGTTACTAAAATTTAATGCTAACACGGTAAATTATCGTAATCTACCTTCGATCAAATGCAAGCGCAAAAGCAGTGAAAAGCAGCAGACTGACACAACTGTTTGCTCTATCACCGTGAAAAAATCGTTGTGTGCCGAAAAAAAAGGAGGCTATACGAAGTGTGTACTGACGATAGAAGCAGAGAAGCAAATTATATGCCCTGTTTGGTATACATCCTAGTGTTGAGAAGGGATTACCGCCTGTGGATCGCTTGTGATATAACTGTTTATGAAGTGCCAAAGAGATCTCTAAACGTATTGCCGCACGTGAAAAAACTCATGAAGTTAACCTAACCTCTGATAGCTCTCGGCATACTATCTGGAAGCTTGCACTTTAATCGCTCTCTTCTTTAAAACGCATACAAATTCTTGTGAAAAAGCAATAATGTTTACAACTACGAGGAGTTAGTCATCATTAGAGGCAGCAATTAAAAACTAAAATGCGCACCTGCGAGGCGATCCTCCGGTGTTCGTTGGCTCTCCAGGGGTGCGCAGTGGGAGAAAAGCAGCCCGTCATTTCCGCGAAAAGTAATGGGAATCGATCTCTTTTTAATCCTCCTGCTGTTGTTGGAATTTTCGAAGCTGACATTAATGAATTCCGTTCAACTCTCATAGCTGCTGCAGCTACAGGCTAACGGCCAGTACGGAAGTAATGACACCACGGTCACCGAGATCGGCAGCGAGTGGGTCACCTGCCCTACAAGATGGTACTACGACAACAACGAGATCTACACCACCGTCACCATGGAGGTGAGCAAAGTTGTCTCAACTCTTCTTGCGCAGATACTATGCAGATGCCTCGGGCTCATAAGCCAGGCCTAATACCCTGGTGTCATGTAGTGTGAAGAGAGGATAAGCGATGGTCGCTTACGGTAACAAAACGGAATTCCAAGGGAAGGAAAGCGTAGCAGGGGGCGGCAGAAAGTTAGGTGGGCGGATGAGGTTAAGACGTTCGCAGGGGACAAGTGGATGCAGCTAGGACAGAACCGGGTTAATTGGAGGAGTATGGGAGAGGCCTTAGCCCTGCAGTGGGTATAGTCAGGCTGATGATGATTATGATACCCTGGTTATACGCCTCTTAGTGTTCTACTAAGCACACATTCAAAGCTCTCACTGTCCTCTCGTGCTGTTCAGAAGAGCTAGTCGCCGATATCAACCAGTCCCTAGGCTCTAGGGAGGCACTATACAGTTGCAACTGCTTTATGCTTAATAAATGAGATTTATTGAGTCTCTTCTGTCATGTGGCTTCTAGCGAAGTTATCATATATTCGGCCTTGGTGAAATTCTACTTTAGCTATAAAGTTTGAGCAACAATGGCGGAACATATGATCCTACGCTTCGTTTTGTGCAAAGGTGGGACACGGTGCCGTAGATGTACGATCGTTGTGTGGTTGCGGGAATTGCTGGATACTAACGATATTATCCTTGTTATTTCTGCCAGAACTGTTGTTCTTCTGAGTGCGTTTTTTTATAAGTAGCAGGAAACAGGAAAACTTCCAAAGGGTGAGTTGATAATATTTCGATTGCTTTTATTCAGTTGAAAGATATGCGGAAATTTCAGTCATGAGCAATTTCCACTGCACACAGCGTATGTCTGGAATTTATGGGTGCGAAATAGAATTCTAGCATGTCGCCACTCTGGAAGCGATCTCGTAACTGAAACTTTCTGCATTTTAACACGATACTTTCCCAAATGTTGAATATTTTTGCCGACATTTTAAGTTAAAACGAGCCAAAAAAATGTTGTATAGCATTGCTCCATCGAAGTTGTCATTAGGTTTTAAATTAGCCTTCATTCTTTAATTGTTATTAGATTATTTCATTTGTGCACAATGCTGATTGCCCTGTCAGTCTGAAACCAAGCATGTTATTATACCCCCCCCCCCCCCCCCCCCCCCCCCGTTTCCCTTTAATACACTCGCAGAATCAATGGGTCTGCGGCGACAGCTGGAAGATGTACGCCGTCCACACAGCATACTTTACAGGCTCCATAGTCTCCTACTTGCTTTCGGGATTTCTTGCCGACAGGTAAGCGATAAGTTTTTATCTTCTGCTTGTTTCCCATTCAACACGATTTTTTAAAGCCCAAATATACCTATTGTGTACTCTTGAACACACGCACTCCTCAGTATCTGTATTTGTGCATTTCAGAATAGGCAGGAAGAAAACCGTGATACTAGTCATCCTCATCGGTGCCACTGGAAACTTGTTAGGAACATTCTTCTCCAACTTCTCTACATTCCCCATCTGGAGGTTCCTCACTTCAATGGGCTCCGACACCGTGTGCACCACAATCTATGTCATTGGTGAGCCAGTGATGCTGTTATTCGGGGATATTGGGGCAAAAAACAACGCATGCTTGCAGTTCGTCTTTTTTACTATCTACAAGTACCAAAAAAGAATGTATGACATTACCACTACTCGGCGATAGGTTTTGAAGCATTTTCATTTCGCAACCGATTGATGTAAAATACTCTGAAAGCGGCATGCATATATGTACAGTTACGGAGCATTCTGTTTACCTTTCCACGGGTACTCTTTCTTAGCCTAGCGCTCTTTCGCCTCTACCCCGGCAATTGGACATGTTAGTCTGTTTCGTACGCAGTATCTGAACACGAACTTTTGAACAACATTGCACGTCTCGCCCGACAAAGCTTCCGACTTAGAATGAGTTGTGCAGGTAACTCTTAATACTCGCTGGAAAGGAAGCGCTAATACGATTTAATACAGCAAACATATTTTTAACTCCGGATTTTCACATTCTTTTTCTTTATTGTTTTATGATTGGCAGCTTTAGGGAGGCGAACAAATGGTGGGGCCAACGCTACTTGACGCTCGTATTCTTTGAGCCACTCGGCAATGAGCGTTTACTTTCTGCGGGAGATAATCATTCCAGAGGGCGATGGATACAAAAGAAAAGCTTTTAAAACGCAGTAAAATTGTTCTTGTTAATTTATACTAATAAGAATAATTCTAGTTGGAAAACATTTTCCCGACGAAAGCGAGGCGCGTGCATTTTCAAGCTTGGCATATATTAACCAATAACGAATTATGACAAAAATACTTCACTTAGTTTAGGTCGCTTTGTCGCTTAATCTACACAGCGCCAAGAATCACGGCTTGCAGGAGCGCATGGCTTTTCGACAGCTTTCTTTTGTCAAAAACTCTGTCTGCAATGTTTTTCGTTAATCTGAAAATATTTGCCTCGCCACCCTTAATTTGATTTCTGGTCGACATGTGGCAATTATCCTAATATTGAATGACGTTTTTTTGAAGTTTCCTAGGTCGGGCGGCGTCAAGTTTCAAAATCTCGCTTTCTATCCTTCTCCCGTGATCTTTGTTTATGGACGTCTTGTACGTTGTTTGGGAGAAGGGGCGGTGTTCTCAAACGTTGTCTCCTAGCAACTATATATTCTTGAATTTCTCAAAGCTTAACGTCCGGCTGTTCTAAATGCACCTAAGCTATACATGTGCGCATCCGATTGCAGGGTGCGCCACGAAACGAAATTTTCTTCATTCGTGTGCTTTGTTTTATTTTAGGGGCACTAGTATGCCGTACGAAACACTCTTCGATGTCACGTGCATCTAATTAGCGTGTAATATTGAAAGATTTTTATGGTTACTGTAAGGCTCTTTGTTTTCTTGGTGCAGCTCTGGAGTACACCGTGAAAGAGCGACGCACACTCGTCGCCTTCTTGTGGGCCGTCAACTGGTCCGTGCTAGCCACTGCGCTACCTTGGTACACCTATCTCATCCAGAGCTGGAGGGGCCTCCTTATCACCAACACCGTTATCGACGCCGTCCTGCTTGTCTCCCTCTGGTAGGCACCGAGAAACTCCTTTTATTGGCCCTTAAAAGGGCATTAAACCACTGTTGATTCGGATTGCACGGCTAATGTAGCCACGGACATGGTTATTGAGTAAACATGTTTTTGCAGCCTTGTATCAAGTACGTAAAGGCAGGCCGCATTTTTTTTTTGTCGCAACTTATTTACGCTGCTTTGATAGTGCGCGGTGCATACGACCGTGTAGTTCGCAATCTTGGACCATTTACGAATATACCCAGAGGTGATCGCCAGCAGCTCACTTATCAATGGTATGCTAGTGCGTGCGCAACCATCAGCTTCATCTCTGGGCGCTAGGGGTACGAGAATATTCGAAAATTTCTAATACCGAATTAAATATCATCGCATTCGATTATTTAAACGGATCAAATAGCGCATTTTGGAAATTATCTGAACCGAACTGACCAAGCTATAAATATTTAGAATACATTTAGTGTAGCTGCAGCCAGATTTTAATAAGGCCTGTCGTAGTATTTTTTTCTTCGATGATTGATCCAAAAAAAGCCTATACCGACGCTGCATATCCTTCAGCGATACGCGTTTTATTCGTGTAGCAGCGATAGTAATGCTCATACATGGCTTCTAAGAATGAACGATGCGGCAGGGCTCGTGCATGTTTAGCAGCCTTGCCTTGATACCACATCTCGGAGGCCATGACTCATTTATGGTGTCGCCCGTCTAATAACCTGAGGTGTCCCTGTAGTTTATTCCCTTCCGTCATCAATAAAAATTAATCATTTTGCTACACGTCTAACTGGACTCCCACAGACTTAACATGCTGAATTCGTGCTAAAGCCCTTAGCGTTTCGTCTTGTAACCGCTGCATCTTGGAACTTCAGAAACTGGCATAGTATCTCAGCATCTTCGCTAGCGCTTTAATGTTTTACACTATTGCCGGTCTTGTACAATTTTTCACCAGTGTATCAAATATATCACGAATATTCAAACCTGTGCAGTCACTATTCCATTCGTATTCGATTTGTAGGGCAGCTGCACTATCCGTATTCGATTCGGCAGCGGAGGTAGCCTATTGTCACATTTGATAGAAAAGCTACATTATTCGTGTTCGATTCGAAGTAGAGGTATACACTATTAGATTCCGACGGTAGGGAAGCTGCACAATTAATATTATGCGCATACACATAACTGGGTGCGTATCCTCGCGTTGCTAAGCTTATAATGAATAGAAGCGGTAAACATTTCAGATCTGCGTTTATAGTCTATATTCTACATCATTACGATATCATACCACGACAACTGTGCTCGCTTTTGAACAAATAGTTCGGCTTCCCCCTCCATCCCCTCCCCCCCCCCCCCCCCCCTTATCCCCTTATTGAACCTTTGGATATTCATTATCGACATGGCCTGGATGCTTTATATTACTTCCTTTTTAATAGGCCCCATTATACTAAAATAAACTAACAAACAAGTAGCACTTCGCTCGAACCTCGAATTCTAGCTTACTTCAAAGACAACAAACAAGCTTCACTGGTGTCAGAAAACAACCCCTGGTAACCTGGTGAAACCGGGGAATGTTTACCGTCGTTCACTTTTTCAATAACATGAAACTATGCTCTAATCGGGCCAGCCGGAGCATCGGCCGTTTGGTTTAATAAAATTAATACATTCGCACAGACAGACACTCAAACAACTTTTCAGCAGTTGCCACCATATTCTCTTACGACACCAGCTGTTTAATACGCTGTTTTATTTAGAATTCATAAATGAATCAACACTACTTTCTAAGTTACTTGGCTAAAAAGGTTTATGTGGACATATGTGTGTCCTTGCAGTGCGTGTCCTAGCCACTGAATTTCTTTGATGGCTCTATTACTTTTTATCTTATATATATGTGTGCCCCCTTACATCGTTCTTAGCTCCACCCATTTCCTTGAAACGGTGACAACGCAGGTGGCTACCAGAATCGTCAGGTTGGCTTCTCTCCGTTGGCAGAAAGAAGAAAGCACTAGAGACTTTCCAGAAAATTGCTCACTTCAACGGAAAAACTGTCACCGAAGAGCGACTCAACGAACTATTACAGGTGAAACGTTGCCCTATACTTGGCGCAGCTACGCACTCGTGAATTCGCTATTCTCTAATTAGAAAAGAAACGAATACAATAGCGCAGCAAAATGCCTTGCGTTGAATGAAAATTACCGCAAAGGATTTCCACCGGCTTAAAAAGAGGGCGATGCGTATGCGTTCAGCTATCTTAATTCATTCAGAAAGCGACTTAGATGCTAGCTGCGTTTGCGCGCTTCGTGAAAGCGGCATGTCCTTAATCTCGATCAAAGATATGAGCTGGAAAGATGCTTTCCACTTCTGGGTAGAATAGCACTAAAAACAGGTGATCATTTTTTTTTTTTTTTTTTTTGCACCGCATGGAAAGTATACGTAAGCCATCAAAGCAAATTGTTGTTCGTTTGATAGCTGCTCGTGAATTTCTATTTTGCATTTGTTATTTAGGTATGGTTTGTAGAATTGTTAACATCAATTGTCGGACCTAGCCATTTCTATGTAGGGGGAAACGATGTCAACCTATCTGTCAAAGCTTAGTTGAAAAAGGAACAGACTAACAGCGAAATATGTGCTGGGAATTCCTTACACGGTTTCTTCCCTTTTTGCTCACTTAAAGCGAGTCTAAGTGCGCGAAACAATACCGCTAAAGATAAACCAGACCTCTTAAGTGGGGTCAAAGGCTTCATGCTACGTGGATATATTTGGACAGCTATGAATGTACAACTTAGAAGGCCATTAGATTTGTATGCACTGCCCTCCTGAGTCCACTTTTATCCTCAGTCAGGTAGCGTGTGGTACTAAAGATAGCCTTCGTTATCAGCAAGAGGTTGGTGTCACCGCTGTCATATAAGTGCACTGAAAGGAGCAGCTCGCACTGTTTCTCGTGGAATATGCTGTTTTGAGCACGAACTTGTGGCTACGTGATCCCAAAGGATCACGTAGCCACAGGTTTACAGTGTCGTATCTAACCCTTAGGATCCGGCAACCAAGGACCCCCAGGGCAATGTACCCAAGCAAGAGACAGGGTTCTGGAAGACAACCCTCGCCGTTGTCAAGTATCCCAGGCTACGCAGGATCGTAATCCTAGCTTATCTTGGCTGGTAAGTGCGCTACAGCTTACATACGCTTTGCCCTATTTTTTCAGGTCACCGCAGTGAACCTGGAAACAATAAGAAAGAAGGTGCCAAAGTAACCCTTCGAGCCCTCCCCGGCATATTGTCTTTAAACCTGGTGCAACACCCGGCACGCACGTTGTACATTATTCTCCACGTCCGAGATGTGCATCTCACCCGCATCTTATGGCCCTAATCGCGACTTGAATGCAGAGAAGTGGTTATACATCATCTCAAATGTGTTCTCTTTATAGAAGTTGCAGCAATCAAGCATCAACCTTTGGCAATGTTAGCCGAACTCATGCTTCAGAAAATCTGCTTGATGGAGCAAATATAATAATCATTACTATTATTTGCCAGACTATTCTAAGTGGCTGAGTCGTTAGGTGCTTGGCTACTAAAAGGGATTAGTCATGTTCGAAACTGACTGCGGCGGTCGCGTTTCGATGGAGGCGGAACGCAAAGGTGTCCGTGTGCTAGCTGTGCGATGCCAGCACATGTTAAATATCCTCGGATAATCGGAATTTATGCTGAGCCCTCCACTGCCGCGTCCCTCATAGTCTGAGTTTCTTTGGGGCGTTGCTCATATAAAGAAAATAAACAAATTAATAACCTCAGTCAAGCTATACAGCTTTCCGATACATTCATGCTTACGGAGGTATTTATCCTTACCTGCTGAGCCACCACGAGATTCATCAACTACAAAGATGTAATAATAATGCTTGGCTTACTATCGCAGCAGTATATGAGCTCGCAAGTCAATGTTGATTTTGTAAATAGACAGCCATGGTCCGCGGCTGCGACTAACTTCTACAAAGATTATGAAGATTTCCAAAGTTTAGCTTTCATATTTAGCCACATTGCTAAAAAGGTATGAGGCTAGGTTCGACCACTCGGGACGTCCCTGTCCTCTTTTTAGATAAGCACGCACTTATCATTAATACAAGCTTCACCTTACAGCAAGACTTCTGACGTCTTCTTTTGGAGATTATGTGAAAAAAATGTTTCCCTACTTGACGCATAGCGTTTATGAGCCGCAGCAATCCTTCCTTGTGGGTGCGGGGATCTAAAAAGTGTAACCATGAATAGCATTCCCCGCTGACTCAACAAGAGGGAAAATAACCGTTATTCTGAATAGCTCTAAAGCCTGCAAACCTGTAACGAATTTGTGATAGTGTTGAGTTACATGCCGAACCATATCTTTAATTCTCGACGCACGCTCACTACTTTCACATGGTGCTTATTATAGTCGTGATCCTTGCGTAAAAATGCTGTACGAAGACAAATTCATAAAAGCTCTCGCACTGCAAGTATTGTAGAACACACGCCTTATAATAACATTCCCAGCTTACATTTTGCAGTAGACGAAAAGTAGTATTCGCTTCCAGCTTTTCGTAGCATGGTATTTAGGAGGAGCGTTGAGCCATTGTTCGATGCTTTTCCTCCCAGTTGTTTGTTGTTGAACTGTGTGACTAGCTTCGCATGAGTTAATGCATTTAATTCCAAAGCTGACAAGTTCAACCATTTCAGTTCACGTGCGGCAGCTCCGGACAGGAGCATGAATTCGTTGCGCAGAACTGCTGCAGGTGTCAAGCAGTTCCAAAACACCTCTGCAGGCAGTTGATGTTCAGAGCCGCATAACTAAATATAATCTTCTTGTTAGATAAGATAGAACGGAACATGCAACCAACTTACAAGTGTTGATATTCACAATGTGTGCACGTTGCTGCCTGTTAGTTCTGAATTCGAACCGCTGGTGGCATGTTCGCCGTGTGAGTTGTTTCCCTATTTGCGCAGCTTTATCGTATGCCTGTGCTACAACTCTAACGCTCTGGGACTTGGCCGCCTGGGCCTGAACCTCTACGCCATCTATTCTATTGCCATCGCCTTCGAACTGCCCGTCAACATTCTCTGCATCACAGCATTGGACATCCTCGGCCGACGTTGGCCCAACGCCGGCTTCATGTTGCTGGGCGGGGTTGTCTGCCTCCTCATGGCTATTGTGCGAACAGGTACAGTCGCCATTTAGCGTTGTTGGTTTTATGTGAAAGTAAGTAGTGGGGGTGGTGACAATTTATGCGTAGTCAACACTGAAGCCGAGGAAGCTCAAATGTGCTTTACTCTGGCAAGAACGTCTTCCTTTGTAGCCTTTTAATACGCAGGGCATATATATTGAGCGTATTTCACAGCACTAGTGAGAGTAGCAGTGAATGGTGCAGGTGTGGGCAGTGTGTGAGGAAGAATGCGTAAAGCTCTTATTACAAGGGCACACCCGAACCACAACTTTAGGGAAGTGCTGAATTAAACGTTTACAAGGTGGAGGGGGGGGGGGGGGGGGGTCTAAATCACCGTCCGGGGTGATTTCGACCACCACTGTCCACGAACAAGAGACGTGGGCTTTGCCTTCCTCCTTTATCAAAGGCAGCCGCCGCAGTCGGGATGGCACACGATACATCAGAATCAGTAGTCGAGCGCCCGAACCACTGAGTCGCTGCGGCAGGAGCAGTGTAGCCTCTATATTTCCGAAGCAGATTATCAATTTATCTAAACTTTAATGACTTGAATAGAGCTCCGTTTCTCGATATGCAGATGACCAGACGTGGACGCTGATAATGGGTGTTATTTCAATGATGTCCTTCGCTGGAGGGTACAACATCACCTTCCAGACTTCGTCCGAGCTCTTCCCCACCGTCATTCGCGGGCGCGTGCTCTTCCTGCAACGTCTTATGGGTGACATCGGGAGCCTTCTTGGAGCGCAAGTCGCGTCCCTGGTACGTACTTCTTTGTCGTCCTACTCTTCATCATATAGTTAGAAGCCGCAAAGACGACGAGACGCTATGCGCTATAGAGAAAGACAATGTTAGTGCTGAGCGCGCTCAGAGCTGCTACTATTGACAGCTGAAAAGACGTCTCTGACACCCTCTTTTGCCGTGAAGGCCTTCATGCACTGTCCACGACGAGCCAATGTCTATTCGGCACGTTTCGTCTCTGCATCAGAATTACCGAAGCACGCACCCAGCACCTCCACCAAGTTGTTACAGTGAAGGCCTTCACGACAAAACGGGATGTCAGAGGCGCCTTGTCCGCTGTCATTCGTTGATGCTCTGCGCGCGCTCAACACTAGCATCGCCTTTCTCCATAGACAATAGCGCCGCATAGTTTTCGCGGCCAGCGACAATATTAATGCAATAGCATTTTACTTCACACCATGCGATTTTGCCTTGCATTCACCACTAAAGTCGATGATTGACCGAGATGCAGATGACGTTCAAAGGTCACATGACATGGCCTAGATGGTAGGTACTCTAGCATGTGACAGTTGGCAAGTGACGTGGCCGGGAATGCTTTGTATCTAGGGTGTGACATCATGAGACCATGTGATTTGGTCAAATTTACAGGTGCCATGGTAAGGGTACATGACGGAGTGCGGTGCCGTGCAGCTATACACTTAGTTATGCATCCCCTCAAGACAGGTTGGAATGAAGCCATAATCAACGCCGTGTTCGTCTCCATAGTGAAAAATAACCTGAAATCGCTGAGATGGATCTCCAACCTTCTATAAATGCTAGTTAGTTTCCCGTAAAAGTAACCACTATATAATTGCTACCTAGTGTAAAGAATAGCATTCACGAGGCGTTCGAAAACTGGAGAAAACAATGCGACGCAAAACAAATGTGACACCGCTTCTGTTCGAGAAGAGAGAAACGCCTTTGCTAACAGGCAAGTGAGTAGCCACCACTAGCGGACGTTAGCCTAACTAGGGACTTAGACTTTTTGAGAGGTTCTATCGAATGGTGAGGAGTCAGATCTCCTCCTTCTACAAATATAGACCAAGTAGTAGGCTATACAGAGCATTACCAAGTGCGCCTTTGATCGACAGCTTCGCAACAAATTCATATCCTACTCATACTTTACAAAATGTTCGCTCTGTCAGCCAGCATAAATATATTTATCAAGTCTATGTGTTTCATTCTACGAGTCCAAACGTTTTGTAGTCCTTAATTTAACAGTTCTTACGCTCAGTAATACACTCTGTAATAATATGCCTTCAGAGGCATGCAGAAAGGTATTTTGAAGCATAGATATCAGTTGCATGCTCTTAGACCTGAATGCATAACAAAATAATAATTACAAATAGTGTCATGACCCATCTTCACAAACTTTAAAATGTAGATGAATCAATAAATTGTTGTTCACCAACGGAGTTAAGAAGACATTAGTGGTCTCGCCACATACGTATAGCCGTCATAAACAGAATGCTTGGATTAGTAGGTTATGGTTAGGCGGCGCGAAATTCGAACTTATTGGTCTGATTGTCAGTTCATTCGACGTGTACTGGACGTTAATTTTTTTTTAGTCAGAGTACAGCCCCCAAACTCAGAGTTAAGCGTATGAGGAAAACGACAAAATTAAGCTGTCCCGAATGGACGCGGGATTTTCTCTGGCTGTGAGACCAAGCTGCAGAGTGCATATATTTGACACGCTCGCTAACCTACCCAAACCCTTATCTCGAGTTAAAGTAAAAAGCGGAGTATATTATTCGTACACATACAAAACTAGTGCTCACTCATCAACTGTCCTTATCTATTGCAGACCGAATACGACAAGTACTTGCCCATGATGGTGATGGGCATCCTCAGCCTTATCGCGGCTGTGCTGCTCTTCATGCTGCCTGAGACCCTGAACCAGGCGCTGCCGCAGAGCATCGAGGACGGGGAGAACTTCGCGCGGGGCCAATCGTTCTGCTTCTGCCCACTCGTGACCGCCCGGCGGAACCGCCGCAATGCGCGTCTCAGTCAGACAGAATCAAACGGAGTGGTACGCAGCTTGAAACCTATCTTTCCTCAAATCCTTTACAAAGCAACTCGTCTTCTCCCTCTCTATTTCTTGAGCAATGTATACGAAAGGGCGAGTATATTGTGCGCACATCCAGACAATAAAAATAGAATAAGCTGGAGCATGCGAATGAACTGGATTACATTTCGCGTGTTCCTCAAGAGCATATGATGTCGCGTCTTGCTGCTGCTCACTCATACTACACAACTTGAAGGCTAATGTTAAGGCTTAAATTTTGGACGGCGCTGCCACCAATGAAAAGTGAAGGGGGTAACACTGATTATATCACGCCTAAAATGAAGAAAAATGTGCATGAGCAGGGCACGACTGCTGACAGCAGATATCTGATGTTGCTTGGCGTAATGCGGTGAGTTCTAAGAAAGGGTAGAGTATTAAAGAGTACCGAAGTGTCAGCTGCACGGACGAGTTTTGAATGTCTACAGTGATACAGTAGAGCAGCTGCTGAAGGACTCCAATCATCAATTGACCAGGCAAAAAATATTTGTTTGTACAAATACAAACTGAGTTACAACAGGGGCGGCCCTTGTCGCTATTGTGTTCATGATTTAGATGGGAAAATTAAAACGAATGCTGGAGAAAAATGTTTCGTTTTAGCTGGTATTATGTGCTAAATGTTTTCTCTAGTTACTCTGAAGACGTGCCAGAAACATTTTCCTTGCTAACGCTTTTTCTGACCCGGCTGCTGACAATTGCGTCAACATTGATCATTTTTCTTATGAGGACGACTTGACTTTTAAGGCATACGCCGTTAATGGCCCATGCTATCGTAGACAAAATGTGTCCCGCTTTTGATGCGGCTATGAATGGCCGAGGCGGGATGACGTCATAGAGGTCTCGACCAATCACTGAGCACCACCACAGTATGTGCGAATGCGTGCCTTATATGGCCATATGTCAATCCAAAACCAATAACAAATTAAGGACTAATAATTCCTGATTGATGACGAATTGAATAATTTAATAATGAACTGATTATCAAATAATTAAATAATTCAGTTCAGTTCAGTTCAGGCGTTCAGTCGTGTCCGACTCTTCATGACCCTATGGACCATGTCGCGCCACGCTTTCCGGTCTCTCACTATCTTCTTAACATCACATAGCTTCATCTGCAATGCCTCCAGAATGCCATCTAACCATCGCGTTCGCTGCCTACCCCTTCTCCGGCGACCCTCAACCTTTCCCAACATCAAATCTTTCTCCAGCGACTCCTCTCTTCTCATCAGATGACCAAAGTAGCTGAGCTTTAACTTTAGAATTTGACCCTCCAATGAGCAGTCAGGGTTTATGATCGACAATATCGACTGATTTGATCTTCTGGCAGTCCAAGGAACTCTTAAGAGTCTTCGCCAGCACCACAATTCAAACGCGTCAATTCTTCGGCGGTCAGCCTTTTTCACAGTCCAACTCTCGCATCCATACATCACAACTGGAAAGACCATAGCACGGGTTATACGGATCTTGGTTGGCAGACTAATGTCTCTGCTCTTTACTAGGCGGTCAAGGCTAACCATTGCTCTCTTTCCCAGAAGCAGGCGTCTCCTAATTTCATGGCTGCAGTCTCCTTCCGAGGTAATCTTGGCGCCCAAGAACAGAAAATCTGTCACAGCTTCCACTTCTTGTCCATTGATGCTCCAGGACTTGATAGGGCAAGACGCCATGATCTTCGTCTTTTTAATGTTCAGTTTAAGCCCAAACTTCTCACTCTCTTCTTGTACGCGCATCAGAAGTCTCTTGAGTTCCACTTTGATCTTTGTCTTTTTAATGTTCAGTTTAAGCCCAAACTTCTCACTCTCTTCTTGTACGCGCATCAGAAGTCTCTTGAGTTCCACTTCACTTTCTGTCATTAAAGTGGTATCATCCGCATATCTAAGGTTGTTGATACGTTTTCCAGCAATCTTCACTCCAGCTGAAGACTCGTCCAGACCGGCCTTCCTCATGATGCACTCTGCATATAGGTTAAATAGGCAGGGCGACAGTATGCAGCCTTGCCTCACCCCTTTCTCAATCGGAAACCAATCAGTAAGACCATGCCCAGTTCTGACTGTGGCCTCTTGCCCTTCATAAAGGTTCCTGAGGAGACAGATGAGGTGAATTGGAACTCCCATCTCTTGGAGAGCTTGCCACAATCTGCTGTGATCTACGCAGTCAAACGCTTTCGCATAATCAATAAAGCAGAAGTAAATGGGTTTCTGGAACTCTCGCTTTTTCCATGATCCAGCGAAGGTTGGCAATTTGGTCTCTAGTTCCTCTGCCCTTGCGAAACCCAGCTTGCACGTCCGGAAGCTCCCGATCCACATACTGCTGCAGCCTACCTTGCAGGATTTTTAACATCACCTTGCTAGCATGCGAAATAAGCGCGATCGTGCGGTAGTTGGAACAATCTTTGGCACTGCCTTTCTTTGGAATGGGGATGTAAACTGACCTCCTCCAATCCTGTGGCCACTGCAGGGTTGTCCAAATCTTTTGACATAATGTATGCAGTGTGTTAATAGCGTCGTGGTTGAGGTTTTGAAGCAACTCAGCTGGAATACCATCAATTCCGCTAGCTTTGTTCTTAGCAAGGCTGGCTAAGGCCCATTCAACTTCACTCTTCAGGATGCCCGGCTCGAGATCAGTAATCACAACCGTCCTATGTTGGGTTTGCACATCCGGGTCCTTCTTGTACAGTTCTTCTGTGTATTCCTGCCACCTCTTCTTTATCTCTGAGGCTTCAGTGAGGTCCTTGCCTCGTTTGTCCTTTATCACGCCCAGCTTAGCACAGAAGCTTCCTTTGATATATTTGATTGTCTTATACAGAGCTCTTGTGTTCCTTAATTGGCTGTTGTCCTCAACTGCTTGACACTATGTTCAGGAAGGCATTCTTATCTCTCCTTGCTATTTTCTGAAAATCCGCATTGAGAACCTTGTATCTTTCTTTTTCCCCCATACCTTTTGCCATCCTCCTTTCCTCAGCTATTTGCAAAGCCTCTTCAGATAACCAGTTTGCTTTTTTGCATTTCTTTTGCTTTGGAACTACCTTAGTAGCAACTTCTTGTATTATATCACGAACATCAGTCCACATCTCTTCGGGCTCTTTGTCTTCTAGATCTAATTCTTGAAATCGATTCCTCACTTCCACAGCATATTCTAATGGAATCTGATCCAGATCATACCTGAAAGGCCTTCTAGTTTTCTGCGTTTTCCTCATTCGAAGCTTAATTTTGGCAACAAGAAGCTGATGATCAGTGCCACAATCGGCCCCAGGCCTTGTTTTTACTGCTTGTATAGCGCTTCTCCATCTCTGCCGGCAAATAATATAATCGATCTGATTCCTGTACAGACCGTCCGGTGAAATCCATGTGTACAGGCGCCTCTTGTGCTGTTGAAAATGAGTATTCGCTATGGTCAGGTTGTTTTCTTGACAGAACTCTACTAGCCTCTGCCCAGCTTCATTTGGCTCACCAAGACCGAACTTGCCTGTAATTCCGGATATTTCTTCACTCCCGACCTTAGCATTCCAGTCTCCTATGAGAAAAACGACGTCTGATGATGGGGTGCGGTCTAAAAGGCATTGTAGGTCCGCATAAAATCTCTCAACGTCAGCTTCTTCAGCAGCAGTGGTCGGTGCATAGACTTGGATAACTGTTATGTTGAAAGGGTGACCTTGGATCTGAAGTGAAATCATTCGGTCGTTTTTGAGGTTGTACCCTAGCACTGCTTTGCCCATTCTTCTGTTTACTATGAGAGCGACCCCATTCCTTCTCTTGGATTCGTGCCCACAATAAAAGACATAATGGTCGCCGGAGTTAAATTCTCCCATTCCGGTCCACTTGAGCTCGCTGATACCCAAGATATCAATGTTCAATCTGTCCATTTCTCGCTTGACGATATCCAGTTTACCTTGCGTCATAGATTTTACATTCCATATTGCTATGTGATACATCTCCTTGCAACATCGGACTTTCCGGTCGCTTCCCGACACATACACAACTGAGAGTCCTTTTGGCTTTAGACCAGCCGCTTCATTCGTCCTGGAGCTACTAGGAATCGCCCTTTGTTCATCCCCAGTAACATGTGGGACGCCTTCCAACCTGGGGGGCTCATCTTCCGGCGCCATATCGATAATGGTATTGTGACTGGCCATAGGGTTTTCTTGGCAGGAAATACTGGAGTGGGTTGCCATTACCTTCTCCAGTGAATCACATTTTGTCAGATTACATGTCTAATAAAATAATTATAACCAATGACTAAATAATTAAATCATTTCTAATTAGTGCCAGTTGCGTAGCAGAATGCGGCACTATGGCTTTCGCCTTTCATTGCTTTAGTCGCTAAAGTCCCTCGTAATTTTTCAATCCTTATGCTCCCCACGTGTGCCCAAAGCAAGATGTCTGTGTAAATATCGTGCTTTTAGATTAATGACAGACTTGTAATAAATATTCCTAAAATGACGTGTTCTACAATGGGTAATCTACAGAGCACAGAAATTCAGTCTCATTTTTATTTTTAATTTCCTTTCCTTTCTCCTACAGGAATCGAAATCATCACCGACCAACAGCGTGCTTCAAGAACGCTTGTGAAATTATAAATATCAAAGCAGTCACTTAGAAACCAAGCCACCGGAATGAAATGGAGAGACGAGGAACTAATTTCAAAGTTCCCTGAAGTCGCCAGTTTCCCGAGAAGATTTTCATTCCGTTTTTGATTTTGAGGTTTCCTACTGAGTGCTTGCAAGAGGCCTTGAACTGAAGGGTGTTACCCCACCGTGCCACCCAGGGCTACAGCGTTGAGATGGATCAACAGTCACACAAGAACTAATGATACGCACGAAGCGATTTTACCGCTGCAATATTTCTGCTGTCGTGAAGCAAGACATTTTGCATGTTTCACCGAAGTTGAGGCTGCATCTGAAGGATGCGCGAAGATTGAGCCGCATGATTCAATGTGTACATGGCGTTTACAAGCTGTTAGCGGATGAAACTCGGTCACACACTTTTAAGGTGACATGATTGTCTAGTTTGTGTCTCTTGACCAATCTAAGGCTCCAATATGAGCACCCTTTCAAACAGTCTTCATTCAACATTGCCCTTCATTGAGAAGCAATAATTAAAAATTTCACCCTCCGCAACGGCGACATTAAACTACTTCCTTGTGTGAGTGCATTTAGGGCACAATAACATAGAGGCTCCTTGGCTGCCGGTTATAGGTAACCGTTTTCCTAAGAAGTCTACTTTGAGAGGTGCTGCCGCACAATATGTTGTAAGATCGAGGAGCAGAAAAAAATCATTTAGTGAATAGGCTGCCCATGGGTGAATGTATCGCGCTGTATGTGCACACTGCACTTGCTGGGAGACAATGAAACCCTGTGTAGTTACACTGCGTCCTTCAGCGTTCCTAAATGTTGATGTTATGTTTCCTTTTACTGTTCTTTCAGCATTGTACTGTCATATGTGCCTGTTATTGCGCGAGCACTCATACGCTCACCAGCACCGACGAAGAATCTTATCCGATATTGTTTGTGACATCGCTCCGATTGGCTGGGTTATTTTGTAAGGTCACAACCACGTGGCCTCAAGCGCGGGTAATTCAAACTAAGTCCGATATAGCGGCTCCAATGCGCGAGTTTTCCTGACGGGTCTTTCTTCACCGAGCGAAATAGATAGTGATGGAGCCTATGACTGACCACTGGCTTACCGACCTCTGGTGGTAATTTTACACAAAAGCCGCGTACAGACTACGTGCGCTACGTGCGGATCGTTGATAAGTACCCTAAGCGTAAACGCTGCAGTTCGTTCGGACTAGTGTTGCGTTGAACGTAAGGTGTGCAACGTCTGCTCCCAGCGTGCGCGTAAATGTTGGCGGACCCGTGATATTCACGCCCAGCACAGATGCTGTTGTTACTGCATGACCAATGCGCACAACCATTTTGGTTTTCTCTTTCTGGTCACGGGGTCTCCGGTCCTCCCAGATTTCGCGTGCAAACCGGCTAGCAAGCGACATCCTCTTACACTCGTCCCGCCGTGGTGGTGCAGTGGTTAGAGCGCCCAACTTCTGTGCCCGAGAATGTGGGATTGATTCCTGGCCGCGGTAGCCGCTTTTTGATAGGGGCGAAAAGCAAGGCGCCGGTGTTCTGTGCAATGTCAGTGCACGTAAAGAATTCCAGGCGCTGGAAATTTCCCGAAACCTCCAATACGATGTCTCTCATAGCCCGAGTCCCTTTGGGACGTCAAACTCGATAAACCAAACGAAATCATCTGACGCTGCGACAGTGTCTCGGCTTGCCGGTGTTATTTGTGTTTGGTCGGTGATTGTGTCTGCTTGCAGCTTGATGATGTGCAGTGCGGAAGCTTTTTCACTGTGAAATTATCAGCCGCTGATAAAAGAAGTGTTGCCGATACGGTTCTCTACGACCAGCGGCTGAAATCGCACTGAGACAAACAAGTGCAAAACGATGTCTGGCTGCAAATAGCCAGTGTGATGAGTCAAACCAGGAAGAAGTGATTTTCAATTTTGAAGCAAAAGCTTCACTACGCCAGGTATCTCGAGCCGTCGGGTATGCACAGTTTTCACCTTGATAGAGATTTAGCGGTCAAACTTTTATGTTAAACCTGGTGCTCGTCATGTGACTTTAGGTCATAGTCACTTAGGCCACAAAGTGGCCCGTGACAGCTGTCAAGGTGAAGGTCACGTGATGTGCCGTCTGGTATGCGCGGTTTACTCCTTGAGAGAGGTTTGGAGGTCAAACTTCTGTGTTAAGCCCGGTGGTCGCCATGTGACTTCAGGGCATGGTCACGTAGGCCACCAAGTGGCCCGTGACCACTCTCAAGGTCACGTGAGGTGACGTCAGTGTGACGTGGAAGTAGAGGGTGCTAGAAGGGCGATGCGTGTACAAGTAAGAGCCACCGGGCTCCTGCGGAGGTTACAATACTGCGCGAGATGGAGGACGAACACCCTGCTACATTAGCGCGTCGGAACGTGAACAAAGCTCGTTGTAATGAGGCCCTGAAAAGGCAGCGGGCCGAAGAGACCGATGAACGGCCCTTGCGTTTGGAGAAACGCACAATGGGTTTAATTCAAGCTTGGCAATGCGCGTAGCCACATACATGAAGCTTTCGCTTCCCTTCAGGGTTAACCAAAGTTAACCATCACCTAATGTTTGTCATGTGCGGACAGACTCGCAACAATCAAGTGCTTCCAGTCGTTTAGAAAAGTGAGGTTATGGCATCGGCTGATATCTTTGGACCCGGCTGCAGCGGTCGTACTTTGATGAAGAAATACAGCCAATTAAGATGCTGGCCTGATGCGCGGATGCGTCCAGGCGCTTGTAAAACGTGCTTCGTTGACAAGTGAGGAAAGAGTAAGCCTACCGCGAAAGACCGATGCTTGACGAGGTTGTGATGTTGTGGTGTTGTGGTTGGGACGTAGAACGGGGACTGACACGGACCCATCGAAGTTTAAAAGCCCGCCATAAAAGAGAAAAATAAGTGTCTTCTGAAGGGAGCGACTTAATGGGCGCGTTCCGCGGACGTTCCCTGTCGCAGCCCCGGCTCATTGTTTGGAGTCCTTACAGAACGACCTTTTGAGTCACAGACCTGAACCGTCTCCAAGATCGCTTTGGGACACAGGTAAACTGGATGTCCCAAACAGGTACGCAGGCGGAAGGCACGCCTGTTGTGCATTCAAGCGGGCGTTGTCGAAAAAAAAGATTTACCGGCAGGTATAGGTGCCGCCATCGGACAGGGTGGGAACAGATCATGGGCGTCGCAACGGCCTCACGTGCTGCCTTATTCTTTTACTGAGTATTGAGGGACCCCTGTGAGAGGCGGCATCAAACGCTTGCCAAAAAAGTATTAGAGAAGTGCGAGAACGGAAGCTAGTGTGCAAGGCTACTTTCACATTGCTTGCGGAGGACAGGCGCGCTATATCGAGAAAGATTCGACGAACCCACGTTCTTCTATTACACTTCCGTCCGTGTGCCTTGGTTGAGTGCATAAACGATGATAAGCTCATTTTGAACTTGAAGAGCTACGACATCCGCTAGAAGCCGCTTGCTAACAATCGCCATGCTGAGAAATGCTCGATCGAGTTGGCCCAGAATTGTGATTGGCCGGTCATAAAGAGCGTATCCTACCGAATGGCCCAATCTAGATATAGGGGGTTGCAAGTTACATAAACGGGAGTTCCAGTAGGTATGCGAAATGTAATGAATATGACACTTATGACAGATGGAAGTATAGTCTGAACGCGGCTTAAAAAAAAACACCGTAGCGGATCCGAACCGGTCGGGATCAAATCCAGGTGCTTGTGCTCAGTAACCGAGTGACTTAGCCGCTACCCACTCAGAAAAAGTGCAGAAAATATTTTATTGTCACGACAGAGTTCCTGCGTGGTGTTCGACAGTTAGCCTGCATTCACAACAGGAATTTTTGTAGTAACATTACAATTTTCTGTAGCTACAAAGGAAAAGTACTGCACAGCTACAGACTACAAAAAAAAACGTTACAGTAGCACTCGTAAGTAGTACAGAACTATAGAAAATGTTAACGTTTAAGACAGAAATTTTGTCGGAATCGTCAGAACTACAAAATATTTTGTCGTATTTTTGGCATGATTCTGTAGTTTTGTAGCGAGAGCTACATTGGCTACAGTCTCACCATTTCGCCGTGCCTGTATTCCTGTCCGAAGAAGAAGAAGCGAAGAAGAATGAGAAAGGTCAGTGACTAGAGGTAAAGGATGCTCATACGTGGGGTGATTCCCCTATGGCATAAATAAAAGCCATGTCTTTACTTTCAATCCGAACATAAGCGTAGCCATGCAGATTGCTCTCGCGCAACTCCAGGTTTAACCACAAGCTAAACCACAAGCTATTTTTTTTTTGTTTCGGTTAAGAGCCAGCGCAGCAGGTGCTTTGGCGCCTTATAACCAGGTTTAAGTAGGGTTAAAGTTTTACCAATCAACATGGCGGCTCCCAGATGACGCCACAAGCCTCTGCGATCAAAAGCTCAGTTGCCCTGAAGCTGATAGCGGAGACCGCAGTTAAACCTCCGCCACTTTCGGCGGTGCCTCCCAGATGGCACCACATGTACAACTGAAATTGCAGTGCTCGACGCCCTTAGCTACAAAGGATTTGTATCAGGCAAATATCGTGTAAAAAACAGCAACTAGACCGAGTTAAAACAAGTCGAAAAAAGCCTGTGCTTGTCCCCTATACCCGGTTTAACAGAGATCTATTACATATATATTACATATCTATTACAGCTGCCACAGCTGCTGCAGCTGCGTCCTACATGTAAACCACTTTCCGCGCGCAGAACGAATCATATATACTTATATTGATTCTCAAACCACCTGCAAAGACTAATGCGAGGTCGGGTTTCTCTTTCGGCCTGCTGACCTTACTCAGGTAATGGAGTAATATAATTACCTGGTCATCAAGGGGTAGAGGGAAATTAACGAGCATGCACAAGCCGTAGATTGAGCAATCCTCTCCCGGGATCCCTCATCACTTCCCTCACGTGACCACTCCCATCGCTTCAGTATATGGAGCGAGATACACCAGCACACCCGTTTAGCGAGACAAACATGCTCGAAACCCGCTACAGGATTAAATAAATTATAGTAGTGCTACCTCAGGCGTTTACGAACACTGTCTTACAAAAGCTCAGCTAGAATGAATTCAGTTGGTTCATATTCTCTTTTTTTCAGCTGAATACACGTTTCTCGGCCAGAATGAAGACATAATTGCCATATTGTATGCGCTTCTTAAAAAAAAAAAAAAAAAAACAAGCCACATCCCGTAAATAAAATACAACGTGGGCAGATTAGGAGGCAGCTCTGTCCAGCTCCGATCTCGCGGCACAAAGACCCTTAGTTGAGAAAGCTCGGGCAGCGGTTTCAGCCAACGGAGTCCCGGACTGAGGACCCGACCAACCCCGTCTCTAACTCTTCAACAATTTTCTAAATATATTTTTAGGCGAAAGCTTTTAAGCACTCATACTCACGGTGACCGTCCGTCCGTTACATCCAATGGCTGAAAAAAGAAGCGCCGCATCCGTCGGCACTAACCGAAACCGATTTTTCCCCGCATTTGATACGTTGGCAGATCCGCACCTTTAAAGTAGAAATCCTCTTCTCGACAGGACTTAGCGATCTGCTGGCCGCTCACCTCTTAATCATACAGTCGTAGCCGCTTCTGCAGTGTTGTCCAAAAGCTGAAAGAAGAAGAAGGAGGAGTAGTAGTAGTAGTAGTAGTAGTAGTAGTAGCAGTAGTAGTAGTAGTAGTAGTAGTAGTAGTAGTAGTAGTAGTAGTAGTAGTATAGTAGTAGTAGTATAGTAGTAGTAGTAGTAGTATAGTAGTAGTATAGTAGTAGTAGTAGTATAGTAGTAGTAGTAGTAGTAGTAGTAGTAGTAGTAGTAGTAGTAGTAGTAGTAGTAGTAGTAGTAGTATAGTAGTAGTAGTAGTAGTAGTAGTAATAGTAGTGGTAGTATAGTAGTAGTAGTAGTAGTAGTAGTAGTAATAGTAGTGGTAGTATAGTAGTAGTAGTAGTAGTAGCAGTAGTAGTAGTAGTAGTAGTAGTAGTAGTAGTAGTAGTAGTAGTAGTAGTAGTGGTAGTATAGTAGTAGTAGTAGTAGCAGTCCTGGGAGGCGGTAGCTGGCAGCTAAATTAGCAAGCACTAACTGGACTTAGGGCTTCCTGAAATTACGTTTGGCCGCAGCTGCCAAGTCGTGCTTCTCCTTTCATTGGTAGGGTGATGTCACAATCAGAATGCTAAATCCCTTGCATTCACGGTATTCCTAGGCCACGCAGGCACGTTTACACTGCTCAGTTAAAGCGGGATTTATTATGTTGGCTGGTAGCTTACGCTATCGCGTCATCGTGAAGGTGGGAGTGAAAACAGAAAGACATGCCCAAGTGAAGGGCTTCGCACCACCACGCAATAGGGGCTTTCGCCTCATCGCAGTTTAGTGATCCAAAGAGCCCCTAAACTTCTTTTTATATTACTACTTACTACTATTACTACTAATGCTAGCAATGCTTACTAGTGACATTCAAAGCGGTCCATAAATGTTATTTTAGATTTATTTGCACTTTTTAATGTGATAAACGCTTCAAAAATTACAACGTAACTGAACAGGAGTCTACAAAAAATTATTTCCTAGTACTTGGGAAAGCCAATATGAAGTCTCCATGCCTGGCGCCATATGTGGTCAATCACAGCACCCGCGCTTACTTAGAAAGGCAACTTAATTTTGGAGAGACACACAGAAAATACAAATTACTTGTAGCTCGCAAGCATAATCGTAGCCAAGAGAACTCTGTGCCTCACCGACGTGTGAACCCCACCACTGCAAAATATTTATTCAATCTGCCGACCTTATAATGGCTCCTACCAGGAGGAGAAGAAATACAAAGTATACAGACAGATATCATTGCTTATGAATACTGATAAATATTATGAATATCTATATATAGTGTTCTTATTTAGCGCCATTACTGTCAAATTAGTCGAAAGCTCCTAGCGAATAATGTTTTCTCCAGCACTTGGTCGCAAGCGAGTGCGCAAATGTTATAATTCAAAATATTCCGAACTGTTGCCGGGCGGAAACCTTTGTGGTTGTTACGACTGACGAAAGATGGCGCTCCTGACCTGTTGCAGAAATAATTGCTTGCGACCACGGTTTTAAATTTAGTAGAACTGCGATGTTTCGTACTGACATTTAATGAAGCCAGCAGCTACTTTATTATGTTGACTGTGAACATACAACAATATGTGGTACTCATAGCGTGACACTATATTATGCAGTTCTTAAAAATCCGTCAGGCTATTAATTTAACTGCGAAGGCACGTCGATGCAAATTTGTTCAGGTGGCACAAGGCGGACATTATGTACTTGTTAAAGTTTGATTAAAATAAAATTATTTCAATGAAATTGAAATGCCTGGTTTGAATGAATGAACTGTCTGGTTTTAGGGCACAATGAGATTGTAAAATTGAAGACTGTCAAATTAGAAGGGGAGCCAAGTTTTCAAATTTCCGAGATCAGTGCCATAGTTCGAAATATTCAAGGTTAAAAATGGCGCCTTCGAAAGATCATTTTTAATTTATCTGTTTATTTGCTTACCCTCAGGATACCAGGAACATTACAGCTGGAAAGGGCAGTTCAGAAGAATAAAAAGAACACAAAGCACAAGCATAGAAGGATGCGGAACAACAGAGGTAAAAATTAATATCGTTAGCAATTTTCTTACAACATAAAATAATTGATGAACAGTAACAAGTGTGCACGAAAACAGAATAATAAATCAGTTAATAGCCACAAACGCGGTACGTAATTAATAAGCGTTGTAAGCTTATTTTAAGTTTGAATGGGATCTCTAATGCTGACCTGCAACGCAGCAAAGGGTGCTAAGAATCTCTGGCTCCGGTCAGACCCCCATTGGAAACTGACCTTGGCAATGTTAAATGCTAGACTCCTAGCTAGTGAGGCCAGTCTAGCAGTACTGTTGGAGGAATTATAGAGGCTATAAAATGGGATCTGATAGGGCTTAGTGAGGTTAGGAGGTCAAATGGGGCATATACTGTAGTGAAGGTCGGACATGTATTATCGAGGTTTACCAAAGAGACGAGAACTAGGAGTAGGGTTCCTTGTCAATAAGGATATAGCTGATTATATATAGAAATTCGATAGCATTAATGAGAGGGCTGCTGGCATCGTAATTAAGCTTAATCAGCGGTATAAACTGGAGGCGCCTACGCGCCTACATAAAGTCATGATAACCAGGCAGTAGAAAGCTTCTATGAAGATGTAGAATCGCAATGGGGAAAGTAAAAACACATTATACTGTACTGGTGGGCGCCTTCAATGTCTAGGTAGGTAGAAAGCAAACTGGAGACCACGTAGTGGGCAACTATGGCAAGTGGACATGGCAAAGCCCTAAGGGGGAGATTAAAAATGAAATTGATTTCATACTGGGTTCTATTCCCGGAATTGTGCAGGATATAGAGGAAATACGAATGATGCGATGCAGTGACCACAGGATGGCAAGGTCTAGAATTAATCTAGATCTGAAGAGGGAGCGAAAGAGATTAGTAAGAGAGAAGTTCATCAACAAATTAGCGGTGAAGGAGAGGGTAGAAGAATTCAGGATATCGCTACAGAATAGATTCAGCTTTAATCGAGGGTATGCCTCAAACCTAGAAGCGAGAGGTATCATTACTGAGTGCACGGTAGAAGTAGGCGGTGTGATAGTTAGAGAGGATACCGGTAAACTGTCTAATGAGACGATATATTTGATTAATAAACGCCAAAGTATGAAAGCTTCGCACTCTACAGATAGGATAGAAGTAGCAGAGATATCAAAGGTAATCAACAAACGTAAAGTGGCCGACATAAGGAAGTATAACATGCGGAAAATTGAGCATGCTCTAAAGAACGGGGGCAGCCCAATGCTGTGAAGAGGAAATTTCGCATAGGCAAAATCAGCTGTATGCTCTAAGGGACAAAGCAGGTAAATTCATCACAAATATGTACAAGATAGTCAAAGTAGCCGAGGAGTTCTATACTGATATAGTCGTGCCTCGTTAATATGTACGCTTTCGTTTCCGACCAAAACTGTCCATCCATAATAACGAGTCATGAATAAAAACAAAAAGGATTTCATTGAGAAAAGGCAATTGTAATTGACTGCTTTTGTACATAACGGTGCGCACTGGACTCGAAATTTCACAGAACACCGGCAATTTTGAGTGCATTAACCTTGTCATTGTTGTCTTCGAAAAATTGTAGTGCAGTCTGAAGCGACTCGCTTACCATGGCACCCGTGATGTTGGGCTTTGTGTTGGTCGAACTTTCGAGCACGAACTCCTCACTGGCCGATGAATCAGCGTCTGATTCTCTACTCACCGCTACTTCCAAAATGGCCTCTTCACTGAGCAAAGTAGCCGCTAAGTAGCTGCTTGAGATTCTCCTGAGACGAGGAAACAGCGGAGCTGTCGATACTAGTCCCTCGCAGCTTGGATTGACTGCGATGGCTTTTGCCGCTTATACTCACAGATTTCGCGCCTGCGTTCAGCTCTATTCTTTTGCATTTAACTCCCGCCATGCCAAAAGCCAGACTCAAGTTGAGGGTTACAGGCTCCTGATGCTGTGCACTTTTTTGCCTAGTTAACCTTTCTGCCTTTTCGGTCTTCTGATTCTTTCTTCTTTTGCCTTGTACTGTTTCTGTAAGGAAGCAAGGGAGTCAAGTTGGCAAGATGCTATGCAGAGGGCTATCGAACATCCCATCTTCTTGGCGCAGTTTTTAAGTGTTCCCATAAAACAAACACCCCAAGCTGAAGTACAGTTTAGAACGACGGATAGTCGACTACGAAGAGCTCAGTCCTTGTCAAGGCCGCATCGTTGACTCAAAGCGAAGCCGACATACGGACCGCCTAGTGTGCATAGTTCGGCAGCGCAACAGGGATGAAAACCAGGAGCATGAGAGGGAAGCGCATCCAGGACGGGACGCCCGGTCCCGGTTGCGTGTTCGTACGTCGCCTTTCTTTTGTCGCTCTACATTGTGAGTGTGTCTTAACTCTCACCGAAAAGTGTTAATGGCTTCATGGAACACACATTGCGCTTTGGGAAAGAAAACTTCAGTTCCCACCGCCACTGTAGGCACTTGTCTTTCTTCCTGTCATTTCTTTCTTACGCTTTTACCGGCCTCTCTGTTCACGTTCAGCAGAATTTATTGCAACCACATGTTGCTGTTTTCCCAACTGCGGTGGCACTTCCGCTGCACCCAGAAATCTCTTGGTTCCCCCCTTTCGGGGTCTTTCTTACGCTGACCCTCGGTTTGCTGTGTACGTTCTTCTCCGCTCTTACGCTCCCCCCCCCCCCCCCCCCTTTAGAACGACGACACGCCCGCTTTGGTTGCTTTGCAACCCCACAGGACTCGTTCAGGCATCCCGCCGTATCGGCTGTCGCGTAGGTTCGCGGGCGGCGTGCCCTTCTTTAACTTGCGTTCGGACTCCTCTGCTTTTTTTCAAGCACTGTCCATATTAACGAGACAAATATACATGGGCCCAAGTGGGGCGCGTGCATTCTTCCCCTGTCCATTGTTTGGACAGCGAATTTCCATATTAACGAGGCATAAATACATTGAAAAGGTTTCGTCCCCAGAAAAAGTGTCCATAATTCGGGTCGTCCATATTAACGGGGGTCATATTAACGGGGCACGACTATACAGTAGCCGAAGTAGTCAGGACAATAATGAGATCCTCATTGGGAAAACTAGTCAGACGTTCCAACGCTAGCGACGAAGGAAAGAGTTAAGAAAGCTTTAGAAACGTTGAAAAAGGGGAAAGCATGCAGCTGGGGCACATAAGCAGCCGCATTTCAGTAGTGCTGCTTATGTGCGGGCCGAATAAAGTGGCAATTAATATATAGAAGCGGTCGTTACCTCCTCGAGCCTCCGCACGTGCTGTTCTCTTCTAACAATGTTATCATGCTATCTTGCCGTGGACGGGAGAGAGAGAGGGGGGGGGGGGGTAATTAGATAAAAGAGAAAACAATAAGATACGATCTTCGGGGCTCCCCTTTGCTGGTGTGAATATCATGCCGAAAAAAGATTTATGAGACCTGAGCTGACTTCGGCTCCTATTATTGTCCATCAGCCATATGGAAGAGTTTTCTCCCTTTGTAATTATTCTAATCATAGGCGTATGTTTTTCTTCACTTAAACAATAAGCTAACAGCAAAAATATATAAAAAAATATTATTGCGGATCTCTGACCCATACCGTGTTATTGGTAAGTGCAATACAAACAAGTTTCGCAATACAGCCAGCTGCCGCTGGTGCGGCGCGCGGCTCATCGTCTGCACGCTGGCTCGGCTGCTAAGGCGTCACCCGAAATTTACATCTTTCTTTTACTGATACAATGGCATCGGCAGTACGGCAGTTCCACGAGAGACCATTTACTTTATCGCTGAGCAATTACAAAGCGCCGTCGGATGTGCCTTCGATGCGAAACAATTTAGGCCTAACGACCACTAGGGAGTAGCGCTCAGCAAAAGTGTCGTCGTCCACCGCGCCAGCGGACGGCGCCGCTTTGATAAGCGCTGCTATATGTGCTGCGAATTTGTCGTCTTCGTTCCTGGTGCAGCTGAGAGCGCTCTTTTTTCGACGTTTTGCTCAACAATACGTCATGCAAATGAAGCTGATACGACGGGACGGGGATACGATGTTGCTGCGCCGCCGGACGTACACAAAGGCTGCATAAAAACGTCGACGGATGCTACTTTAGACATTACTTCTTTTACGTGCTGTTCTTAAACCGTGGTTTAACTTGAAAGTATACCGTTTGTTGAAGCAGGACAGCTCGATCGTACGCATTTCGCACTCGATCGCCGGCGCACCACAGACACGCATGCATTCGCCAAGCTCGGTACGCGATAGCAACGGTTAACGGCGTAACCGCGGTGAACGTTGCCCGTGCCTTTAATGCGAAATGAAAGCAGCGCAACATCGAATATAAATATGCCCTGTTGAGAGGAAATTCACGACATGAAATGGGGCGCCCTTCACGTTAAATCAATGCGGCGATGACTGGAAAGCATCTTTCGTAGTATCTGTATTCCGCGTTCGGTAGCTGCCCGTACGGTTCATTCGCTGTGCATTTGTGTATACAGTTTCCACTGCGATTATAAAATATAATTGAAAATACATGTATCGCTAAAGATACAACGGATACATACTCACAGCTAACTCTGATGAGCTCGGCCTGCGGAAGCGGAACGCAATCCTTCGCAGTCACCCCGGCCGCTAGCGCTGTTTCCAAAAGCTGCCGCCATGCCAAACGGATGATATACGGTTTACTAGCGCGCTCAAAAAAAAGAAAATAGCAACAAGGTGTCAGATAGCTTCCACGAGCAGCGCGAAACAGCCCTTTCACACTGCCGCATCGCAGCATCAACACGCACAGCACAGCCCAAGATGGCGTCAAGCGGAGCCGGAGCAGACTTTCCCAGTTTGGCTCATACGGGGCGCCACCATTAAACTAAGATGGCAGCGCCCCGGCATCAAAACTAAAATCGTCTAGAGGCGCTGGTGGCCTGTTCGATGCCGATGCCCGTTAAATAACTCAACTAGATCTAAATTATACGCAGCCCTCTCCTACAGCGTCCCTCGTAGCGTGAGTCGCTTTGGAAGGAAACCCCATAAACGTAAGCAAAATTAAACACTATTTACGTTACTTATGCCTTTCTTCGCTATAATGACAGATCATTATAATGCAGCCGTTATGCCAAGGTCTTTCTCACTACGTACCTCGGTTCCTTTATCCGTGTATGAAGCATTTCCGACACTGCGTATTGTATACGAGAAAACATTGCACCATTTTTTTATTCGTACTTGATACTTCCATGAAATATAACATGTTCGCTTACAATTTATAAAAAAAGAAAACATTTTTGACGGAGCTTTAAGCGTAATGGCGTACTTGCGTGTCTTTGGCCTACAAATGCCAGTTAAATGAGAACCGCGGTATTTCCAGTATTATACTTGACAAAAACGTGTTTTCCCTGAGGTCACTTGCTCCTTCTACAAGCTTACGAACTCGATGATCATTGCATTCCATGGTTCATTGTTTAGAACATTTTGTTACTGAGAACAAGGTCACGGGTTCGAATTCCCGCCACGACAACTGTATTACAAAGAGGGCTTAAAGGAACCCGATGTAGCCCTTAAGCACATCCCTCCAAGCATTTAAGCGCTTTTTTCTCTCTCTGCGCTCTTCCTTACCATCATTTCTTCTCTCCAGACAGGATTCAGTTGAGAACTAGTAAACAAAAGAGGGACTGAGCCTTCAGTTTTCTCGTGAAAGCGTTCCGTTTCTGCGCTTAACAGCGTTCACTCATGTGCACCATACCTGTTTTTGCAAGCAACGCTGTGAAGCCTGAAGCCTGAAACTGGGGTAATCGCAAAGAAGCCTCGTTACAGGAACGCTTCCTTATAACTGAACTTTAAAAACATTTTTACACTTGTAGCATTTATAAAGTAAATTACACGCTTCATTTAACAAAGTCTTGTCCGTTTTAATATTGCCCGACATTTACTCAGCAAAGTGCAAACAATACCAGTTCTTTCTCCGTACTTCCGTGGTCCTCTGACGCTTTCCTGCCGGTGAAGAAACTTCGACGTAAATCCTACGGAGAACTTTGCAGGCATCTCAAATGACGACATCCTGGTGCATAGGTAGCAGAGAATATGCAAAAAGGCCAAACAAGCATCGAATTTCACTAGATAAATACGTGACCGGAAACTTGTGCTCCACTGTACGCCTAGATTTGTTATCTAACAGTGGTGTCACAGCAGCACTCTAGCTCAAAGAAACTGAGTAACGCCTAATGTTGGGCGAGTTTGTGAACGGGTATTTCAAGGAAAACTTCGCGCAATATGTACGAAGCATATGGGCACAGTTGCAAGTTCACGCACATCAGTGTTTTTTGCTCTCGAACATCCTGTGTCTTTTGCGCAAATTTTTCCTCGAAACGACCTCTCTTTGCGCACAGATCGTTTCTCGAGCGAAATGTAGCTTGCTACCCTCTAATCGAAACTGTCAACTCTCCTTGTGGGCGGTTCTGTGTCTGTACGAAACTTCTAAGGACGCTTCTTGGCAGAAGGAAAGTCACTGAAAGGACTGTGGAACCATATTGCATAAACTGCCTCAAAGTAGCTGAGCGCGAATCGGCCTGATGGTCTCCCGCCACATTGGCCGCTGCATCCACATTTTCGCACTTTAGGAATGGACTTCATGGACGCGCTTTTTATTAAATATGTCTCGCGACGTGCAGCCATCATCATAAATAGCCTTGATGCGGACGTGAATCTCTTACGTTTAGGTTTCCACAACGTGGTATTAGGATTGCCTAAGATGTGATAAAATGATATTAATTGTGCGATTTGTCCATTTTGTTATGTATTTTTTTCCCTGCAGTAGACACGTTCAACATAGTTCAGCTACTTGCATTATACCTTATGCAGCCCTCGTAACTAGCAGTCAAATCTGCCGGTGAAAATTAATGGTCTGTGTCTTAAAATTATTTCGAAGCCACTGTGGAATATTCCAAGATATTTTTATGGACATATTCATAAAAATGCTTTAAGCTCCCGATGCATGCCAAATTTTGCTCCTGAAGTTTGTCCTGAGTTCACCTTAGGTAAGTCACACAGCAATAGAATACAAATGGAATGCGTTTTTAAAAATTATTTGCAAGCATTTAGAAGCGTGGCGAAGAAACATCTGTGGGCATATTGATTGCTATCGTACTGTTAAAAGATATGCGAAACAAGTACATACAAAAAAACCCGGTTTCTCGAAAAATGTCTAACTGCCTCGATACCCTCTTGAGCACAATTGAAATTAATGAAGAGAAATGAACAACCTTAATGCCTGGTTTGGCAATCGTTTATTGTAATGGCAATTTTTCTGACAAACAGTGAGCCAACGTACATTACAGACTGGAGCATTTCCACAAGAACTAGCACATCACGAAAGCAACAAACTGTTACACTGTTGTGCATCACATACAAACGAGTCAAAGTTCGAAGGGATGTAAAGCACATGGGCACAATTTCGAAATTGTATTTGCTCCTTTTTCTTTTGAAAGTTGTGGCGTTTGGTAGCGGCCATTGCCACATCGCCACTGGTTAAAGGATTACGCAAAAATAAACAATTGACTCCTCTCTCTCTTCCACCCTCCTGTCTCCCTCCCACCTTTTGTATTTTGTTCTAGAGTGCTGCGAAAGCACAGAAGGAAGGGGGTCACCGCGATCACTAGCGAGATGGGCTGCTTGGGGCATTCACAAAAGCCGCTCTGTTGTACTTCGTTTGAGTGTCGATAGGAGAGCGGTCTTCGAAGCAAGGTTGCCTTTAGCTACTATCGCAATTCGGCGGAACAGGGGCATGGTTTCACATTCGTGACACAGTGAAAAACTCCTCATGCTTGCCCTCACGTTAAATATTCCGCGTGGTGTGTCTTGTTAAAGCAGCAACGAACAACTCGATTGATACCACAAAGAATGCGTAATGAAGTAAGGTGATGAACAATGTGGAAGTCCTTAGCTCTATCTTTGTTACTTCAATAAGCGACAACAATCAGCTCCAGAGCCGAACCTGGAAGCAAATGCACAAGTCTGCTCGTAGCAGCTTATGTTTTTGAGATTGTAGTCTGCTTTCCTTTTGCTTTTTTGAGAGGGTATATATCTCGCAGGCAGGGGAGGGCTGTAAAAAAAAAAAAGCTTTTTCTTCTTAATTTGCTATTGAAAGCAACCTTCCTTTTCACTGCGCGAAAGGCCGTGTCATACACATCGTTTTATACACTGCAAGAAAAAGTTCATTTCAGGAGAAAGTGTAAATTGAGAATAAAACTACATAAAAACTACGCGCTATGTTGTTTAGGTGGAAGGTTGTAATCACCAGCCAAGTTACGGCAACTATAGCGAACGCGTAAAGCAAGGATGAATTGGGTGACGACATCGAATATAAATACCAATGACAATGAAAAATATTATTTGGCACCAATTTCTGCAACAGAACTTAACATGTTAGTTTCGTAACTGAGCCGGAGGTATGTGAGCCGTTCTGCTTAATAGGCGATGTTTGGGTGAAAAGTCAGCTTGCTTTTAATGAAAAAAGATGTCTGTAAGTGTCATAACAAAGATCAAATTGTGTTTTATGCATGTACGTGTCTTCTGTGACAAATGAATGCTTCTATTTTCATACTCGCAGTAACGAATTTTTGCCTAAATTTATGCAGTGTCTGTTAATCTTTTTTTTTTTTTCACAGCAGCTGCAATCCTTTATCAAGACTTCCTATTCAATAAAGAGGACAGCAATTGAGAGGAAGCGATATTAAATTCTTGTCAGCACACGAAATGAACAAAAAAAGAAAGAGGTTAGCTTTTGTCCCGAGACCGACTTTCTACAAAAGGACTTGTCTTCGTCTCCTGTTTGATTTGTTATTCCTAATAATGCTTCCGTGCTGAAGTGAAATTTATCACCTCTTGAACCGAACTAGCTGCTAGAAGGATAATGGTCATGTCATTGTTTTTGTAACTTCTACTTAAAGAGAACGAATAGGTTTTCATTTTCATGGCCCTGCGCCGCCGCAGCCGCTGCAGTCCGGTCATGTCTGGACATGTCTTGCAAATCAACTCTACAAAACCAAGGATTCGAGTGAAAGTCGTCCCGTTAAATGACAAAAGAAAACGAAACAGAGCCGACCAAAAGACTTTCATGCCTAGACTTATAAAGAAGAAGACGTTCCACCTCCGCTAGTGGACACACTTTGTCACTCCCACCTCTAGGGTCGCGTCTCGTAACAGCAAGTATCTGCAGCTGTGCGATGCTAGACTTAGTTGGTGGGGCAAAGATAACGATGGAACAATCGAACAACACGTGCAACACGTCGCGCACATCAGCATGAGACAAAGCATAGCCAGTCAACTCCTAAGGCCAGTATTATCAATAGTGTCTCCGTCAGTGGTAGCCATGATGTCCATGGCGTTCGTGTCCTTCAGCAGCGACGATCACTGTTTGGTGGGGCGCAGCGTCCACATACACCGGTACCTCCAGGTGTTCCTTTTGGGGGTGCACCACTTGCTGCGGGGCGCTCGAGTGGTAGAGGGCATGAGCCGCATGGTGCGTCTTCGTGCCAGGCTCGTTAGTCTTGACGACGGCTCGGAATCCCATGTCGTCGGCCACGTACTCGACGCGGCGGTAGATGCCCCGAGCATCCGTGAAGCCGTAGGAGCCACGCTTGGTGTTGTACTCGTCGCCCACCTCATGCCGGTGCTGCATGTTGCCCCAAGCGTCTTTGATCTCGTATCCAAAGGCGTATGGCTGGGGCTTGTACTGTGCGACAGGGAGAATGTTGGCAGAGAAGAATAAGATTACATTTTAAATAAAGACATAAAAATTTAGGAGATACATCCAACCATAAACTTCAGAAATGGCACTGTCTGGCCTTCACCCGATGTTACAGCTTGTTCTGACGCATGAAGAAAACATAAATCGCACGTCCTTTGCAGCAAGAACAACTGCCACATCCCTCAAAAGATCTTCCGTACCTATCCATAGCGGTTAGTTGGCAATCACGTGGAATTGTTCAAACTACAAAAGCTGTCTTTCTGAAACAGTGCCTGGGATAGCAATAATGTCTCCGCGTGAGTAATTAACTGCAAAGAAGAAAAAAAATTTAAGACAAAAGAGAGCAGACATAGGATTGTGATAGACTTGACCATAGGTTATGGAGTTCGCTATAATTTTTGGGATAGCGCAGGGGCTCAACAGACGTTGGAGTGAGCCTTAAAGAAATAATAATAACAGTGCCTTGCTCGCACAATAAGAAGTCTAAACTAAGACATATAATAAAAATATGTCTGCTTTGGCCTCAGTATAAGTACTGGTCAATTCCGAGAACCAATGGTGCAACTAATGGAAGATGGCGTCCAAGTTCGCTATTGCGCCGGCCAATTGAAGCCGCTAATAGGACGACATATAATGTGACTCCCCATCATGAACCAACCATTCGGTACGGAATGCTATGCACAAGCAGCCCTGCCTACCCGGAGCAAGTAGTGCAGGTCTGGTGCTAGGCAAGTGCAGTTCATATTGGTAGACACATTTTCGTTGTACATCGCACACTGGAGCATTTGCACAAGAACTGGCACATCACGAAAGCAACAAGCTGTTACACTTGCAAATGCTTGCAAGTGGAATATCACTTTGGTTGCTACCACGATGCTACAGCTCTGCCTCACCGTCTACTGGCAGCATTTTCTTCAGTAAAGTTTGGGAAATCAAGCTTAATTAAGCAGCTTTTGCTTCTCCTGGACGTACTCGAACACACAAAAAAAAAAAGGCTAACAAATAACAAGTTTCATCTTTCGGGTAAAAAATACCTTCTGTAATCTGGAGCAGCCTGGGTTATCGCTGTGCCGCCTGGTAGGTGCGTTTAGCAGGCGTAAACGCATCACGAACCACTACGGCATTGTATTCTTTAAGGTATGCCTTGATTGATGAGGCACTGGCGATTCTCTGTTCTAGTAATTAGTAATTTCATCTGTTCTACACGACGCATGCTGTGTGCGCACATTTCAGCAAGATTTGGGTGACTTGTTCTTTTACACAATACAACCTTGTGATATGCCTACGACATTTTAGTCTCATATTTAATGTGCTCGAAGTAAGACGAACCCTACTCTGCGTGCGATAATCAGACCATAAACCGCAGCTGTGTGCTCCAAACAACCGGCTGTCAAAAAGATATAAGAACCGAGCATACGCAGATGCGAGAGTAGCTCGAGTAAACACAAATGCAACATCACGATACCATGCTGTTAGCGGCCGAGTACTCGTAAAAAAAGGTCAACGCACGATACGCAAGCGCTCCGTTCCATTCATCGCCGCCAAACTTCGTACCACGTCCAGGAAAAAGAACAGTTGTAGTATTTCGGGATGTGAATTACATAAGGAGCGTGCGCTGCCAGGCAGAGCTGAAATTGTCTAAAAATAAGCAGGGAGCTTTAGCTCCACAATGACAGCGTACATTAATTTGCTTCATCTACTTTTTTTTTTCCCCAATGACGGACTGCGACGAAACGAATCAGCACTTTTAGTAAGGTGGACTACAGAAAAATTACTAATCACTTTAATTTTTTTTATTAGGGTAGACTATGACATGACGACTCACTGATTTTAGGTTTTAGATATGGCAGACAACGACATGACTCGATATTTCATTCTTTACTTTTAATTTAGAGTTTATTTTAAAACATTTAGTTTTAATTTTAATTGCTGTTATTTGTTTGTTTTTATACTTATTTATTGTCAATTACTGATAATTAATCAATCAATTATGATTTTAGTATTAACCGCCATCAACACTTCACACTTCCCATCCATTATCTAGCATTTACATCGATCAACTACATCCCTCTGTTTTTCCTTCCATCTTCCGAGCACTTCTGACAACTTACGACAAATCCCGAGCCAAAACTCCTTCAGGGCAGATTAAGAGTAACATTTCCAGGAAATAATTTACTCCTGGCAAGTTTTGAAGCTTTCTCCTAGTAGCGGCTAGCACGCAGAACCGCCACGTGTCCGCACCAGTCGCTCTACGAATAGGCAGCGCTTAAACTCTGGCTCCATCGAACGAAGGTCCCTAATGATTAGAGCACAGGTGGAGAGAAAAATAAAGGGTGAGAAAGAGAGAATGTTCCAGGCGGCCTGCTTTGCATATATTTTGCACAAATGTGAGAAATAATTTTTAAATGAGGGTTTAAAGCCAAGGTCATTCAAGGTCATCTGCCAAGGTCATCGGGGCCGGGAATTTGACCTGAGGTGCAGCGAGCTGAGCCGGCGGCTATCTCTTTTTTTTCTGCTTCGTACACCTACTGCTGCTGCTTCTGCAGATACCTGGCAAACTTTATTCACACCTTCGTGTCGTCTAGGCTGCGATGTCCTTGAGGTTCCGCAGACAGCCGTGGAGGAATCGTGCGCTGGAACCAGTGCTTCGGTTGCGTATCCTTGACGCTCGCAGACAGCCATAGAGGAATTAAACCCCAGGAAACCGGGCCTGACCATGCTTAATCGAGCTTCCGGTCTGCAAACTGGGTTATCTATACTAGTCTAACCTGACTTAGCAATACAGCCTAACCAAGCATAACAAAGCTTTCGCTTGCATAACCGGGCTTAGCTGAGCAAGCCGCAATCATTTTTCTTTTCGCTCAGTTATGAAACGTGCAAAAAAAACAGCGAAAGTAACGCCGCGTTAATTTAGTTAGGTCGACGGTATTTGACGTAAAATAGCTCACAATGACATGAAGCGTTGGCATCTGTAGCGCATTTAATATTTTTCGCGAAGCCACTATCATATAACACTCAACATCGAGTATGGAGTTCCTAAAGAGGGCCGACATGCTGGTGCAACGGTGATATTTTAGAGGTAAATAAGCGTAATTAAATTTCTGCAAACACACGTGGAATTAATAAACTTAGAAAAGCAAGGCG
The DNA here is from genome assembly GCF_055883805.1 of Amblyomma maculatum. Taxonomy (NCBI): domain Eukaryota; kingdom Metazoa; phylum Arthropoda; class Arachnida; order Ixodida; family Ixodidae; genus Amblyomma; species Amblyomma maculatum. The sequence continues at coordinate 104,050,247 of NC_139345.1, read as the reverse complement.
AGCATTATTTTGAAAGGATCGCAAGTATTTATAACACTTCAAACGTAATGTCTAGCAATTCGGGAAAATAAACAGAAGTGCTACTCGCAAGCGAAAGGTAAGAAAATTGACGAATATATTACAAGAAGAGCAAGTTTTGAATTGTTACAAGTGTACCACTTGTTTATAATATCATGCGAGCATAACGACAATTCGCTCAGCCAGTGCCTTAACAAAATGCGAACCGGCAAAATCGACGACAGTTGGCGCATGTGCAAAGTACACCAGTTCCAGATTTTGCGTAGTGCGACCCGCTTTTTTTTATTTACCCCCCCCCCCCCCCCCCCCCCGCTTCGGGTTTTATGTTTGACTTGTACAAAAACAATGCGAAATTCTGGAAACGATAAAGAAGAAATGTGCCGACCACGAATGACAAAAAGAATGAAAATTCGTTACCTATTTTGTATACATGCATTACCTATACATTCGAGTGCGAGGGTTTATCAGACTCCCGCGATACCTCTCTGAGTTTAAACCCTGCGACTAAAGTAACCGACGCGAAACGGCTAGTTGATGATAGCGTGAGGCCGAATACCGAATAGATGATAATTGGTATTTGTTCCCAATATTAAGGCCATGTTTCAGGCACAGTCATTATCAAAGTTGTCCAGCCTTGGATTTGACGCACCCTTGATATGCACCCTTAAAATTGTGTGCAAACATAAATTGTCAGGAAAAGATAATGACCAAATATTGATTTGTGTACTGCATAAGAGAATAAACATACATGGGCGATATCAGATAGAAAGAATGGGTATAGACATAGATATAAAAGATGGGAGAATTTTATACCATTGTTATATCGAGTGTAACGAGAAATTGTGTCTATCATTACATTTCAAGAACCTGTGCATAATCAAGTGCACAAAAAAAAAAGATTTTCATTGTAAAGAAAAACCGGTGAGAGGAGTTAAGACAAACCGAAAAAAAAAGGACAAAGAAGAGCAAGGCCTATGAGAAAATTTCATTGCTTTGAATCGTGCTAATGCGGCAGACCCAGTTAGAAATATCGCCCCGACTCCTGTCATCCTTGCATTCGCGAGTTATCGAGTTATCGAGGCGAAGCGTTACATTGAATGTCGGTGAAGTGTCTTCAGTTCTCTGCATCCCAGAAAAGCGGCGCGGTTATCCAACCGCAAATCCTGCGTGAGGGTTATCAGGGATACTTATTCCGCGACACTTAGAAACGAACAATAGAGAGGGGCGGTTCCAGGTGCGCTACAAAATTTTAAAATGCGCTATTTTAAAAATGTCGTCATATAACATGTGACCGGTATAGCAGGTTTCTGCAAAGCAAACGTTACTTGCTGCCTTACTGATAAGATTCAAGCGATGTAGAGGTTCGACAACTTAGTGGGGTAATAGAGGGAAAATGAAAAGAAAGGACGCGAAATAAAAGATAAGGGCTTCAAGATGATGGTCCCACTCGCTCTTCTCGGAATCCCAAAGCTGGATTAGGTAGAACGTTATCGCACGTTGCGTCATTGGGTGTTAAACACCCGCTGATATTCAACGAAGGGTTCCTAGGCAGGCAGGTTTTCCCTTTTGCATTGCGCGTTTTCCGTTGACATGAAGCGCGTTCTCTTTTTTCTTTCTAGAGCACTTTCTTTTATTCATTTGTCCTTCTCCTCACAATGTGACCCTTACGACTTTGTGACATTTAGCTCAGAGCGAAATACCTTCTTTTCAGCGTCCTGAAAAAAATGGCGGAATTCATTTTTCAAAGGTAAAAAAAAAAATAAGAAAAGAGTGAGCAGAAACGAAATCGGCTTTGTGACTCACGTTGAAAGAAACGTGAGCAGAACTATTGCCACCCTACTTGAGGTAGGTCATATAATATAGAATTGACTTTCAGGTTTAGGCATAATTAACCTCAGAATTTGTATGATTGTTAATGCTCCGCACCGAACTAATAACAAAAAGTAACTGTATGACTGATGGATGCCCTCTGTACTGAAAGATTTTAAGTGAGTACTTGACACAAAACAAGAACCCTTGGTAACTTGGTATAGAGGCTTTAAATACCGCGTCTCCATCCCGCTGATGTGGTATAATAGAAAGAAATTGAATTATCTAACGCTTGTCAAGGCGAACAAGGACCTAATTAAGTTTTACTTTGTAATTCCGGACCTCGAACTAAACATGTGATTTGGGCTCTGCCAAATTATTACAGCTTGTCATCGGGCGTGGAGCAGAACGGAGGAATACTTTACAGGTCTAAGTCTGATACGGCACTGTTTTAAGAAGATTGTGTAAGACAGTGAAGTATTATTTGGTACCGCCTGTTTACTGTAGCATAAGCTTAAACGTTGAAACATTTCTTAGTCCAGAAGGCAAGCTATAATTCTCCCCATCAACACATTTCCGAACACAGCTTTCGTTATCCGGTCTGCTCTTGTGATCGTGCTCGTATTTTCAGTTTTCACGCAATGCCTTGCAGCCGTGACTGAGTTAGGGCGCTCGACTGGCGAACCTATAGGGACGCGGCATCAAATCGCCCAGCTGCGGCCGTTTTTCGATGAAGGCAGAAAGCAAAACGCCGTGTACTGTGTGGTGTAAGTGTACGTAAAAAAAACCACAGGTGGTCAAAATTTACCGAGACCTTTACTAGAGCGCCCCCTATAGCCTGAACCGCTTTGTAAGGTAAGCTCTATATGAACCTAAAGTTGTAACAAAATCTGCGCCACGCACCGCAATCTAGTCTAAGAAGGATTGCAGCACGCGGAATTGTTTTGTGGCTGTTTTTATGCGACTGCGTCAGCATACCCTCATGTCGGAAACCCCGAGAATGATCTTCGCAGGTATTAGTCGGCAGGTCACATGGCCGGACAACGGTTGTCGGAGGGCGCCGGAGCTTATTTATCTTTCCTTCATGGAAGCTACCAAATATGTGATTGGTCGGCGCGTTGTATGACGTCACAAGTCCAGATGTCATTTTCGATTGTCGATTTGGAAAGGCTTGCGAATTTGGGCAGCTACCTTCGCATGGACGGGTGAGACGGGAATCGAACACGTCTGAAATCACGCACAAGCCTCATAGGTAATTGCACTTCATTTGTTTCAAACCTAGAAACTGGATTATTGGCGAGTGAAAGTAAGAACTGAAACTTGCGTCTACTACACCACCATCGCGCCGCCAAGGGCACACTTCGAGCTCACATCGCAAAACACAGACATGAGCAAGCTTGTCTCGATGCACTCGAAATATCCTCTGTAGAGCAAACGAAGCAGCGAGTACCGGGATTAACGACGAGTGCTCGAACTGAAACAATACTAGATAGAAATAAAAGCAAGGTACCAGTACATTGCTGAAACCATAGCACTTGCGATATGGGATTCCTTCCGCAGAACATCACTCAAGTGCCCTGAAGAAGTATGTTCCTTAATATAGTGCGCACAAGGACGTTCTTTGCTCTGCTGACGTATAGGCCACACCTAAATTATATCGAGGTTTGGCTTCCTGTATATAAATCTAAGCTGCGTACAGTTGAAATCTAGCGAAATCATTGCGAGGCATTAGTTTTCAGCGTGCCTGTAAAAGTGCAGTACTAAATATGAGACATGCTCACACTTTTCTGACGTTCCCGACGTGCAGGAACGCTCAGCGATGGGGACCTTGAAGTCACTAAATCTCTCTGTAGGCGGTCGACCATTATGTGAGGTTTCTTTTGCACGAAGGAGGTTTCCGTCACAGGACGAAAATTTCCAGTTTGTTTTCGATTCTTTGTTCTAGACTGACTAATACAAAATGTTTCGCTAGAGCTAGGTACTCATCTTCAATTAAATAGCACGATTCGACCATAAAATCAATTAATCTTGTTGGTGCGTTCAGGCTGTTCAGACCAACGTTGATAGAAATAGGGTCAGTAGCCAAACTGGGAGCTGTTTCGCGGCGCCGCCGTCACTGGCTGCTTTGAGTGGCGCTGCACTCGAACCAGGATCCAGCCAGTCCGGTCGGTGGCTGGACTCGTACAGTGCGCGCAGCATAGAGTGCGCGGATAAAAGTAACTATACATGCTCATCGACGAAATTAGTGCTGTGCGCATAATCCGCTTATTCCAGAAAACCCACCACAGACATCGTAGTTACTCGTGGTTTACTTTAGATTGCCGCAAATGCGGCCCTTTGTGCTGTCAGGATCTTGCTAATTGGTCGTTAAGCACATATGCGGTGGCACAGAAACAACATAAACACGTGCCAGCCCTTTACACTGACCTAAGTTTAATTATTAGTGACCTTACGATGAGCCTTGCGATAATCTGACCTGCGCATTTAATGTAAATGTCTCATACATGCAAATTCGGGGACGAAGCTCGTACAACCACGTCCCATTCAAAAGATAACCGTCGCCCATGTCAGTCAGCGTTGGCTGAGCAGCGATCACCTGTGCAGCTCAAGTTTCTTCAGCAGAGTTTTGTAGCATGGTCGCCACACGGTGTTCAGACTTAAACTTTTTTTTCTTATTTTTTTTTTTAGCGTAAATAACGACAAGTGCGGTATTTGGGACGCCAGTTAATTTAACATTCCCGAAGGCTGCATGCTCCGCCAGCCGGCCGGTCCCGCGGCGTCTGCTTGCATTTCGACAGCGACCTGGAGCCGAGTTCGACGGCTGCGCCACCTCGCGTTAAAATTGAGGCGCCGATTCAGCAGCATGCAGAACCCGGATAGTTTGGCAACTGATCTTAATTCTATTAACGTTGGTTCAGACTCACAGACGAAGCCATTCCTATGGTCGCCATCTAGGCTCGACTGTGGCGCCGCCTATAGTTTGTAAATATTGCCAATACGCGCTGACGTGCGCTCGTCCTCAATCAATTCCTATCGACTAGGGTACAAAAACAGCGCTATTTATGTCTTTACGCAGAAATGGTAAATGAAAACACATCACAGTACTACAATTTAACTTCCAATACCAGTGCTGTGCGCGAGCCCAAGCGCTTCTTTTCTTTTTTTTTTTTTTTGCTTTTATACACAGCCGGCTTAGATGTAAAGAATATTGAGTTGGCGGTTAATAGAAGTTTCGATTACAAGAATAAGTCGCCCGCATGCGAAAACGAGCAATTACAATTCTTACATTTGCAAAGTGCTCTGAGTTAACAAGTCTCTACCAGATCATGAGATTGTTACCTTTGAGCAATTTACTTATTATGAAAAGTGCACTTAAAATAAAATCGAACCTCTAAAGGTGCCTTTCCGTGTCTACAATTCACGCCCTCCCGAAATCTCCAGAAATGTTTCATTGAGGTACTGATGCACCCTTTTAATGGGTACACTGCTACTTGTTACATCCATTAGAGGGGTGCATCAATACTTCAAATTACCCCTTCTGGATGGTGTGAGTCAAAGACAAAGGAAAGGGTTCGATTCTTTTTACAGTCATACAGCATCATTAATACACATTACTGCAGTGCACTCAAATATTGTCACACTTTGCACCAGAACCAAGAGAGTAGTAACCCACCTCCATTTTAACCTCTCGCAATTCCGTAAAACTTAGGGTCGATGACCCATCAAATTCAATGGTGCCATTTTTTAAACAGAATTCATAATGACCTAACTGATTAACATCAGCTCCGTAACACTTAGGGTCGACTACTCATCAAATTCAATGGTGCCAAATTTTTAATGGAATTCATAATGATCTAAAAGATTGCATATGAGTTCTGCATCGCCGGAGAGCCTGAGATATTTTTCCCTCTCATGACTAGCATTTTCGCCCTTTTTGTGAACCATTGCGTTATGTCTGCTTACCCTTGTTCTGTAATCTGTGCTGGACCGACACTATTATCCTTTTAGCTATGAGTCCGCTAGCCCTTTTTGCTCACTCTCTGGATACTGTATTCAAAATGAAGAAGGAACTAATGGTATAATCATGGTGTCGAATTCGTGCTGTGCAAGACAGGCTGGTGGGAGACAAACTCCAGCATCGAAAATTAGCAGATTCAAATACGACGCCAAAGACTCTCTTCAGCGGATAGCAAATTACGACGTTGCGTGCATCGCGGTGCCCTTTCCTGTCGTGCTGTATTTATTTCCTCACAACAAGCTCGTAAATCCTTCGCTACAAGGCAAGAGACAAAAGACGCCGGAGGCAAGCTTGCTTACGTAAACTTGCTGTGTTGCAACGTAGGCTGGAACAAGGTGTCCGGCTCGGACGACGATAACGCACAGCGCAGAGGCCAGCAGCAGCGTGAGCTATGATGAAATGAAAGAAAACGTCAGCGCAGCTGCCCACTCAAGGCATCCGCGTTGAGCAACATAGGCATATATGAGGCAGGAATGCATTCACAGGAAGCACGTCTGCAGCGTATGCTCTCTGTGAGCGCCCCACTCATAGAACAGAGGTGAAAGGCAGAACGTAAAAGTCAGCACGCTTGTGCGGCAGTACGAGATGCGCTCTGGGCGTTAATTTACTAGAACAATATAAATAGGTTGCAGTAGGCGCCGGTCTTACTGCAATGCCTTCCGGTACAACTGTCTAGACGTTAGCATATACACCGAAATTCCAGCGTGGATTACCCTGCAGTTATCGTATGGTGCTTAGAGGAAAAGCCTGTTTACATTCTCCTATTCTTCTTTTTTTTTCTTTTTTTTTAAATGAGTGCCTTAAAGTACGGGAGTGTAAGAGGGTTACAGTATTTTTTTTTTGTCGCTTAATCGCCTGATGATGCTGGCTACAAAATGGATTCTATATATATATATACATTGCCCAGTCTATTGTCCAATTCCGGACGATTGCAGCTGGTTTAATTAAGGTTTACGCCAGACATTTCGCAATGTCACTAAATTCTGTTTGCCGGGCGACTATAGCAATCCCTTAAAAATGTTAACGCAGTAAAGGTCTTGAAAAAGGTTACAAACATTACAACCATCGTCCTTGAAACATGATTCGGACGCGTTACGGCAATTCTGAAGTAAAAATAATCCACCTAAATCAAGCTCTAGTCATCCGCAATAGGAAAATTAAATTAAAGGCCTTGACTATTCTTGCTATTGACGCGGTGGATACGGAACGCTCCAGGGCACCACAGGGGTGACACTTCATTACCTAATTGCAACTTCGAATAAAGCACAGGAATGTGAAGGATCATCATCATCATCATGCGTTTAACTACGGCCGCTGTATGACAAAGGCATCTCCCATATATATCCAGTTAACCATGTCCTATGCCGATTGAGACCACTCTTTCTCCGTAAAATTTATATTACCCACTCACATAAAAATTTGACCCCCCCCCCTCCTCCTTTTACGCTTGCCTTCTCCGTGAACTCCTTGCGCTTTACTCTGAGAAACCATCACTGTTTTGCTGTCATCTGCAAACACAATTTTCAGCCTGTAGAATGTGTTCACAGCAGCTGGCGAGAGTTCAACGGTGCTAGTCAAAACCCACTTGATCAGTTATTTGTGCTGCTGACCCAAAATGCCGTAACTAGCCTAGCTAATGTGTTCTTCCTCTTAATCTCTCAGAGAGCCCCGAATAAACTGCATTAAATCGAATCCAAGAAGACCGCGCAATGCGAACCTTTTGGTTTCTTTTCTTTCCGATCCGTCAAGCTATAAAAAAATGTTCACAGACAAAGACCTTTTGACTGTCTTCTCCTTGACCAAGAATCTGTGATTTAGAGCATGAAAAAGGAATCTGAATTTGAATTAGCGTTAACGTTGCAATATGAAATGTCTAGAGATGTGCAGGTTGGCCTCTTTATATAGTTTAGTTTGCCGCCCCAAAGCTACTCAGGCTAGGAGGAACGCCGCAGTGGAAGGCTCACAAAATTTCTACCAGCTTGAATTTTTTTAGCATGCAATCATATCGCACAGCACACCGGGCGCCTTGCCTTTCGTTTTCTTTTAAAGAACTGCCTTCACGGCAGAGATTGAACCTGCGTTCTTGGGTACAGGAGTCGAGCAGTCTAACTACTTCTCTACCGCGGAAGAAAGATATGATGCATAATTTGTTAGAAGTTAATGCGCATACCCCATAACTACCCTGACTGTTACTGTTCCCTACGCAGGCACGCGATTTTTACAGATTATCGGAAATACATAAAAAAGACATCTCAGTTCTTAACCACTCTAGGCAACAAGTACTAACCAAAACATGTACTCGAATTTTTTTTTCGAAGGAGCTATAGGGCAATGCTCGGTATCCTACTGTAGCATTGAAACAGGTCGCAACAATGATAAATTTCATGGCCACCTAATTAACAAATGCTTCTAAAAGCTTCATTATTCTGAAGGCTGCATGAGCATTTTTAAGCGGAACCTTTTTTTCAAATGTAAAATTGCCTTTTTTTTTTTGTCGAACTATCATCAACATAGCCAGAACCAGTCATAAAATCGAATTTCACCAAAAACAAAAGTTAGGTGCCGTTAGCGCACTATCAACCTAAAGCATGGGACTCACAGCGTCGCATTCACGCCATGAAACGAGACGCATGAGTCATGACTATTCCAACAAGTACCGCAATGCCTCTTACCTTGCCCATTTTGGATGAACTCCTGTGACGCGCAAAATTCAATCTCCTAGTCTGCAGCAGGAACGGAACGAGCAGTTCACACGTGTGGATAGGAGTGTCTGCAGACCAGATTGACTGTTCGAGGGTCACAAAAAGCAGCCGATGGGGACACCACTGAGTGAAGTTCAGATGTACTGTCCCGTGTAACGCCTGAGGTACGTCTGTGTCTACGATCAATCCCAGGGGAGGCCAATTTCACGAGCGTCGTTTCCTTCCTGGCGCGTCGAATGGGAGTGGGCGTGCCGCGGTGGCTGCTTCAGCGGCTTTTGGTGGTTCGAACGGTCCGTGTCAAAGACAAGGGCCCTCGGACGTGCCCTTATATACGGGCGGATCCCCCCCAGCTCCCCCTCTCCTCGGCCTAGCGCGTGTGGTGTGTGTGTGAAGACAGAGGACCACCTCCCCCCAAACGAAGAACTGGGTCAGCGACGGCCACCGCCGCAGGAAGGACCGCAGCGCTTCGGGGTACCCGTCCGGTCCACTCTCGTCAGCCGGTGTGCCGGCAGTGAAGAAAGTGGCGGGGCCTTTACAATGCGCCCCTTGTTTGCTCTCTTTCAACTCTTTCAATTCCAACTCTTACTCCGCTCAACGGGTCGTCTTCTTGATTCGTCCTCGAAGTGCTTTTTTTTCACAACTTCCTCGGTTCTTCTGTTGCAGGCCCTTTTGTGCCGTATTTCTCCCTGAAGGACACTCTGGATTATGTGTATGCGTACGAGCCTTTCGACTCCACAGCTCGGTGTTTCTGCCTGCCCATGTTCGCCGCCAGGATGGCTAGACTGGTAAATGTTGACATTGGCTGCAGAAGGCAAAAAAAAGAAAAACGCGTGAACTCGCTAATAGAGCAGCCCCCCCCCCCCCCCCCCCGCCTCTCCCCAAATCATGCCATGGCATCGCATAACTTGTTAGTTGAGAGATACAAGGGGTCAGTGCACTGAAAGAAAAACTGACGACACATCGCGACGCGGCTGCACTGATTATTACATGGCAATACTGCACGCAATAGAAATGCTCGAAAAGCTTTCAGTATGGCTGCTATCCAATTAGGAGCTCAATGAAATGTCGTAAACAAGCACTGCATGTGCTATGCGTATTCCTCTCTCCTATATTTTGCGCGTTTCTCAAGCAAAAGAGACAACCTTGTCAACAGAGCACTTCACACCACGATCTCGACGTTGCTGAAAGCAAAATATCGGCTGCCACTTAGCGCCGGCTGTTCCTTTATAATGTGCACCGAAAGGTTGAGACCGAGTAGAGTTCTCGTTACCGCAGATAAAAATGTAGAGTGCTCGCGTCACGAAATACCACACACAATATTTACTCCGTAGCTATAGGTTCAACAGATGCGCACGACACCATACAAATATTTGAGTGCCAGTAGCAGCTGGGTTCTGCAACTCAGGCTATAGGCTAAACACCGAGCTAAAAACTCTGCAGTCGATAAGAGAAATAATGGGAGCACAGTTATTACTGCGCGATCATGTCGTCAGTAAGAAACGTTTCAAGATGAATGCAACTCTATTCGAGCTTCACGAAGCAAGGGACAACTTTCGCAGTAGAAAACCAATAACCCCCCCCCCCCCCCCCCCTTCCGCCCTTCTGGGGTTGGGTTTGAAAGATAAACGCTTTTTCTTTCCTACTTGCTTAAGCACATTTTCAGCTTTGGCGTCCCTCTCTTTTTCATAGCACACTCTACCGATGCATAATCTTGGAGCTTAAAATACACTCGCTATAAATATGTATATGACAGGCAGGATGCTACTCTTAAGTACTATTATATAAGTGCAGAAAGTCTAATAATACGCGGAGCTCTAATTACTGAGAGTTAGTTGCCTTATCTAATAATTACTAACAGCGTCGTCAGTGTGTTCCTGTTAACTGTTTCAAGGGCATTGGTTGATTAAACAGAGCAGCCGAAAAATAAACATCAATCATCAATTCACTCTGTTGCAGCCAAGGGCAGAATGGTATTTCTGAAAATCGTCGGTCTCATAATCTAAATGCTCGTGCCTGTCGATCGTGCCACTTATTTGGGTATCCGCGAGCTCTTAGCAAGGGCATGGAAGCTATACGTTTCCGAACGCATTTAGGTGTACATGCATGTTTTATTTTCTCTTATCAGTGTGGCAACCAGACTGACAATAGAATTCATGAGTTCAATTTCTAGATGATTAGCCGTTTTGTTTCGAATTGTTCCTTAATGCTGACATGTTGGCTCCAGTAACTGACCATTTAAACATTTTGTGCTGATTACCAACCAACGTGATTAAGAATAACGGTGGCGTTAAGACAACGTGTACAAAATACCTTGTTTCGTACGAATTAGTATGGAAACTCTGTGCATGATCTATGCTCTTCTTTAACTGCTTGTTTAGGGTGAGCCGTTAAGACAAGGCATTCGTGCTCCAATCGAAAATATTTCTTTCCTTCAATTTATTCAATACGTCTTCATTATTTCCTTGATCTTTTGATCACCTCTTTGTCAAACACAGTGCATCTCGTTTCCTCACGACTTTACTCCTTATGACTTGTGGGTTTTGATCGCTGGCGGGTCAGAAGTACGTTATCTTCTTTGTGGTCACGGAGGTTGCCGTCGAACTAGTTTTTAAGCACAGCAACAGCATAAGAGCACGCAGAGCGCACAAGTGGCATAAATATTCTCCTTGTTTCTCATTGTAGCTTTTTTGGGTGCAAGTTGCATGGTCATTTAACCTCCTCATATCATAAACATGTCTGGCAATCTCAGAGCGCTTTCACGTACAGCCCAATGCTTCGTTAGACATGAGCTTAATTCCAGCCGCATCACCGGAACCACCTCGTCCGCACCACGGTCGACGGGCGGAATAAGCGAAGAAAGCGTTCCAGAGGAAGCTTCGAGCTCAGCGCCGTAACATCCGCCTCAAACGGACCGTGTAACAGGCCATAAAAATCGCAGAGCTTGAATCTCTTTCTCCAGGAGGGACGCTCTCCGCATACGTTGCGGTGGTCAGGGGATCCCGCATTTAGAAACTCGCCGCCACAGGGATCGCATTCAGAGCGTGCATAGAAATGATGCTACCGCGCGTAACGCCTCGTTGGCTCCGAGGCCGGACCACGGATAGCGTTACTCTCTTCGGGGGGCCACTACTGTATACCCTGCGAATACCGCCCGCTCTGCAATAGCGCGTGCCGGACGCGTAAGGGGCCCCCTTTGTCTTTCCTGCTGGAGGAGAAAAAGTGGCGGCCATTTGATCACCGCCCGCAGAAACCCGCAACTTTCTCGAAGAGTTTATTTTGTTTATATTTCTACTTTGTCTCACTAGCTCCGGCTAAAATACCTGGCACGCGATGAGTGCATAAACACCGCATCGAGGCAGGCGCGTAACAGTATTCTGCCTGTCGCTTATCACGATTGCCGAGCGTTGTAAACCGAAAATTCACTTCCGAACACTTTTACGGCCGCCGTGCGGGCGCTCTTTTCAGGTTCCTGGATCTCCCAACTCTTCACCTCCGGCTAGAGCATTTCAGTTTGTTTTTGGTGTTTTTTTTTTTTCTCCTGCCCTTCTTTGCGCATCACAGCGCGAAGTCGTTATTTGCTGCCGCCTTTAGATCCTCAGCAAAAAACGAAACGAAAAACACACTACACGCACGCATGTTTCGGTATAAAGAAGGCAGACCCGAACGAACGGACACCGTATTTTCGCAGGCATGCAGGGTTTGTATGATAAGCGGGTACCCTGTCTTGCGGCCTCTACGCCACCTGCATGCATCTCTTCCGTAGGAACAAGATTTTGAATCCGATAGAAAGGCGGAACCGCTTAAGCTTGACTTTGATATCAAAAATAAAAACAAGCGAGGTTTCTGCGTTCCGGCCTCATAGTAAAGGCGCGCCAAGAAATACAGAAATACGCAGTGTTCTCACGTTGTCCTGATGTAAAGGAGGGCGTGATGTCACGCCTCTGTTTCCGTTTCGTTCGCGTATGCACCCCCTCCCCCCCTCCGCCCTTTTTCCATTTTGTCACACTGAGGTTCTACACATGCAGGATGAGTCCAGCCCCACACTCCGCCAGCCGTGCCTCATATCAGTGATATCATCGAGACTTCGTGATATATCGAGACTTCCACTGACTAGCGGTCGTGTGTCGCTTTGACATTTCGAGAGATAAGCGTTTTAAAGAGAAGTAATAAACGTCGCCGGAAGTAGCACTCCCTGCGCGGCAGAAGTGAGAATGCGAGAAAGGCTCCAGCGCAGTGGCTAGCCGCTGCGCATCAGATATCGCGGACAATCTGTCCGTGGTTCGAAGAGTGGGCGAAGAGGCGGATGTTCCACGAGGAAGAAGTGACGCGCGAATTTTAAGCGTACATGCTGCTCTTTTATGCGGTGTTATTATGAGCAGGGATACGTGAGCTGCTCAACAATTCAAGAGGGAGAGGATGGCGGGGCTGTAAATTTATTTGGAGGTTTATACTAGTGCAGTGCAGCGTTCGAAACCTTCCTGACAGTCAAGGAAGGCTTCGTAAGAAAGCCGGCCACAGAATGAGTGGAACCTCTTTAATTGCTTGGCGACGCAACCTGCATTGCAAACAGAATGTGCCTCTAACCTTGCGCGACATCGCAAGAATAATTTGAGCGCCGCTGATAAGCCTACGCTTACATAACGTAGTAAACTCTACCCCATGCCAACCACCTGGCATCGAGCAATACATCTACGATTCCGTTTAGAGAAGTTCCATCGAGGTCGCCCACACACTGATCGCCATTTAGATCACCCCATTCGTGCCTGTTTGTCCGCATTTGCGGTTTATGTTTGCATTGGTCGTGCTTGCCAACTGCTTGCCCTTTAAATACGTTGAGATAGCGCCTTTTTCGACCATTCTGATGTCAGTCTGATTTGTAAAATTGGCCCTTTCTTTCTGGGGGCGGGAGGGTAAAGAATGACTAGCACTTGCACACATATACCTTGGCGCCATTAAGAACATGGGGCATCAGGCTGAGAACTTAGGCGCACTGCTGACCAGGCGTGTCAAATCGGTTGGTTTGTGGGGTTTAACGTCCCAAAGCAACTCAGGCTATGAGAGACGCCGTAGTGGAGGACTCCGGAAATTTCGACCACCTGGGGTTCTTTAACGTGCACTGACATCGCACAGTACACGTGCGCCTTGCTTTTCGCCTCCCTCGAAAAGCGGCCGCCGAGGCCGGGATTCGATCCCGCGCCCTTGGGAGCAGTAGTCGAGCGCCGTAACCATTGCGCAACCCTGGCGGGGTGCATGTCAAATAATATGCCAAGGTAAGTTGAATGCACTAAATTAGAAATACACGTGCTTCGTTTCCACTACCAACCCGCCGCTACGAACTCGCACAGAAGAAGGTATTTTGCTCGCTCAAGCAATGTTGAAAAGAAATTCTAAACTATACTCATTGCCCCAGTGCGCGGCAGAGGCCCGCCATTCTCTGAGCATTAGGCCTAAAAGTTAGTACAGAAAACTTCTGTTCCGCACTCCATCAATGTTTATTTTCATTCTATTTTCATCCGCATCCTTAGGCGCAGTAGGGCACCAGACTACTGCGCCTAAGGATGCAGGATCGAATCCCGGCAGTGGCGACCGCTTTTCGATGGAGGTGAAAAGCAGGCACCCGTGTGTTGTGCAATCTTGGTGTACGTTAAATAACCCCAGGTGGTCGAAATTTCCGGAGTCCTCCACTACGGCGTCTCTCGTAGCCTGAGTCACTTTATAACGTTGAACCCCGTAAACCAAACCAAGCCAAACCAATTTTTATTTTCCCTCGTGGGTAACAAATACCCGTTTTCAAAACTCTGCTTACTTCACATTAAGCGGTAATGAGCTGCCAACGTCGGGCTGCAATTCCCGCATTGTCTGTTGCATAAATGTAAATGGAGCACTTGAAAAAAGCCACGCCCGTGTTTCAACGCTATAGCGCTAAGGCTGCCGCTGAGCGGAGAAAGTGACGGCACCGATGGCCTGTAGACGAAATCCGGATTCATTGGAAATGCTTGACGCTACACGTGGGGCGGAGCAATATAAAAGCAATTAAACACTGTACATAAGTTGTCATAACAAGGTTGCAGCGTGCCACAGCCGTACAAAGAGCATGTAGATATCTAAAGTAAGGTATACGCTAGAAAGAAAAATTAGAGTGATAGGCACTGAACCCTGGACCGTGGACCATTGCATCTCCAGTTACAGATTCCACGCAGGCACGTTTGTATGGGCTGGTGAAAATGGGGCTTTATATCTATGTTGAGTAACCTTTAATGTTATAGGTTACAACTACTTGCTAAGGAGGCTGTGTGAGAATAGAGCGGAAGTAATTGAGGTCGTAACTATTAACGTAGTAGCGGAGCAAACGTCGCAGACGAGAAGTGTATGCCAACGGAGATCCGCAGGAGTAATCGATGACGACATCCGTTATTAAGGTAGCGCATTACGTGCGAAATGGGAACTTAATTGTTCCCTACGCTTTTCGCATTGAATCGCTGCGTGCTTAGTTTCGGTTTACCACCAGCCGAGTCTCACCAGCGCGTTCGTGAACGAACCTGTTTGGACTGCGACAACATGTCAATACGCGAGGGTCGAACTTTTTTCCTGTTTTCGATGCGCCATGTGAACAACACCATGAAACTCTTTCAGTTTGATAAGTGTCTGACATGTAGTATCTTTTAAATTACTCCACTTTTGAAGTTTTTCTCCCCGAACAGCGAATTAGTGCCTTTTTTTTTTCACTTGCCGCAACCTTTTCTTATGTCCTCGGAATACCGGTTTCAGGCGTGATACGCGACCGCACTGACACTAGAGACTATAGCGTATATATACATGAAATACCACAATAAATACGGGGACGCTTGTTTAAGGGTCCCTCAAGCACATTGCTGGCGCCTTTATCAGTTACTGTCATGTATCCCTGAACTTACGAAGGACGTAATCAGGTTTGTTGACAAGTTAGTCGTAAAAGTTGAAATATTGTCAGAAAAAAAGAACAGACAATAAATCGAAAAAACTGTGGAGCGTTACTCTAAGAACTCATTCCCTTGTGTTCAGAGAAGTGTCGTTTCGTTTGTGTGTCATATAGATGGGAAAAAGCGAATTGTCTAGAATACACACACTGTTTCAGACCAACTGCCGCTGTCTCGAACTGCACAATTATTTTTATTTCCACGCGATTTTTTTTTTTTTTTCAGGCTGCTGTTTTTCACTCAAGAACGCTTTGTCACTGATGTCGGCCCTTGTGAAATTTTAGACAGCTGTGCGCCTTTTGAGAAAATAGGAAATGTAAACCTCAGGATGGGCGACCGGGAGCACTCTTCTACTCGTAGCTTCCTATACTCGATTAGGAATGTTGCATGTGGCTTACAGGATATGGACACTAATGTCTTCGTGGTGATGAATTTATGATAGGAGTAACACTTTTGTAACCCAATAACACGAAACATCTAAGCAATACAGATTTCATGGGATCAAGGAGACGTTAGCTTTATTTTAAGTCTAGTTGGTTCGAAATACATATGGCTTGAAAAAAGCATAATAATTCAAGATTTGACTTAAAGTAAATGAATTATGACTGCGCTGATAAAAGTTCCACTAGCGCACTCCCATACTTATTTCGCCTTGCCGCAGTGACACAGTGCTCGACTGATGATGCAGTATTCGATACCTGCCATGAGGGCCACTTCTCGACGAATGCGGAAAGCAAGCCACCCGTCTACTGTGCGATGTGAGCGCACGTTGAAGAACCCCAGGTGGTAGAAATTTCAGAAACTCTCTGCTATGACGTCCATCATAGCCTAGTTACCTTGGGGCGTTAAACCCGATAAAACCAAGCCAAACGTTTTCGACATTTTAACCACCCGTTGTGGTTGAAGTTATCAAGCTAGAGCCAAGAGGCACCTGTTTGTTTCAAAGCCAGTGAGGCCGGTTTAGGGAATTCGGACGTCGCCTTCAACAAACCCGAAGCGTTCCCTATGTAATTATGTGCTTGTCCTTCAACTATCTTGGTGCTAGTTTGCCCGGTTCCCGCAGTTTTAAACTATAATTGCGCTAAGAGCCTTGATGGAATCGTTCCTCCGCTCTGTGCCTGCCTCTAGTTGCACTAGTTTTAGATCTTCCGAAGCGCACAAATTTGTATCCCTCGAAGAGAGTTCAATATAATAATTATAAATGAAGTGCTTTGAGGAAAGCAACTGACGGATCTGCCGTTTCTCATTTGCGCACCCACGAGAGGCGCCAAGCTTCCAGGTAGAGACGAAGCAGGAAAGCTGCCCAGAAAATAATTCTATGCGACGGTCTTCCTCCAACTCTCAAATCAAAGCCCACTATGATCGATTTTTGAACCTAGACGCGATGCACGCATTACCCAGTAGCAACTGACGAGGAGGATAATTATTGTGGCAACGAGGCTGCCCGTTTAAGTACACCCGGAAATTCCTTCCATGCGTAAGGCGCGCCAAAGCAATACTCCTCAACATTCCGAAAGCCACAACCGCGAACAATGGAGGGTCGGGAACGCCCAGTCGATAGCCGAAAGCCGCTCCCACGCGTCCCTCTACAAACTTTCCCAGTCAGTCATTTGTAACAACCTTCCTCGTTTCTTCAGATCCGTGGACGACCGACAGCGATTCCACGAAAGATATAACAATTCGACGTAATGCGCGTAAGGAAGTAGCCGTAGGAGATTTTGAACGGCATGAAAACATCTCAGGAGCCCTTACGACGTGCCGTTCAAAACAGCGACACTTATCCGAAACGCGGCTGGGACAATAGAGGCCACGAAAGAGCCATGTGACGCGAAGCATACACGACGTGTTACCTCCTGTATAAACAAAAACCAACCTGGTTACGAAAGGCACTGCTCTTTTACCGAACAGCGCAGCTTCGAACCGGTTGGCACAGCGTATACGTCCGCCAGAGCTTACAAGCTTGTAGATAAACGACCAGCCCTAAACGCGAGGTGCCGCGCCTCACAACAAAGCCGGGACCCATCTAGAAACGAACCGCACGGAAGCGAATGATACATCCACGATTACGACACTTGTGCTTGCATGTCCAGAGTGCCTGGGCAACGATGCCATCGGTGAGATCTAGCTTAGCACTGTGATGGAGCGATGTGTACGTACTTTCTTCCATCGATCGAGTGTCCGTCGATCTTGGCCGGCGCTACCGCCACCGACGCTCGACTGGACTATTTCGACGCGCCAACGCCCAACCACGTATATATATTCGCGTTGCCTTGCCAACTATTCTTCAGCAGTCTGCATGCGTGCTCGTGTAAAATGGGTGCTCTGCTTCTACAAAACTCTAAAGGCTCACACGCGTTCGCATTTTGATACGGGCCACGGCTTTGTTCGGAAATCGAGACCGGAGCAGCGTCACACGTCTTACGCATATATGTTGCGAGCCTTATATATACACTGCTGTACAGCTACTTACATCCGGACCTCTTCACACGCGGTCGTCCCCGGCCGCTTCCTCCAGCCTCGAGTGTGAGCGTGCGTGAGCACCGCGTCGTCTGAAAGCTACCGCGCACGCAGGGATCCGCTTGACGCAGGATAGAATGCAGTTCGAGCTACGTCCACCCTTTGGTAGCGAAAGAAAAAAAAAGAAACCGAAATAAAAAAGACGATGGTGCGGTATCACGGCTCCATTCTTTGCATTATACGAGGCCACTCCCCACCACTTTTCCTTTTATTTCCTTCAAATAAGAGATATGCAGCTCGCCTTCATCAAGTGCACATGCGTGCCCGTTCTCGTTTCGAAGACATATTATGGCACACGGCGTAGTCGAGGAATGGGCACTGAGGAGGAAATTGGGGAAGGAAAAATATTGCTGCCGCAACTGTCCGACGCGACAACAGCAGCTGCGAAGTGATGGGAATGTTATTCGCAGTGGTTGGCCCCGGCGTTCGTGTGGGAGAACGCACGCAATCTGTGCAACGCTCTTGCCACAAAGTGTGCGACAGCAAAACAAAAAGAGAGCGAGAGAGAGAGAGAAATTACAGCGAACTTAGCTTAGTTGTCCCAATCGAAATACGTGCACTGGCACGTGGAACGCTTGGTAAGCTTGTGCTTACAAACGCGTGTCGCTTTGCCCCAACAATTCTTGTGACATCGACCTCGCTTCCGAGACGGCGTTCCCGCTGTTTTTATACCAGCAGTGGTGCTACCGACTGGATGGAAGCGACTGAGTAGAAAGTCTAGCGGAATCTCACTAGAAAGTATGCTCCCTTTGTTTAGCTGTAGCTGATTTAGCTTCGACTAAAGATTTATTGCGTTGTGGAAACCAGAAGGAACCGTTAACCAACAAATTCGTTAAGCTGCTACGCTAAGACGTCTCGTTATTAGTCTGTGGTTTCAATCCGAAGTCGCCAAAGGTCATGAGATACCAGTGCGTGAACGCCGACCAGTGATACATACACTCCGGCGTTAATGAAGCTTTGTACATTAGCTGACTCGATGTCTGCGCTTGCCTCTGCGGCACTGCTTCAGTGACAAGGATAAAATATCAATACGAGGGTGATATCTGCGTAAACATTACAGCAAGCACTATAACTGGTTTACGCAGAAGGCGGTTTGTCTCTTTTTACATATAAAATATAACCCTTAGAAATTTTGTTTTTTTGTACGGTCACGCAAAACTGTACCTGTACAGCATTGCTCCTTTTAATTGTGTACATGTATAGTTCCACACCCTTGGAGTGTTAATACACTCTGCTATTAATTTTCCTTCCAGGAGCACAAAATGTAAATTTGGCGCTGTAAAAGCCAAATTTATTAACCGGTTAAATTGTAAAGGCAGTTAAACGGGAAATGTAAACGCAAATGTGGAACCGTCACTTATATTACTCAATGTAACATAACGTATGCTGGCAATGTCTTTTATGTGCATATTCATAACAGCGCATATAAAAAAAAAGAAATGGAGACACTGGTATTCTTCGCCTTTAAGGATATGACACGAATGGTTCCCATCTACCAAGCTTTTCTTGCGGATCCTCGTTCGTATAGAAACAAATTGTTGCTTGCCCAATTGTAAATCCCTTAATTAGTACCTCTATTATTTCCCACATACTCATTAGCATACAATATCAAACTGCCACAATATATGAAATACAGTCGGGCATAGATATAAATCCCCGCTTTAACTAAGTCTTCTTCTTCTTCTTCTTCTTCTTCTTCTTCTTCTTCTTCTTCTTCTTCTTCTTCTTCTTCCTTGATATTTGGCACATACCCACGAAGGGGGATTGGCCAGGGTTCAGTATGGACTGCCAAATGTCCAACACAAACTGAATTAGTGTATTAAAGTAATTGAAAACTAAACAAAAACATAAGATTTAAGATCACAAAAGTTATTGAAAGAAAAAATATGAAGCAAAAATTTGGAATTTTGTAAATTTGAAATACAATTGCAAGGGAATCTGTCCGTAGCTGTGATGTAGTTATGTAAGTACTGACAAATTTGAGGCAACGCAAATCTTTTCGCACTCGCACCGAAGGAGAGTGGAAGCGGGACCGACAACGTAAATCCCAAGCGTGCAATTAGAGTTTCTAAATGTGCCCTCCTCTGATGTGAAAACCTTCGGCAAGCGAGAAGGAAGTGATAAATATTTTCAATTTCACCGCAAGCCTCACAAAGGTTTGTGGGGCTGATCCCGCATCTACATAAATAAAGATTTAGGCGAGGAATCCTGCATCTCAGGAGAGTCATCGTTACCTCACACTGCCGTGATTTACATGAACGAACTTTCCATGAGTATATTCGGCTGTAGATAGCAAAGGATCATTGCATGAAGCGGCTAGGTATTGATATCGCTGGAAACGGGACATTCACGTGAACGTGCCTGCGTGGCCTAGGGATAGCGTGTCGTACTTGGGAGCCAAGGTTTCCAATTGGTTCATTTCCACCCACCCTTACATCTCAAAGTAGAATCCCGGGTTTGCAGGGCCAGCCAAACCTGCCATGTTGTGGGATCTCGTGACGTCATACAAACCGACGACCAACCAGTGCCCAGCCATGCCACCTGCCAACTACCACCTGCCAACTACACTTACCAGAGACATGCTTGTAGTTTTTAGCTCACAGCGCTAACGCCATATTTAATTTTTTTTTTTTTGAGAACGAGGCCTGCAAAGCTGTCACGTTAACAAATACACAAGCTGTGTACTCGACGATAGAGCCAAAGCTCTAAGTCTGAGTGTAGTTGCAGTAATGATATGTATATCTTACGCAGTACGATTTCTCAAGATTTTTGGCAAGTGTCCTTGAGAGGCGCTAGAAGTCAGGATGTTGCCTGGCGAAAACCAGTAAACAAGCGGCACCCTGAAGTTGTGGTGAACACCGATCCGGGAACTGTTGAGCTTTCCAAAACGACAGGTTGGCGGCAAAATAAACTAACGTACAAGCCTCTGAAATACAGGGCCCGTATTCCGAGTTTCCGTCGTTATCGAAGTGTCGCTATCTCATTTGACCTCAAGCCATCTGATTGGTCGAAACGCCGGGACCGGGTGTTGCCACTACAGTACTGGAAGAGACGGCAGCATCATGTTTAGGCATTTCCGCCAATCAGATAACTCGAGGCCACGTGATATAGCGACACTTCGATAACGACGCAAATTGGAATACGGGCCCGGACCCACAGTGGCAACAGCCTGCAGGACATTTTAAAGCCAACGTATAACAATGACCAAACTGTAGACGACGGAAAGGAAAATGCTGGCAATCCGTGCTGATTGCCATGGCTGCCCGCTATTGAACTTTTGAAGTAGCGCATAAGAATTGGTCACCTTAAGGCCACGCGATAATCATTTTGCTTAGTTTTCACGTTAACACCCCGAAAGAAATTATAGCTTCAAGACCCCGAAAGAAATGATTCCTTAATAAATTTACTTTTATTGAGGAATCTTCTTGAGTAATGGAAAGAATTAAGTTTATTATCGGCCCTAAAGCTGTTATTCTTATACACCTGTCGTGTATTGCAGCCACGTTTGTTTATTGATCCTTATTTTCCTGAAGTACATGTACTACTCATTCTTATATACTTCATTGCTTCGTAGACATGCTGGGCAGGTTACAGTTTTTCTTTACATAGGGACTTCACAAGTTAAGTGTTTTGGATGGACATGTCCTACTGTACATGTGTGGTGGTTGGTTGTTAGTGTGTGACTATGTGACTATGTGGTGGACTTTGTGACTGTCCTGCTTGGATGATGGTTGTGGTACACTGGGACGATTGTGGTGCTAGCTGCTGGGCAAAGAAGAGGTGTTGGAGATGTACTTGAGTGTAGAATGGTGACTGTCATGCTTGGACGATGTTTATGTTCTGCGGGGAAGAAAGTGCTACTATCTCCTTGGCAAAGAAGAGGTGTGTGAAGAAGTACCTGGGTGTAGAAGAGGATGAGTGGCGAAAAGAAAGTGTGTGTTGAGATCAATATTACAGTTGGTAGAGTGCGTCTGTGTTGTATTTCATGTGGTTGTGTGTGTTTGTTGCGCCACATTTCTGGGTAAGGAGTGCTGTTGTCTTCACCATGATGATTATTTGTTCTTAGGTGAAAGGTGAGTGGAGTCCACTCCAAAAATGAGCATAACGTCCTCTTCGAGCGACGTCGATAAGAAGTTTCCGGTAAAGTGCATCCAGAAATTAATATCTGTGTGAAATTCTGTCTCTTTCGCGCTAAATGAAACGGCCGGCATGGCGACATCATGCGCACATTATACTGGGCAGCAAGGCCTGTAATCGTAGCGCCCGTGCGATATCCAACAGTCATAAAAGCACTTCCCTTATCCCCCCAGCTTAGGCACGATTGCTATCGCCCATCAGCTGAACTTGCAACATTCATGACAGCCTGGAGCGGAGTGGCTCTCACGTACTAGAATATATCGCGGCGTCGACGCCATGGCTTGCGCTCACGCGTGGAGCGATTGCCGGCAAGGGTTGAGACCGCGCACGTGGTCGTCGAGTGACTTCCGCGTGCTTCCTGGTTTCCAACTTTCGCTCCCGCTTCACGTTCGCTTATACTTTCGTGTATTCTATCCGTGAAGCCGCCCAGTATATACGTTACAATATATATATATATATATATATATATATATATATATATATATATATATATATATATATATATATATATATATATATATATATATATATATATATATATATACAAACGTTTATAGCAGTCGCCACACTTTCAACTGGTGTCACCAATATAAAATCCCCTTTTTCGCAGATACCGGGCCGCTGTAGAAAGAAAGAAAGAAAGAAAGAAAGAAACCACAGTGCCTCTGGCTCCAAAGCTTCCCGAACCGGCGCGCAGCGCTGCTTCCGAGCTCACGAGGAGGCTATCACTCGTCACCCGATGGACTGCGCTGCAGCTGCCCAGCAGTTTATTTCCGCGCGCGTGCGACCACCACTTGCCATTTCGGAACCACTCAAAAGGGGACCCGGCAGCCCCAACTGTTAGCCACATTCGCACCGCGGCAGCAGCCCCAGGAAGGGCAACTCTGCCGTACACGCAGCCAATCAAACCGAGCACGCCAGCCAGCCAGGCCGCAACGCTGTAGCGTGCGCCGCACTACTCTTTTAAATCTCTTATTATCATCCCTCCGTATTATTTGGCATGCGGGACTTTCAAACGCCCCGCCGCCGCCGTCATGCCCGTGCGCTTCCCCTGTTTGTCTCCGGGCGTTTCTTTGAAGAGGAAGCGCCTTCGATCTGACGTTAGCGGTTGCCTCGATGCTTTGGCACATCGGAAAGCCATCGGACCCAATCTTTGTGCGTGTGCCCCCTCCTACCTCCTCCCCCGCCTTTGCGTTCAGGTTCCTCCTCCTCCTCTTTCTCCTCCCCCTTCCTCTTAATTCTCAAGGCTGTAAAACGAGCGTTCTTGTTTTCTGATCGCATGTTTCTTTCCTACTAGGCACGCATCAGTGCGTGCGGACACACCGCTGAGTCCAGTCGCGGCCGTTAAAGTGTGAAGCGCAGGTTTCTACCGCTAAGTGGCGCCTCCAGCTCTTCCAGTTCTTGGAGGCAGTAGCGAGCCGGTTTCCAACGCTGTGCTCTGGTCATACTTGCACCGAAGCCAAGAAATCCATGAATATACAGCAGACGAGATCTTCGGCTGCCTGCGTATGTTGCCGGAAGCCGCGTTTCTCACTTCGGGTGTAATGTGAGAACTAGTGAGACAGGACAATCGTGTGAGGTCAACACTCCAGCCCCCATCGTTGGGCTTGAGCCGCTTGTGAAGAGCGGATGAGTTATATGCGTCGTTTGCTCCGCTGGGGTGACGCAGTGGTTACAGCGCTCGAATACTGGTCCCAAGGATGCGAGATCGAATGCCATTCTCGGCGTCCACTTTAAGATGGAGTCGAAAAGCAAGGCGTCCCTGGGCTGTACGATATCAGTTCACGTTAAAAAAACCCAGGTGGTCGAAATTGATGGAGTCCTCCACTACGGCGTCTCTCATAGCCTGAGTCTCTTTGGGACGTTAAACCCCACAAACCAAACCAAGCCAAAATATGGCATCGTTTGAGCCAGTAAGGGAAGGCGAAAAACTATCAAACAAAATATGTGAAACAAAAAAATATATACACTTGTTCTATTTATCTCTGAGGTGGATGACGTCAGAAGCAGTTTCTTCTATCAACAAGGAACGCTGTTGTGGACTTGTATCGTTCAAAATGCTTGTTATTCGCCGCACACACCCTTGAGGCAGGTAGTTCTGACATCTGGCGGTTAAATATTTACTTTCACTGCAATTAGTCGTTTCTAACCTTGACGTCGAAGGCGGTAACGACTACTCGTGACAGGGAAAAGTAACGATTCGGCAAACTGATTGAAAAAACGTCGTACGCTGTCTGAATAGCAAAATAAGTTGAGCGGAGAAAGTCCCACGACGGCTCATCCTCGCGAGCGCGTAACACGATCGCGCATGCGCAATATTATAGAGAGCAAACTTCAACGTTCTCCGCCCGCGGCAGACTCGGCGGGACGCAGGTTTTGAAATCTCATCGCTTCCGAGCGCGCTCGAGGCGAGAAAGGCACGTGAGATTACGATAAGTGACGCTGAAACCCAAATCTAGCAACAGAGCGGTTGAAAGTGCTCCCTCTCCGTCTCTCCACCTCGCCGGGCAGGATATGCAGCAGGTTTTGACACAAGTACATGGAGTCGTTAAGAGCGTACAGAACGAGCTCAGCAAGAGGAGTGGTCATTGTATAAGCTATCTATTTCTCTTCTGACGCAAAGGAAATACGCCATAGCGTAAGCCAACTCTGGAGCGAAAGCACCAACGGGACACATTTGCAAAAACGCTCCACTCTTGAACAAATATTCGTGGCGTGCTCTCTGGCTTATGATAATCCGAGCGAAATGTACAGCAAGCACTGAATACTGATCTGGCAGCATCGACCTTTCTGAGATCGCTTGATTTTAACATTTACTGTCAAGGCTGCTTTTACTATATGCTAAAAAGAAACACTCCCAAGTCCCTCATTGAAGTTGGAATGCCAACACTGAAAAACATTTATGTAGATGAATTCCAAAACTTTTTGATGAAGTGTCAGTTTTTCTTTCCTGTTCATATAGGCACTATTTCAGTTAAAAACTAAATTCGCTATCGCCACTTATCCGATATCTTTCTCTTTTTATATTATGGGGTTCACTGGCTCAAAGCGACTCCAGTGATGAGAGACGTCGCGCGGGAGGGCTCCGGAAATTTCGACCGCCTGCGGTTATTTTACATGCACTGATATCGGACAGCACGAAGGTGTTTTGCTTTGCGCCTTCATTATACCTTTATTTTCATCACCCAGTATGCATTGCCCCATAAGCGAAATAAAATTGAGGGACATTTAATCACGTCCTCAAGAGTATGACACGAGAGTGCTAATAGCTCTTTATTGTAAAACTCTCAAGACGTAAAACAAAATAAATAAATTTGAAATAAAGCCCGCATTGAGCCAGAGGTTATCGCTGACAAAAACCAATAGAAAATAAAATAAAAGAGACAGGGGCGCACCCGAGAGCAAACTTAAGAAAAACAAATTAGAGAAAAAATAAAAGGCACAAAATACAGGTGGGAAATTAGGCAGAGAGGCCCCAAAATGTCAACCATTATGAAGGAAAAGACGGAAAAAAACAACACCGAATGCAGCGTGCCGAGAAGCTTTAGATGTGCTCCAGGTGGCAAGGAGGAGGGATAGTGCGGAGAACTGTGGGAAGGAAAAGGAGTCAAGAAAAGAAGACGATCGCAGTAAAAACGAAAACGGGGGAAGGTAACTGAGTTGAAGAACGCAGAACGTTACTAAAGAGAAAACAAATGTTTCCCAGAGAAAAGCAAGCCAAGAAAAGTGACAAGTAGGGACAGGAGAGATGGGAATAACTTCCAATTGCGGATCCTCGTTCGCTTGTACGAAGCTGCTCGCCTAATCACTAATCCCTTAATTTGTTCCTCTATTATCTCACACATGCTAGTTAGCATAGAGAGTGGTAAGCTACCACATTATACGCATGAATAAAGGATATAGTACGTATAACCCGCCATTTAGCCAAGTCGTACAAACGTGCCAGCGTAGCCTAGGAGTCGCAAGTCTGACTCAAGATTCAAAAGTCCCGCGTTCGATTCTAGTCTCATAGGAGCTGCATAACTTAACAGCTCCTGCCAGCCTCGTTCACCTGCCCGCATGTTCAGCTCCCTCAAGACACCCTTCCCCTCCTAATTTCTTTTATTTTTCTTGCAGCGGCACGAAACAACTCAAAATTCTTCTATAATTCGCCTGCAAATCTGGCCCCGGGATTTGTATAAGTTTAACCTCTGAGTAGTTTATCTGTGGGTCTTTTACATTTGTGTTTCACTTAAAGATCACAGTACTTATTCTTGACAACTATTTAGATGTTATGACCCCCCCCCCCCCTAATCTCACGACTACGCAAAAATGACATGGAGTTAATTTTTCTTTCTATTCTAAATCCTATTCGACCATGTTCATTATGTGCTTATGAACTGCTAAACACCACTACGTTATGGAAAGCGCTTCATCTACCATTGGTAGCGTTAGTCTATATAGTCATAACAGAACTCTTGAATGTGTTCTCTGAATGACGAGGAGGAAGAGTATTTCCATTTGCGGTCCGCGACATTTTTCCACCAAGAATGTAGGAATTCTCTTTTTTTTTTTTTTTTCTGAATTCCCAATTCACTGCAAATTTTCCTTGTCGGGTATACAATGGAAAAAACAGAGAACGCTTGAGTGGCCCTTTGACCTTCAACCCTGCAGCGTATCTCCTACAGCGTTCTTATCCCCAGGGACCGCCGGGGCACAGCAGCTTATCATCAGCGATTCGCGGTTGGGGTTCGAGTGGCCCGCGGCGGACCGCAAAGCGTTGCGATAAAGGCGCAAGCGCCTGGTTTGTTTCGTGCTCGGACACCTCACGCCAAGATACGGGAACTGGAAACATAGGTAAACGGTACCTCGCTCCCCATCCCCTGCCTGCGTGAGCACGCCGACAAGATATGCTTCTAATCCATCCTTTTCTCACAGAATGTTTGCGCCAGTCACTTCCACGAAAAGCAAAAAAAAAAAAAAAAAAATGAGCTATTGATTATTTCCCGCCTTGTTGCCCAGGGGTAGCGAAACGACTTCTCATATTGAAGTTTCCTTTTTTAGCATCAGTTTTGGAAGACGCCTACGGGTTCCCACGGCGTGGCTGTAGTGAAACGCCAGGTGTTCAGCCCGCAGGCAAACAACGAAGCATTCCAGCTTCATACACAAGCTTACGGCGTCGAGTAGTTGATATGGTGACTACAGGCTACTGTAGACTCCTCGCTTAGTGTATAGGACAAAGTATAAAACAAGCAATATTGCTTTAGAGTTGCTCCCACTGTGGTACCTTTGTTCCGAAATGTGCCCATGGGTCTTTATAATGGCGTAGGTTGTAGTGCCGTCATTTGTTTGAAGAGAAATTCCAAGGTTGCAGTTTTACTTCTAGTGGCTAAAAGACCAAAAAAAATTTTATGATGGCCAATGAGAATCATGCGGCATAAAGCGCGATTATTATATTTCTGAAGCATGCTGCGTGGTTATATGGCCGGGTATGTAAAGATATTACAGAGGCAGTAATGCTGGTTTTGGGAATCATTTGTTGCGCTGTGGTAATTTGCTTTTAGGGGATCACGCGCAGCAAATTCAATAACCCTGCGACACAACCATGTCCCCTGCCAGCTACCACCTGCCAGAGGCAGGCTGGCGATTTTCCGAGGCAGCAAAGCTTCAAACGCTGCCTGATAGAGTTGGCAGATCCCTTCATGCAGAAGAATGGGAGATAGGAATCTAACACAATGCCTGGAGCTGGCAGTTCCTTCAAACTCCAACGTGACCGTGCCATTTGGTTACGTGACGTCACACAACCCGCCGACCAATTAGTGTCCGGTCATAGGCAGCACGAACCAATGGCCCGACATTGGTAGTGTATTGGCATATGTTGGCCCAACATAGGGCCAATGAGCTCCCAACATATAACCAATATTGGTCCATGATTGTGCTGTCCGGGATATGTAGGCAGCAGAAAACATTGACCCAATATTGGCACTGTGCTGGCAACGCCCGACCAAACATATACCGATGCATTTCCAACATAACATTGTGACAATAGTTCATGCTGCAGCGTGTCGCATGCTGGAGGCCGGCTCGCGATTTTTCGAGGATGTGAGCCTTCGAGAGGTGCACGGGTCCCGATGTTTGTGGCCTGTGACCTGCTATGAACTAGGGGCATGCTTGCGGTTTTCCGGGTCTACGGTCTTAAGAATCGATGCTGAAGCTGCAGGATAGCATTTCTACGGAAAGTCTGCCAGAATATCCAAGAACATTTGATAAAATTCGAGGCTGCGAGGCTTCAAACGGTCGATGTCACCGACGCCGACAAATAATTTTTTCGACAATGGGATACTGATGATCTCGCGTTACCAAGGTTATGTTCTTCCAATCATGTAATGAAAAATTAGATCCCATGGATACTACGGGTAATTCAAGCAAACATATCGCGTGTTACATAGAAGTGAACTTCTTGTTATAAGTGTTTTTTGTTGATCAACTGGAACACTGAAAACTGCGTGTAAGACCGACAACCTTATATTATTGCCTATATTGAAGTTCGGTAAATCGTGGATGAATCCTAAATTTCCGTAAAGTTTTACAAAAATTACGGTTTGTCAGTTAAGCCCTCACCATAGAATTGTGCGCTCCAGAAGGCATTTCAATAGCAGAGTCTGTTCTTCGGCGCTTTAAAAAATAAAATGCTAGAAAAAAAAAAAAACAAGATTATAGTTATCAGTGCTTTACGTACAACACCTCATGAAATCGACTGCTTAGGGTCTTATCAACCGCTCTCAATGCACACAAGAGGAGCATATGGCCAACTGTGATATTCAAGGGAGAGTGGCACAAAACGCTATATTTTCTTACCTTAGGAAACGCGCGCGCTTAACGTATTTGATATGCGGATAAAATAATTCGCCGCATTTGGACTGCAAATTATTCTAATTGTAAAGCAATTAATCTTCATTATTAAGCAGAAAATCGAAAGAAGCCTTGGTTAACAACCAACAAGTGGGGAAAAATGCGAATTTCAACCCTACATGATTTCCATCACTGCGCAGCTGAATAAGCGCTCCAATTAGTTTAAGCATTTATTTAGTAAGGTTAGTTGTTTGCCTTAAATTTTAAGATGTTTTACGCGGTTCCGTTCGAGCTCCTGAATAAAAATTATTTAAGCAGCGGGGGGCCATAGTGGGGAAAAATATGATATCATGGCGTTTTTTTGCCGTTCAAAGTAAACTTGGCGGCTCTACTGCCTTTTCCGAAAGTTTATCTTTACTTTGTCCGGGCTGGCCAGAACGTGCAAGAAAAAAGCAATCAGTGTCGAAAGGCTTGAAGACGACACGGATAGCACGCGCACCTGCATTGCGTTTCCAGGAACAAAGAAAGGTGTCTTTAATCCACCCCTCCCTCCATTCAGTTTGCGTCGAAGTTAACCGGTCGCAACTGCTAATAGTTTCTTCGTTGCAGTCTTCAGCTCCCAGATGCGAGGGAGTCCGAGTCGCCATGCTGAAGACTTTATAGCAGGAACTCCCCACGAACACGTTAGATATCGTTAACACATCACTGGAAAACGTGCAGGTTTTCACATAACTGGAAAATGGCGAAAATTGTACTAATCAGGAATGCCTCAGGCAAAGAATTCGATTATGGTAATATACGGCCGATTGCTTTAATTTGATAACTGATGAAGTTATTTGAAAGCACAATGCTCAGCCGCCTCTCAAAGCACGTTGCAGGTATTTGTGCATTCAGTTCAACGCGGACAGGCTTCCGTAGTGGCTGCTCGATACGGTCTGAGCATGGAGATTTAGAACGTAAAATTATCTCTCAATGTGAAAGAAAAGAAGCACTAGCCTTGGTTACGCTACATACTGCAATGGCCCATGAAAGCGTAGAGCTTATGATTTTTATGAATATTTGCAGAAGTACTCACATCTTTCTACATCTGTGCATAAATTCGGTAATTTTTGGGAGGAATTTTATTCTGTACAGCTGCCACTTTCTGTTCATATTCATACGTTCAGGCCAGAGGGGTGGCGCAAGGCTCGGTTCTCTCAACTCCCCTTTAAATTATTCTGGTACAAGATATACCTATTCACCACGACATTACAATTACCTTGTCCGCCAATGACACAGATATTGCGGCTTCGGAAAAAGACATTCACCGCCTCTATCAGTTATTGCAGGCCTACCTAAAGCTTTAAAGATCTGGCAGGACAAGATAATTTTAATTCTACATGTGCACAAAGTGGAGTGCTTGCGTTTCACACCGCTATACATTGCGCTAAAATATCGATGAGATCCCTTTCCACACGTGGAATCTGCCGGATATCTGGGCATCACATTCGACCCTAGCTTGGAATAGCGGCCTCACGTCCAGAATATCATTAAATGGTAAAAGTCGACTGTGCCTTTGGTCGCCTGACGCGAATAAATAATAAAATTTTTGGCATGCGTTGAGACACGCTTCTTTTACTTTACAAGGCCTATGTACGGCCCATGGTAGAATTTGGTTCTGCCCTGTTTTCTGTTTGCCAAAAAAAAAAAAAAACAAGCCTCAAACCGTTAGTCCAGTTACAAAGGCGAGCCCTGCGCCTCTGCCTAGGACTCCCTAAATTGGCTTCAAAGTGCTGCACCTGGAAGCTCGTATACTTAACCTGAACTCCCACTCCAGCTTCTCAGGGTACGAACATTCGTAAGGTCATATGAGTCTGCCTTTGCGGTAGTTTGGCCCATTTTTATTTCACGCCCTACCTTCTCTTTTTATTAGTCGCTGGGCAATGGTTTCGGCTCCTTCAGGTTTTATATACAGAGATGTCGTTATCAAAATTGATATTTATCTCGGCTCTTTTTAACGGGCAGGTCATGCAAATGATGACGTGGATCTCGTTCTTGGTCTTATCTTTCATTGAGTGCGCCAGACTTTTCCTCTGATATACTAAACGATCTGCCCCGCCGGGGTGGCGCAGTGGTTACGGCACTCAACCACTGTTCCCAGGGACGCGGGATCTAATCCCGGCCTCAGCGGCCGCTTTTAGATGGAGGCGAAAAGCAAGGCGCCCGTGTGCTGTGCGATGTCAGTGCACGGTAAAGAACCCCAGGTGGTCGAAATTTCCAGAGTCCTCCCCTACGGCGTCTCTCATAGCCTGAGTCGCTTTGGGAAGTTAAACCCCACAAACCAAACCAAACTACTAAACGGTCTACTAGCTGAACACCTACAAATCTTCCCCAGTCACACTGTCGTATCAACAGATGCCTCCGGTAGCAACTAGAAGGCGGAAATCGGGATTTATTCGCAAATTATTCGCAAACATTGTATTTTAGTTATTGTGTCAGTCTCCCCTGTTACGCACCGGTATTCTTCGCTGAGTTTTGACGCTTGCCTTGGCTGGAACACGTCGAGGTTCATTACATTATCCCAAATTGTCCCTCTGTTCTATTATCCCTCGAAGCCGTAGTAAATTCTCTGTTGAGCCGGTCACTAGAGTTCTTTGCTCTCCGGAATATAAAAGAAGTGCGTTTTATATGTGTCCCAGGGCATTGCGTTACTTCATCAAACGATCCTAAGTGGCTCAGTTTTGTGCTGTTACTTTTTCCCTGAAACAGTGTGCATCATCTAGGCCAAATGAACGTTCTTTTGGACTGCTTGGTTTTGCGCTTTCTCCGTTTCAGCGCTATCAGTAAACATCTGGCCAATGCCATGATCCCTTGTTTTCTACGGCCGATACTTGGCGCTAAATGCAGCCATAGAATGTACGCGCATGTAGATTTTGTCAGTAGGAAGTGTTGCGCAACCGTGTGTCCCGCCATCTTGTTAACATATCCGTGAGATCCGATTCCACGGTTGGAATCTGTCAGATACCTGGCCGCCACATACGCCTGTAGCTCGTAATGGCTGCCTCATTTCCAGAATAACGTTGAAAAAGATGAGAGTGACATTTTCCGCCTGATATGAATAAGCAATAAGAATTTTGATATACATCTAGATGCGCTCTATTACTTTATAAGGCTATACATCGGCTCATAGTAGAATGGGGATCTGCCTTGTTTTCTGACTGCCAAAAATACAAGCTTCTACCCTTATTCCTATTAGGAAGAAGAGCCCTGCGTCTCTACCTCGGACGTTTGAAATCGGTTTCGAACGCAGGGCTGTATATCTGAAGTAAACTCCCACTCCAGCTTACTAAGGTACAAACATTATTACGGTCATTTGAGCCTAACCTACAGTGAATTAGCCCATTTTCATTCCGTCTTCGTTGTTACACGCTGCTTTTTCAATGATTTACGCTAATGAACTCATACAACTTTCCGCGTAAAATAGAATTCGTAGTCAAAGAATGCTGTCGTTGAGAGAGCAAAGTTACGCCTGTATTACGATATGTTCGCATAGTATACGATACAACAAGTAAAAAGCAACTAAGCGCAGTTATGTAAGCCTCTATGACGAGCAGTATTGTATACAGTGCTTGAATTCATGAGCCAGAATCACAAGCTAAATATGCCAAAGAAGACACACCCGGCCATATATATGACAGAATTTCTACGTCCCTGCCCGTAGCAAGTGTCTGGAACTGGTTCATGGCATTCTTGATGTTTAATAAAAGTTGTCTGCGATATTTTTTTTTTCTTTATTTATCACAAAATAACTACCACGAGAGCCTTTACAAAGAAACCCAAAT
Source organism: Amblyomma maculatum (assembly GCF_055883805.1). Classification (NCBI taxonomy): domain Eukaryota; kingdom Metazoa; phylum Arthropoda; class Arachnida; order Ixodida; family Ixodidae; genus Amblyomma; species Amblyomma maculatum. The sequence continues at coordinate 104,017,438 of NC_139345.1, read as the reverse complement.
GCCCATATCGAACAAAGCATGATGTTTCAGTAACCTTCATCATGCAGCAATTACTCCATCGCTGGAGGAAAAGCCGCGCGATAGAAGGAAGATGCAAGCCACACAATCACCGCATTTCATTTTTGCTTTTGCATAAACCTAAACCTCAATGTTATTCCAGCTGCGGCCTTGTTACGCCTGTCCGGCGTTTCCGCGCTAAAGCCGCGAACTGGGTCATGAACGGAAGAATCTCAGAACGCATTCTGAGAAACACCAACTGTACAAAACGATTTCACCAGAAACTTTTCCTTGAAGAGGGAAAAGAAGACTTACAGAAATACCGGGCCTTTCCATGACCTGGTGAAGGAGAGCGCGCTTTAGAGAGATTTTTATTATGGCTGACCTTGCGGCTCCTTTTGCCATCTGGCTCGAAAGAAATGCGAAAAAGCACCGGCATTGAACTGTGATCCGTGTCTCTCTCGCTCTGCGAGGAGAGGGAGTGGCTGTGGTCAGAAATAGAGGAGACACTGGCAGAAGAGATTGGCTGTGCGTGATTGAGTGCATTTGCCCTCTGACCTAACAGCCGCTAGGACAGTCGCAGTGTTTTTTTTTTTTTTTTTGTATTTTAGGGTTTGTGCTTTCATTCTACGACTAAATATTTTAGGAGCCTTTTCTTCTCCTCTCCCTGTCACTGCCATTTGTATTCAGCTCATTTACTAACACTATGAAGATAATAACTTTGGGTACCGAAACCAATATTTGTACTGTGTAAAAGCTCCTTTTTTTTTTAAGTTTCAAATGCCTCAAAACACTGACAGAATGTTTGGTGAAATGCATTCAATTTTTAGGTCCTGTCGACTAAACCTGATTACAGACATGCATGATGTGTGTTTGAACATTATGATGTAAGTGTAAATTTGGTCAAGAGGGGACTTTAAAGTGGCTCAATCAATCATTTCGGCGGGATCGAAATCCAGCCTTCGAGGGCCCTTGGACACGCTACCCCTATGCCTCACCGCTACGTTGGTACAGCTAGTGCGGATTGATATCTATATAGGGTGGTCACCCACATATTATGATAGATTACGACTGTATACTAATAGTATGCGCAGGTTAATAGAGGTAAAAATTAAGTGATTAGCAAATTACATATATACGCGAACGAGAATCCTCAAACGGAAGTCATCATTTTAGTCGCGTCATACCCTCAAAGACTAAGGCTAAGTCTCCACCCAACTTATTTCTTTCACATACGAAAAACGAGCGCAGATTATGCTCTAAGTACGCATCCTCGAAATCCGCTTGTTTACTTCCACTGCGACCGCTACAACTTTAAAGAAACAATTGCTACGTGAATTTCGTGTCAGACAGTTACTAAGCAGGCAGTTTAACATTCCCGTCTAGCTTACCAAAACAATTTTGTTGCTATGTAGCGTTGCAACCGATTCGGATTCACCGTGAATTAGCAACCTTGAAAATTATTTCAGGGTTGCATTTATTCGAAACTGCCTATCAGGGCAAAAAAAAAAAAAAAAAAACTTCCCTCGACGAAGGTCGCGAGCACGCGATTTTCCCTACTGCGTAGGGCGCTCGATCGACGTGCTGAGCCGGAATGAAGCGACGTTGCAAAATATCAGTGAAATACTGCTTCATTGCAGAGAAGTGCCAATACGTACACAGCATTCGTCAGCGCTACCCGCGTTTTTCTAATCCGTCCTTACCTGCAGTGGTGGGTCAGTCGAATTGGCTTTCGATAGCGAGATGCCTGGTACAGTCCCGACATCTGTGCAGCCAACCGCTTTTCTACTGAGGCATTATTCAAAACTTCCCTTATAGCTAGATTTCAGTGCGCCGTAAAGAACATCATGTACCAAAGTTAATCTGGCACACTAAACCCTTGCAACTGCTGTTGCTGGTTATTGAGGTAGAAACCTACTGGCTACAAATTAGCTAATTCTCCATAATGCACTATTGCCTGCCACGCCGGCCTTGAAAATGGATGGTGTATGAGGTATAATAACTATGACAGCTTTTTGTCAAACACTCAGCATGAATCTGCAGCGACATGGTGCAATTGAGTCATAGTAATGCGCCTACAGCAGCATTGAATCTTGAAAAAAAAAAAAAAAACATGATTATTGGTGTCATTCTTGGAGAAAACCAACCAAGAATGGGCATATCGAAATGGGCACCATTCAGCAGAGGTTGCATCGCTGACCACCAGGTCTCTCATTTGGTTGAGAAAGCTACACTAATTATTTATGCGTAATTAAGAAGGCGGGTGTCCGCGAGCTACCGAGTCGCCAGACACATGTCCAAGGGGGTGCCCGAGGATTATCCAAGGGGGTACCCGAGGAGTCCGCCCCAACCTTCTAGATCAAGCTCGCACCTGCCCCCCCCCCCCCCCTCCCCATTTGGCTTGGCTATTGTTGACTGCCCACAATCCAGCACGGCTTCTGCCGACCGTGTCTATTCTTCACTGCATCGGAGCAATAAATGATTTTGGCACCCGACCGAACGAGAAAAGGCCTTGCTATGTGCTTCCCAGTAATAACAACTATAGGCTGATAAAGCCACAAGTATCCTAACGTACAAAAACAAATTGCGAGTTTTTGAATACGTTCCCCAGCGTGTAATGACGAATTCGGCAAATACACTTAAAACTTCTTACGTCCGAGAAAGCAAAATCATTAACGACTATGGGTCCTCAATATATGGCCAATGTTTGTACATGTTCTACATGTAACACTGCAATGAGCTGCCAACAAAGGGGCTCTGGTTAGCTTGGGTCCTCGCCAGAAATGTAGGTAATGTACTAGAACACATATCCTTGTTCGTTTATTCCTTTTTATAACCAGCCACTAGCACAAAACACACCATTGCATTTCGCCAGCGTGATTTAAGCCTGAAGCCAGATCGCTCCGACGCATTGTCAGCTTTTTCGCCTGCTGTGAGGAAATCTGAGCAGAAATATCCAAACATGTGGTCCCAAAAGACGCATTGAACACTGATACATCGATGAAAACAAGCGCGCTTTCTGCGGAGGAAGCTTTTTGGTAGCAAAAAAGAACTGAAGAAGAGCGGTCCAAAACAACGCAGGATGTCGCTGAAGAAAACTGGCAAACGAAGTCATGGCGTCGTTTCCTAGCGATGGTCGCTATTCCCAGACCACCTTTCTTTCGTTTTCTGACTGTAGATCCGAGCGCCCTTATGGATTTGACTCCCACCTCAAATGTGCTGCCGATGGTAGCTTACAGTAATGTAAGGTCTAGAGCGTGTGCAAACAGTACTCATAGTCATGACTTGCAGTAAGCGTAATAATTTCTCCAAACACCACCTGGCAGAAGTGTCATTGTGATTCCGCATTAAAAGCTGAAATCATACATCCATATAAAGTTCGCATAATTCAAATGAATATACTTATGATTGGGACCGTGCACCTTATGTACAAATAAGGTCAGCTAATATTGTTATAGCATACATTAAAATAAATCGGGTTTCAGGTAAATCCTAGCGTAGGAAGCATCGGTTACATTTCAGGCTCATACAGGCATAATTCTCCTTTATTTTATGCCCAGTTAGGAGTCCTAGGCAGTACACAGTTGCAGCGCGCTATAACGGCATTGTGAAACGGTGCAAAGTTCGTCCAATTCGCAATTCCGTAAGCGCCATTTGCGTTGTAAATGAAGGACATTGTACCAGAGCTGTGCCAAAAACAAATGACTATGTCGTGGCGAAAAGGAGATTCAGCTACCAGCAATCCGCTGAGCCCATTTCAATCCCAAATTTCAAAGCAGGTTCCGACACGCCTATTTGCGTTCTTCAACCCGTAAACAACTGGGGAACACTCCATTGAAATCAAACGCCACCAATAAAAAATATCGCCAGCCAGTTGCATTTTTTTCAACTAAGAAACAAAAAAATATATATATATACTTTTACGTCTTGTATCGGTACACGAGCTCTTAAAATGCGGCTATACGTCAGACTGGCTGGCTGTTTGTCAGGTTGTCGAGCACAGAGCCTGACGTAGCAAAATTTCATCGCATCAAGCTATCTTCCTTTCATTCGAAGCGATGCCCACGCAGGATCATGATTCTGGGTCCCGTAGGTCGATTGAGAATGAGGGCGCAGTGAGCATAGCACAAGATAACATGTGCGCACACTACCAACTGCTTATTTCAGAGACATAAGGCAAATTATTATGCGCGAAAATCAAACCTGTGATATCTTTCAAGAGTGCGCCGAACACAGTGGCTGCAATATCATAACACCCGAACCCATAAATAAAAAAAAAAGAATAGTTATCCCAGGCCCCTTCTCATTACATTCGAATAAACCCTGCTATCATATGCCTAATTAAACGTGTAGAAATTTATTACCAAACGATGTACCAAAATTCATTCGGTCAGAAATTTATATTAGGCAGCGGTAGCAGCCCTTTAAAGGGCAACTCCGGGGTTGTTTTGACATTCGAATATTGTAGTGAAACTTTTACCACAGGTTCTTCTCTCCGTCCTGACGCATTCTACAAAATTTGGGTGCCGTACGATAATTCGTTCACGCGCAATACGGCTTTAAAATATGCTGTTTTTATGGCTTGCTGAGAGTATTTCTGCGGGCAACGCTGAGTTTCTGACGTCACAAACAGTATACAGGCGTTAATGCCTACTTCCCGCGTGATTATGAAATTGTGAGGTTTATATTGAACATACCTCAGACATTTTATGCAGTGCGTCATGATTTCCATACTTTATTTTCACCATCCAACGCACGTACGAGTGTTTTTCTAATACTGAGTGTGACGTCATCATTTCGTCAAATGTGTCGTCGTTTCTGGCCGTGAAATCAGTTTCGGTTTCGATTTGATCTTTTTCTTTTTTAAAAATACTTCTAATTGGAATTTTGGAAAACGGTTTTTTGTGTTGGAGTCAGGACGTGCCGAGGAATGTAATTCAATTAAAAACACAAAATGATGAAAACACCACCGGAGTTGCCCTTTAAGCGCAGGTCATAAGATGGGTTCGTTGCTAGTGGTTTTAGGTTGATCGGTTCGAGTGTTATCGTTTTTACGACTGAGTTAGGCGGATTTCGCGATGTGTAACATGCTCTAGTTTGTTGCCTATTCATATGCCTCATTTCCGTGAAATAAACAATTGGTAACGTGCCTATGTGTTGCCCTGCTTCTTACAATGTCTTCGTTGTACCACCGTTCACCATCAAAAGACACCAACTCGCCCAACAAACCGTTATTCTGGTTTGAATTAGGCCCAGAGCTCGGTCCGAAGCGACATGCAGGGACGAAGGTACGTTCACAGCTTCTTGAGGCCAGATAAAACACCCGCAGTGAAGTAAATGTAGTGTAGATGCATTCAAATAACCTATGCCTTTTTCCAGAGCAAGAGCTAAGAGAAGAAAACAGCGCCACTGACACCGCAAAGCCACAGTTGGAACTGGGACGCGCGGACGAAGGCTGCTACTGTTGCCACAAGCGGCAATGGTCGAAGATACAAGGCCCTTTCTGGGAGCCCACGTTGCTTCTGGCGTCCTGCTTTTGTTGCTTCTTTCGCGCATCCGATCAGTGCGATCAAAAAGCAAGCATCTCTCACCCGTCGCTTCTCTTCTCCACCTCCCTCCCCAGAAAAGACCCTGCTGAGACCTTCCCTGAACCTCACTGTGACGGAGGAGAGAAGAGACTCGTCTTCCCAGCAACCCTTCCCTGCGGCGAATAACCCTCCTTTGTAGGCAAGAGCTAGGGTCTCCCGAGCGGAACCGGAATGGTCATTGTCTCCTCCTGTTCAGCGTTATCTTTCTATTTCGGCGCGGTTACGTCTTCGGCTCCTCGTCGGCGCCACCGGAGAGGCAGCGCTAGAAAGGGGAGGCATACGTTAGCCCAACAAGGGCGCGCGCGGTATTTTTGTTTCCCGCTGGCTTGCCTCCTGTGTGCGCGGAGTCCGCAAGCGTCCATTAGCTTGTGGCTCGTCTGAGCTTCGCGAGGCGTGCGTGTTTGTGTATGTATACGTGTATGCGTGCTCTAAGCAGCCGAGCAGACCTTTAGGCAGAGCTTCCGTGGTGTTACATAAACAATTATTTCCGGTACAGCCTGGCCAAGCTCGTATCTTCTAAGACGTCCCGGAGCAGCGCCGTGTCTCAGCATGATATCATGACCGCTCGACGAAGCACAGCAGCAAGTTATCGTCTAGGTTTCTCAGCCGCTGAGGAGACAAAAATGGCAAACTTCTCAGCGGTATAGATTGGATGGCTTGTATGTGACGCCACTACCTATACACGATGTTAAGTCTGCACTGCAGTTCATAGCGATGAGAAAGGCCTGAAATAAAGATCATTTTCACACCTGGAAGACAATGCTTTAGTATCCCGAGTGATGCGTAAGTAAAAGACAATAACAAATTTAATTGTACACGAGTGTTCGCAATAACAAAAGCTCTAAAAGTTCCAGAGTTAAGAACAGGAAATGGAAACACAATCATAGCAATAGTACAACCACATTACAAACATCGCGAAAACATCACTCTGAGTCGCCGTGCTCTTAAGACCTGAATTTATTTCACTCTGATAGCGGCACCTTTTCATAAAACTGCAAACATTATGAGAGAGGTTCCATCTGGTGGTTGAATGCCACAATAGTAAACTTACGTGTAGATTTACATCAGTATGGTTTTCGGTATTAGGTCGTTTCACGCACCACCCATACGGAGAACTTTAGCAGCAAAATAGTGCGCTTGTAAGGAGCGCCAAAAAAAAAAAAAAAATCACACTTGCGCTTGCTGAAACAGTTAACCTAAATTAAACTCCCTGACATCAGGCTATCGCCGCTTCCTCTTGTTACGGCAGGTAAAGCTGACGATCGATATTAACCGCGCAACAATTCCATCCGGGTATCTTTTTCACACCACATTAGTGAGGCAGCACAGAAGCCCCATTACATATATTATCAATGCATCCAGATAGTAGAATTTTAGTGCTGCTGAGCACATCTCTAATCACTTGCATCCAACGGACATTCGAAGCACACGCGAAAGCTGGCAAGATTTCGATATTGATGAGCTCTGAAGCCTGTACGAGAGATAAAGAGCGTATTAGCTTACACGACCAAAGCGCCGCGCATTCAAGCTAAGCTGAACACGCGCGCGTTGATATCAGCAACCGCCACCAGTTTACCCTGCTGTTGTCGTACCGATTTTCTTTTTCCGTGCCATCAGTTTCTCTCTAACTGCTTGTAACTTCTGTTCTTTCTGACTTAACGCCTTCTTAAACCACAGTAGAGAGCTGCTTCCTGCTGGTTTTAGCGAACTTCAGATAATTTCAGGACTTAACCTCCTTTGCCAGCTCATCGAAGTGGCAGAAACAAAAGACAGCTGCTACGATCGTAAATGTATGTTGATATGGTATGGTATGGTATGGTATGGTATGGTATGGTATGGTATGGTATGGTATGGTACAGTACGGTACGGTGTTTAACGTTCTAAAACGGCGTGGGGTACTTAAGCATTGGAGGGCTCAGGCTTTATTTTGACTCCCAGGGATTACTTAATGTGGAGTGCAGTTTAAACTTGGTGTCTAAGTATACGAGCTCCTTGCGTCTTGCCTCCATTGAAACGTGACCACTACATCTGGGATCGAACCCACCTTCTCCTGATCAGCAGCCGAGAGCAGCCTAACCACTAAGCCAGCTAGCACGACACGGCTTTATTTGTTCCATACTGGTAGGTTTGTAATTTAATCAATGCTCAGAAATGTTTGACCAATAAAGAAAATGTGCAGTTCTTCAATTCAGCTAAAAAAAAAACATGTGCCACCCAGTATTCAGTTACTCAATGTTTCGTTATGCAAATGTCAGTCTTTGACTTGACGGTCTTGATTTATTTTTAATTTGTTGAGAGGAAGAGAAAGGCGCTGTATCTGTCACACTTGCTCTGTGGACACCTGAACCGCGCCGTAAGGGAAGGGAGGAATGTAAGAGTGGAAGTGGAAAAGAGAAAGGCGAGTCGTAGTGGAGGACTACGGAGTAATTTCGACAACCGAGGGTCTTTAACGTTTCGACGGAGGCGGTGGCGGTGGTGAAAACGTTTATTGCATATTTGGAGGTTTGACGCGGAGCCTTAAGGGTTTCGGCCTTACAATACTGGGTGGAGACCCTAGTCATGGACCCTATTGGCGGTTGCCGCCGCCCGCGCATGCCGCGTTACTGTAGGTCGCAGCAGCCGAGCAGGGTCGCCTCCCAGTCCTCCCGGGAAGGGTTAGGGATGGGGGAAAGGGATGGGCTTTGTTGGCAGGCCCATATCATGTGGTAGGTGTCAGCCACCTCCTCACAGTACTGGCACTGGCCAGTGAATTGGGAGTCAAAATGTTTGAGTACTGCCGGGCACAGCATCGGGTTAGTGAAGAGGCGCAGGAGCAGCCTCTCGTTCGCTTTTCCTAACCCTTTGCAGGGGTTAGGGTATTTGCGATGCGAGTTTTGTTAAAAATTACAATATCTTTGAATGTGTAGGCCGGATTGGAATCGATGTCTTTAGCGGATTCGAGTCCCGAGGAAACTGCCCGGAGAAAAAGCGCGCGGGCGGCTGCGTCAGCTGCCTCGTTCCCTTCAAGACCCTGGGAGCCCAGACGAGATATCGGCACGCGGGGTCCGTGTCCCAACAGCATTTTTGAAATATTCCATAGGCTAAGGAGGTGGTCCACCCTTGGGCGACGTTCCGGCAAGCCCCTCTTGAGTCGGTGATGATATATTTAGAAGTGTGGTCAGAGGCGGCGAGTGCAATGGCTACCTCTTCAGCATGTGTTATAGATTTGGCCTTGAATGTAAGGCCATTGACTGCTCCCGTTGTGAACGACTGCGGCCGTATACCAGCCCCCCGGATGGGGGCCCGAGGCATCCACGTAGAACACACCTGATTTGTTGCCATAACGGCGGGCCAAGGCTTCCGCCCGCGCCAGGCGCCGCCCATTATGGTCTTCTCGTGACATGTTGGCAGGGAGAGGCCGCACTCTGAGGGCGCGTCTCCAGAGTTCTGGGTTTCGGAGCCTCTCCTCGGTGAACTGTTTATGTTGAATGTTCAGCCGGGCAAGAAGGCGGCGACCCGACACTGTCTGTGTGAGACAGGTATATTGGTTCATCAAATATGCTTCCCGAAGCTCCCTGAAAATGTTCACCACCCCTAGGGCTATGAGCCGACTGTTAGAGGTGGAGATTGGGAGGTCGAGGGCACGTTTCATGATTTTTCTGAGGATCACCTCGAGGGTATCCTCCTCGTGATTCCGCAAGTGGAGGTAAGGAGTCGAATACAGGATTCGACTGGTTACGAAAGCGTTTGCCAGCCGCAAGGCATCCTTACTTCGCAACCCCCCGCGTTTGTTAGACACCCGGCGGACCATACGGCCCACCTGGTCCCCCCCTGGCGGAGCTTGGCTAGTGTTGTGTCAGGGCGTCTTTGTGATGGATGAAGAGACCGAGTACTCTGATCTCTTTTGATTCATGAATTGAACCGCTCGCAAGCGAGAGCGAGATTTGTGTACTGCATCTCAGAGAGGGGCGGAGATGCACAAACTGTGATTTCTTGGGGGAGCATTGAAGACCACAGCGCCGGGCATAGCGGTCCACTATGCTCGCCGCTGTTTGCAGGCAGGTTTCAATCTTGCCCACACTGCCCTGAGTTGCCTATAGGGTGATGTCGTCGGCGTAGAGCGCGTGCTGCACTCCTTCGACCTCAGCCAGCTGGACCGGCAGATGCATCATGGCAATGTTAAAAAGCAGCGGGGAGAGAACTGCGCCCTGAGGTGTGCCCCGCGTGCCGAGCATGAATGGTCCGTGCTCCTTGTCTTGTATTTTGATGTAGGAGTGTCGGTTTGTAAGGAATTGTCTTATATAATTGAACGTATTGCTGCCACAATGTGTTTCACTTAGATGAGTCAGTATGACTTCGTGTGTGACGTTATCGAAAGCGCCTTTTAAGTCTAAGGCGAGTACAATCCGGTCATTGTGAAGGCGTTCGAATGGGTTGAGAATATCTCTGTTAAGTTGGAGAAAGACATCCTGTGCGGATCTCTGTGGGCGAAATCCGAACATGGTGTCCGCGAAAGTGTCCCTGGTGAGAGAGATGGGGCGGAGGTTATCCGTGTCTATTGGTTTGCCAGCTTTCGGGATGAAAGTCACAAGTGCCGTTTTCCAATCGATGGGTAAGGGGGTTTCCCCTGTCCAGATTGCGTTAATGTATTCGAGTAGGCACTGGTACGTCGAGCCAGGCAGGTTCGCCAAAAGCTTGACGGTGACCTTGTCCCGACCATTCGCGGTGCCTCTCTTCATTTTGACTAGACTGGCCCGAAAATCGTGAAGCTGGAAAGGTTTGTCCAGCTCCGAGTTCTCCTTGCCTGCGTAGGAGTAGACCGATCCTCTGGGGTCTTGAGCTATGCACAAGTAGCGGTCCCGGAGCGATTGTGCCAGCTGCATAGTGTTGCCTTTAAAGGAGTGGATTGCTCGGTGTAAATGTTTTTGGGTTTCGGTGCGGATCTGCGTAGGATTGATGAGAGCTCGGAAGAGCCTCCATGTATTACGGCTAGACATTTGTCGGGCCGCTGTATTGCAACGATCCACCCAGTTCGAGTCAGCGAGCTGGGCCGCGTACTCGGCGGCTCGGTGGGTGATATCGGCAATACGTTTTAAAGTTTGCGGTTGTGTTTTTGGCGACGCCACCAGCGTGTAAGGCTGCGGCGAGCTTCCCAGAGGTGAATGAGGTGATTATCCACGTCCGTTATTGCCTCTGTGAGCTGGATCTGCGTTTCATGTGTGCGAAGGTGTGCGAAGGTGGGACATCAGTGACCGGGACCTGTTGGTGTATCCTTGCTCTGCTATGGCAGTGTTGGTAGTGGCGGGAAAATTTTGTCGGAAGGTAGTCCAATTAGGGATGTGGGCTTGTGTGGTAGGACGCTTGAGGGGGCGTGTGTAGATCGTGGTATTAAGAAGGAAACGAAGTGTCATCCGTGCTCTGTGCGATGTGAGCGGTCTTGATTTGCAATAACGAGTACTAGTAAACATTAAAGAAGTATTTAACTGTTATAATTACAAGTCATTTTAAACCTTGCTTCATAATGTTTCAGTAAATATACGTTTTTAGGTAGTGCTGCTAGGCGCGATATTTAGTTTTGGAAGGGCTCCAGCGCTCTTCCATTTATCCCACGAGAAACAGAAGTCCAGGCTCATAAATACTGAGCCACCGCCGCTGCCAAGGTTTGTGCTTCCCCCCCCCCCCCCCCCAAACCTCGCTCTTTCACTCCTTAAAGTTTTCGAATTATGATAAAGAATCGAGCTGGAGCTCTGGTATCTAGTATGCTCTGTAGGCTGGCAAGTGTTACTGCTATGCAAAGGTAATGTGTAGTTGACGTAATTGAATGTTAGGTTTCTTAAAAACTGAAATAACGCTCAGAAGGTCGGTACTAGAGCGAATAAAGTAAGAAAAAAAGGAACAAGTCCCAAAATTGCACGCATTGCTGATACTGCAGTGTATTACTCAAGCACCGGATCACACATAGCAAATTTTGCCGTGGAAGAATAGAGCGCACTGTCGAGGATACGCAAGTATAATAAAACGTCGCTAGCAATAGCTGTCCCACTGTTGCAGCTATACACCTTCAGCCCAGTAGCAGGGGCCTACTTGACAAGGGCTACTTTCGTATCAGACGCCCTAGCATGCTCTGCGGTAAGTTTCCGAGGTTTCCGCAAATTTGAGTGTGCTGCCACGCTTCAGTGCGTTATCTATACGGCGAGCTCGTTTCCTGGAAAACGGTCGCCGTTGCAGACGCCATTTCGAGAGCCCGTGATAGGCCGTGTCCCTGTCGCTGGTGAGGACACACTTGAATATTGTTGTTTTTTCACACACTTTCTTTTTCTGTAAACGTGAGAAGAACGAGGAAGAATTAAAATATGAACTAAAAAAAAGCCTTCACATTTCCAGTCATCGTGTTTTAATTGAGTTTGCAGCAAATTATAAACGTTGACAGCAATACATTTTTTTTTTTTACATTTTCAGAAAACGTCTTGTAGTCGATTGGAGCGTCTAGCGGCTTCTAAGGTGTCATTGAGCACAGCACAAGTACTTTTTTTTTCCTAATACAACAGCTAGTTTATACAGCGTTGTACGCTCCGATAACATTTAAGCTGGAAAATTCTACATTTTCAACACTCAATGCCAGGCGTACGAGTGCTTGCATCAGTCACACACTGCGCTCGTCATGTGTCTTATTGAAAAAAAAAATTGACACATTGCGATGGCTAACTTTTGCTTACTAGCTGATTTATTACATCGTGTCAGTTCTAGTTCAATATTAATCACAGAAACAAGTGTTACTGAATCCTCTGGGTGCGCGAATATTCCATTAGTTCGAATAGCGGATCGAATATCCCATTCAATTGTTCGAATTAAGAAATGCATATCCACAATTATTCGAAATGAATTGAACATATTTTGAACTATTTGAATTCGTTTCGAGTAAAAGGCTCGAGGTTCAAATATGAGCCGTCCATAGCACATTTATTCGAGAACTGTTCGAAGGAAAGGTCCCACACAGGCGCCGGGAGCCATCCTGAAGTGATCAGTATACGTGGGAAGAACGGTTCAGTGCCGCTACGTGGCCCATTCGTGTGGAGGCATTGATAATGACCTGGATAATGCGGCATGCCTAAGGCAAGTTCATCCAACCCCGCCTTGATGCAAAGTCTCCGGAGCCATGGCATAAATGCAGAAATTTTTTTCATTCATGAATGGCGGGGAGAGTATTTGTGGACTTGATATGTTGAAAGAGCGCATCCGCACAAACTGCCAATAAAGAAAAGGCATTGCCACAATTGTTTTTCGAACGAGCGCCAGAACGCATTCTGGCTCGAGAGCACTACGCTATCGCCGCAGTCGATCGCGCCTTGTGTAAAACTGCAACACACTCTTGCAGTGTGCATTCAAACATGGTCACTTTTATCAAGTTCCCACTGCAACATTACAACATACTGTTGCGCTGTGCAGTGACCGTCGTCTTCTTAAACTGCCATGTGGGACTCTCATTTAACTAGGTAATTGTGCCATACACATAGGCCATTTGGCCGAGTGCTGCCGAGGTTCGCTAGCGTAGTGTCGAGAGAATCCACCAAGCGGCGTGGCAGAACTGACAATTATGTTGCATTACTGCACATAAGCGAACTTAAGTGCACCCTTAGAATTTTTTCCTTCTCCTTCACACTTGTAGCCATCCCCTGTCGTATAGCATGAGGTGTGACTCTGGGTTATTAATTTCTTTATGATTATAATAACGTAATCTTTGCATGCGTACAGCTTGATGCTTATATTGTTAACATACTGAATTCGTGTTGCAACCCTTTTGTGGAGGTTAGTGTCGCACTATTGCTTGTGCCCTACCAACATACGCAGAACCACCGAATGTTAGAAAAATATTTGAGTTCTGCCTGACTAGGGACGGCATTCGATTCGCATTCAATTCGGCAGCGTCGATACACTATTTGAATTCGATTCGGTCTGAAAAAGCACTATTTGCACAATCATAATAAATTCGCCAAATTCAGGTACAAACCAAGTAGGAACACTGCTTTTCTTAGGCTGTTTGCCCCTCTTCTTTTGCCGTGGTAGACACCGAAAGCTTCTAATCGAAAAAACAAAGCTTCTGACGACGAAGAAAAACCTTGCGTATAGTCTTAATTACCTATTTGAGGCATCCGAAGGTTTCGGTTTTGCATTTTACCATGGTTACAACTGCCACTGCATGCTTCATCTAATCGCAGGGCCCCTTCAATGAGTCGTCGCGGTTGTTCCGTCTGTGTAGCATTCAGATTGCTAAACGAAAGTTCTCAATCGGATGTGTTTCCAGCCACAAAGAAGTGCAAGGACTTCTACCGAAATTCCAGTGCACGTTAGTTAAGGAGCCTCACGTTAGTCAGTACTGACCGTCTACTACATGACAAGCTTCATAACATACTAACTTGTACATCAGCGCGAAAAAAGTACGATAGGGGCAACGATAGAGACATAGTGAAAAGATCTCTAACTTGCAACCGTTTATTCTGCTTAGGATGTCACGCGTAACTAGAAAACGGAGCGCCAGCACCATTGAGATAGATTAGGGCAGAGGCCCTCATTAGGGTAAGGGGAAACAATCGGCTCAAATTACACGTGGAGCACAATAGTAACAGGGTCGTAATTATACTAACCGTCTAAGGACCTCAGCTTTTTCTTGGTCAGGGAATGTGTTGGCATGCTTAAGCATGATTTTACTGCACGAGCAATTTTATCGCCTCGATTATCTCCCTAACACAGTTATCTCGTGTAAAGCCACAATCTTACCCTTTTTTAACCGAGGCACGCATGCCTTACCACGACGGTGTGTAGGCTGCTTTCCGTATGTACGCCAGTGCAGGCGAAGATGGCTCTTTTTTCCGTATTTTGCATTCTTGTTGCTTTTTGTTAAGTCTGGTGTTTATGAATCGGCCTACCTGTCCAATATATTCGCGTACGCAGGACAATGGTACTCGATATGCGATAGTTTTATCACAACTGACAAAACAATTCTGGTGACGAATCATGCACTGACCAAGAAAGAGCTGAGGTTCTTAGAAAGTTAAGGATTAGGACCCTATTGTTATCGTGCATCTGTGAATTTGTGCTGATTGCTTCACCTTTCCCTACTCTTTCCTTTTCCTGCTGGCGCCCCGTTTTGTACTCAAGCGTGGAATATAAAATAAAATAAGTAGTTAGACCTCAACGCTCTTTTCACTCTCTCATTGTCCCTTCCGTGTTCTATTCACTCTGGTACACAAGGTACTAGAACTAACTAGCCAAACAAGTAGCTCCTTCATAGCATCGAGTGTTTCTTTTTTCTTTTTTATCTAATTCCAGAGTCCCCTTGAGCAGAACGTTCCCATTCTTGCCCTGTACTACGAGCTTGGTTGGTGTTGTATAAGTCCAAAAGCGGCTCAGGCCACGAGCGACGCCGTAGTGGAGGACTCCGGATATTTCGATCGCCCGGGGTTCTTGAACGTGCACTGACATCGCTCAGCACACGGGCGCCTTACTTTTCGCCTCCATCGAAAAGCGGCCGCCGCAGCAAGGATTCGATGCCACATCGTTGGGTACAACATTCGAGTGCGCTAACCACTGCACTACCTCCGCGGGGCCTGTTCTAGGAGCCGACCAACGTCTTAGCAGTAGGACGGTGCGCAATGCCGGAGTAAGAAGGAAAGCGAGCCAGTCGCACAGCTGAGAGCGGCAATTTTTCCCGGTAATACATTGTGTTAGGACTTTCTAGAGACATATCGATATGTTGCACGCCATATCGTAGGCGCCGCAGTAATACAATAAATAAGCACATATACATTTTGCTACGGTGATATCATCTGGACAGCGAAGCATTTTGAAAAACATTATGGCAACGAATCTCGCTATTATTGCCTCAGCTACTATACGTAAGCACGCCGAAAAATAAAAATAAAATAAATAAAAAACACAAAAGGTGATTACGCGAGGCTTTATTAGTTTCGTTTTGTCCGTCGTTATGGCTTTATCAATTGCATTTTATCCATCGTTACGGGCTTCTCGCGGGTTCAGACACACTTTCTTTTGCGGCCTAACTCGGCACCGTTCTTAGGGGGAAACACATGCAAACCTGTGAAGCGTTTTCAAGCGGAAAGAGCAGTATTTTATCGATCAGCGTTGTGAAATGCATGCCTTAACTAGTGCCAGGAAGTTTGTCTCCATATTCAAGTGAGTGGTTGGAGTAGATTTTCTCGATTCGTTTCCGGATCTGTTTCTTTTGGATTATCAGCGATGCGTAGAAGCTGCAGCTGGGTTTGCCTGACAAGTCGCACCCGGAAGTCTTGACGCGCGCAGAACAACCGTCAATAACTTACCTCAAACAAACGAACGAAAAGAAAAGAAGACCCTGGAGGTCGCCTGCCAGACATATGAGACAAGGTCCTGGCAGAGCGTCAAGTGCAGAACGGTTGTCCACTGATCAGATGTAGATAATACTTTGTGATGACGCAGCCACGATATGGATCTTCTCTAGGACACCCATGACATCGCAAACATCATAACATTGAGTCAGGATAGCTTCACACAACAATGTGCTGGCGACGTGAACGCCAATGGAGGGCGTTCAGAGCGTCAGTGATGCCTCGTTGTACATCGTTTTGAATAGTATAATGGTTAACTCTGCTAAACAAGTTCGTATTTACGGTCAATTAGATCACATTATTTATAGTTCATGGCTGACTTTTTATTCTCTGCTTCTATAAACAAAAATAATTCACTCCTCTTCATTAGTAATTAGTTAACTGGATGTCGAAACAAGATGAACGCAACAGAAACACCGTAAACGCTGAGAAACCGCAGCAGCTAACCCCGTCAGCAAAAGCCATTGTAGAAAGCTTAAGAAAGGAAATAAGGGATTCTTTACTGCTCTCAAACAAAAGTGAATATTTTTTTTAAACTACAAACTTTTCTAAAGACTGCACAACTTTACTATGCATCCGCAAGGATTCTTTTAGGTCATTGCAGTAATTACGCCCCCTTTCAAACCTCTTCCACCCTGGCGGATTCCCCTAACCACATTGGATTTACTCAAGGAGTTATGAGACTGATGGCGCTATCAATTTATGCTCCGGTTGTGCCAGAAAACTCCCAATAGTGTGCTCTAAGATAAAGAATTTGCCTTCTTCAAAAGATAAGGGTACTCAGTCTTATCTCATGTACGATAACCGACACGAAAACACGCGTTATTCAACAACGCAGTCGCTATCTTAGCTTTCATATTAATTTTCTTTTTACTCTTTCATTGCGCCCAGCGCACTCATGAGTTTAACATCGCTGTAACGATATCACGCACCCACTAGCCGCAGAAGCTTCGACAAGACCGCTGATTGCGTCACTTTCACGCAGCGAGCACATGCCTCTAGATAAAGGTCTGTTGTCTGTGGCGCTTGGTAATTATTTCATGCTGATTGTATATTGCGTCAAAAACCTGATCAGAATTGAGAGCACTCAGCTAGAGCTTGCCCATGTAAAAAAAAAAAAGAAAGAAAAGAGGACTGGTTTGGTTTGATCTGTAGGGTTTAACGTCGCAAAGCAATTCAGACTACCGTTGAGGAGGGCTACGGAAATCTCTACTACCTGGGGTTCTTTGACGTGCACTGATATCGCACGTTAAAAGAGTGGTGCACCGACGAAAATATAAAATACAGCTGTCAAAGCCCGTGATGTTATGTTTGTTTGGCCTTCAACCCTCCAGCTGCAGCCAACAGGTTCACTAACGTGTCCAACTGAGTTCAACTGAGGGAAACGAGCGAATGGCTGGCTTTTGGGCAACCATATCTACACCTTAAATACCTCCCTATCTCTCTTCGTGGTGAGCAATGAGTGATTGACTCGATCTTATTGATTGACGATGTGACACTCGACCTTCTTCAAAGCAACAAAAAAAACATTAAAAACCCTTATCTGCGTATTGGAATTTATCAGTCCAATCTTTCGCCCTCGTCGTAGGGCGCTGCATGGGAATAAATGGGATCCTCGACGTGCTTCATATGCGTGTATGCATCGCTGCTTGGGGGAGATTTTCTTTACTGAGGTTGGCCGACATGCCTGCTTTACTGCCCCTCCAAGGCCGAAACGACTGGAGCGTCCTCCTTTCATGCCTGCCTGCAGGAACAAACACGTGCCAGAAGCTGCCGGATTTTTACAGTGCGGGCTACGAACGTTGTGGAGTTCTCTATCTCTTTCACAATAGAGCAAATACCGATTATAGAAGGAAACCAAAAAAATATCCTTTGAGAAAGCAGCGTAAGGAGTCGGTAGGGGTACTAAAAGCACCGTTAACGCTATCCTCGGGTCATCAGCGATAATTATTGCGTGTTTCGCACCTGTTTACACCCGAACACGCACCGCCACAAATCCGCAGCGGGCCATATTGGTTGCCGCAAGAACCGAAGTCAATGGACCGAGACACGCACTGAGCGATAGGGTCTCTTCAGAGATGCCCTTGGAGTGGCGAGCGATTTGAATCGCTGCCGCTAGATCTGCGTGTGCATCGCTGCATATCTGCCGTTACACGTATGCTGTCTGTGCCTGCAGGGATCGGCAACCGTGAAAGATTGGTTCGATTCTTCGATCACGCTTTTACGTGATCCAAGGGCATCAAGATCCATTCGCCGACTAGGTTTCGTTAGCTGTCTCTCGTGTCAACTGCACGCGCAGTATGCACATTCAGAGACAAAGACAGGGTAAGTTAAGTGAGAAGGTTCAAGAGTTTCAATATGGTTTTGTTTATTTCTGCTTATTGTATTGGTTTAAACAGTGAAATTCAGAGACATTGTTGCTCAACGAATTTGTCAAGTATTCACAAGCATAAATATAAGATTGGCTTGGTTGGTTTAATGTCCCAAAGCGACTCAGGCTATGAGAAACGCCGTAGTGGAGGGCTCCGGAAATGTCGACCACCTGAGGTTCTTTAACGTGCACTGACATCGCTCATCACATGGACACCTTGTTTTTCGTCCCCATCGAAAAGTAGCCGGCATTCGATCCCGCATTCTTGGATACAGCAGTCGAGCGCCCTAATCACAGCACCACCACTGCGGGGCGCAAAAAGAATAAATTGAAAAATAAAAATAAATTACCAAGGGCCTTCCCTTGCCTTGTCAGATGGAAGGAAGGATGCACTAGGTGCGATCCTCCTGTGAGGGTACAGACAACCTGCGACCATCCTATGCACAGGGAGCATACCAGTACTCATTTTAACGCCACTTTTCTGCTACCAAATTTAACTGCACATTTGTGTAGTCCTTACGCATAGGTGCTATTACACAGCTGGGTTGATAACTGCACACGCTCAGTCATGTAGTTTGCTACTTGTATCATGTTCATCTTAACCCTAGGTTCACTGCATGACAAAGACATATTTCACATATCTTAACTTAGTCTTGTTCTCTACCAGATGCGTGAAACCCTATCCCCTATTAAGGATGGCGACATCGAGTCGAAGCAGGAGCTGCCGCCTTTTGACATCAAGGCAAGAAGTCCCGACCAAAAGAGGCGAACGCTGAAGAACGGCGACGGTGAGACGCCACTTGGAGTGGCCATCACAAAAGAAAGCCGGAAAGGAACGCGGGGTTGTTCCGCCGGTCAGCGACACCGGTCAACTACGGGCCATCGGGAACAAAAGGGTTCAAGTGGATCCCTGTGTCTTCCGCATAGGTCGGTACCCCCAGGGCAGCCACGCGGTCATCTCCTTCGTCTGGCCGACGGCGCGCGGCGGCCCTTGTGACGCAGACGCGTGTGCCCAGACCATGAGGCGCCGGCATTCACCGAGCTCCTCTCGTGCCATCTACACTACGCTTCTCCAATTCATCTTGCCGACGGCGAGCGGTAGCTCGTTCGACGTAGATTTGCCCCCGACCATGAGACGCCGACAGACAGACGCTGATCGACGCAAGTATGTCCCAGACCATGAGACGCCGGCAGACAGCGAGCTCCTCATGTGCTGCCCTCTACACCGCCACAACGGCTTCCTCCTCACCCTCAAGTCCAAACTTTCGAGGGGGCGTGTCTGCGAGAGTGAAAGTGCGTTAATGTGAGTGACATTAAGGTTATAAGGACACTCCCTCAACGACGAGCATGTTATTCACCTAGGGAATCTGGGGAAAACGACCCCTATAATACTGTGCGTGTGCTCGGGCCATCGTCAGTTCTTCTCTACTTCTCCTAACAATGTAAATAAACAAGTCTTCGTCCTTCTACCCCAACTCCTTCGCTCAACGACACTGGGTGGAGCGGGCGTCGATGCGGCCGAAGATCCGCCCAGCGGCACCCGACCCCCACCTCTAACACCCCCTAAACTATTTAATCTCATCCGTCTATCTAAATTTCTGCCGCCCACTGCCATGCTTACCCTCTTTAGGAATCCACTCATTACCTTGAGGAATCATAGGTGATATTGCCTTCTCCATTACATGTCTTGCACATTTTTTGCTCTTACCCTGCCCATTATCCTCCTAGGCCCTGCCCAGGTGCACATCTTGGTTTAAACAAGGATGAACTTTACTCTTCAGTTTCAGTCCCATTCAGGTGTTACCCAGCCCCATAATAATAATAATAATAATAATAATAATAATAATAATAATAATAATAATAATAATAATAATAATAATAATAATAATAATAATAATAATAATAATAATAATAATAATAATAATAATAATATAACCATAATAATAATAATTTCATAGGAAGGCGCAGCATCTGTAACACTTGTTCCATGGACACCTGAACCGCCGCGCCGGTAGAGAAGGGAGGAAGGTGGGAAAGAGAGAAAAGAGAGAATGGGGTGCCTGTAGTGGAGGGTTCCGGCTTAATTTCGACCACCTGGAAATTTTTAACGCGAACTGACATCGCACAGCACACGACGCCTCTTCGTTTAGCCTTCATCGAAACACATCCGCCCCTTATTGCTGCGCTTATGCTTCCTTCTCTCACTTCGCTGACCTCAATTTTGGTTCAAGCCTTTTAGTAAAGCGTTCATATCATATTTTCAGGATACTGACGTTTTGCTTAGGCTGCGCCTCCTAGAAACGGGTCGGAAGCTACACGGGCCTGAGCTACTGGCTCCCGTGCCTATATTGTTGGATATATCATGAGAGTGAGAACCACGTTTCTTGTGGCATAGCTCGAGGAGGCCATGCTTGTGGAAACTATCCTTCGCGAGCTCCGAAGCAATCATTTCAGTGCGAAAGAGTCGTGAGAACTCGAGACGTCCTGGAATATATAAGCGACAATTTCTTCAATACTAATAACTCACCACTAAACTGCATAGATGACATAAACACTGGTGTTTATTAAATGTCAAGTGCGGCTGCAGCTAAAAGCAATGGGAGCAGCGGGTGGAGCGACCGAAGGCGATGGCTGCTTCGTGTAGCCTATATAGTTAATGAGACGTCACTGATGTTAACGCACACTTGTTTCACTGATCGTGTCGCCTCAAGTCCGAATGAGTGGTCTTCTCCCTGCTTGGCTGGTGTAATGCCTTTCTGTGTAGTGGAGAGGAGTGCAGCTGATTACGGAGTTGGTCGACTCAGTGCATGGCGAATTTCATGTCCAAGAGTCGGTAAAAAGGACATGCGTAAGAGTATACGCATGAGTTTTTAGTAGCTTCTCGCTTTTTTGTGACGTGTTATTCGAGTAAGGTATCATAATACCAATTAATGCAGAACCTAATACAGCCTTCGTTGTTCGCTTCTACTCAAGTAATGTTAATGGTGTCCAGGGGCTTTATAATGATGTGAGACATAAGTATTAAAATCACTAGCAATGAGCAATCAGTAAAAAAAAATTAAAAAGAAAAACAGTTTTCTCATCGAATGCGAGGAGAAGAAGAGCAGTAAATCTCGACCAGGAAGCAGATTTGTTGCAGCTGAACCGCCGGTGTAGTAAGAAGACGCGTTCGATTGCTGCCAGCTCATTTTTTTTTTTTTACCCCTGTAACCGAGCAACGCTTAATCGTCGAGCAAAATACTGTTTTGCGACCACGTTCGGCTCGCGGATGTAGAAAACGCGAATGCGCCATGTACGTAGACACGCACGTTGACAGAAAAACTACAAGACAGGACAAGAGAACGCGCAGCTATCAAAGCTGTTTTTGAAGAGGAAATAAAACACAATGGTTTTATAACTCCATAATGAATAGTAGACGTGTGATCAGTAGAAAGAGAGGAAGTCTTCGTGACTGATCGGGCCGCTAAGAGAAAAAAAAATCTCGCTGGTCGCAGCACTGCGGCTCCAGTGGTGACGCATCGCAAGAGTGATGACAAAGACATAATAACTACGTAGTTATTATGTCTTTGTACACTTTGCCACTATTGTTTTGCTTGTATACCTCAGAAGTATTCGTCTAACTATATGCGACAATGTTTCAGCGATAAGCTGTTCATGCTGAAACTCGCGGCGTAATCGCGAGGGAAGTTAAAGCAGGTTGTCAAATGCCGTGTGTCACAACTGTTATATGCAAAGATGCACCATGCTTTTTAGAGCATGCTTATGGCGACCATCTTGGTGGTGTCGTGACGCTGGGGCTACGTCGACCCGGCCTTCACTTGGTAGCGTGCAGAGACTCGGGGTTGAAGTAGGATTGAATCTTCGAAGTTGGTGAAATATGTACAAGCAGGTTTAATGGCACTTTGAGAAACTTATTTACAAGATTATTTACACGAAAAAGAAGGGTACATCAGCAAAATGGCAAGCGTTAAGAGTTCATAGCGAGAAGCGACTGGATGAGCCGTTTACCCAGGGCCCAGAGCCCTTTTTTCGGGCTCTGCACTGTCCTTAAAACCCCCTATGTCCAGCCCCCACTCTGAAGATGCTGACCAATCAGTTCCAGGGCACGCCCCTCAGATATCGGCACCCAATCGAACACATCACTGCACTGATGGTCTGAGGCACTGACTGGTCCGGCATTAATTCGTTGGGCGTGATCACTTGTTGGCGGGAAAAGCTTGGGAACGGCGAGGAGAGGAGGTACATTTCTATTCTTCAGCAAAGAAACGATAGGCAGCTGGTTCCGGCAAGTGGATTTACTTCTCAGAAACCCAAGTGCACGTGGGCGCCGCATACGCTCCCAGCATTGTCCGTTTTCGACAATTGCAAATCTTTCCTACATTCCTGGGAAATCACTTAATGGCTGTATGCGTCATGCTCCTTTCTTGTCCTGCACGTCAGCGGACATGTCACTCTGTCGTCTCCTTTGGAAAGTAGGCATTCCTCACTGGACGATAGGGCTTCTCGACTGGAAGGATGAACAAAAGAAAGAAAGCACTTCCTGCATTTCCCGCAGGGGGACGTTTCTTTGTGTTTTTCCAGACGTTCTCTTGACAGGGTCAATTTGGCATTCGCAGGGTGTCCACAAAGCAAAACAGGCTTACAAAACAGGATTCCTGGAAACAGGCTCACTTAGAGCCATTGGACCATCACCACATATCCACAACTCTTATCCATCCCCACAGGCGAACAATAGAGCGCGCAAATGCGGATGCACGGTCGTAACAGCCTCCTCCCCCGCCAGAAGAGTCTCGGAGGGCAGCAGTCGCAGCTGCTGCATGAAGAGACGACTTAATGGCCTGCACGTGAACGCTTGAAGCTCGCTGATGCTTGTCGCGTTGTCTTGATTGTTGTAGGCCAAATTGCTCGAGCTGTCTGAAACTCAACCACATGTCTAAACAAGCACTCGGCTCCCGTCTGAAGAGACCAGGTTAAAAGAAAACTGCCATTGTTGTTCGAGAAAAGCCCACTCTCAAGACGTTCAGGACCCACGTATGCCTCGAAAACCAAACGTGCTGCTTTACATAGTCACACATATACAAGCGCACGAGGAAAAAAAAATAAAAACCTGATTATCAATTTGGATACATGGTGAGGAACATCTCGGACTGCTTAGAAACAGCGGCTAAGCGCGTCCGCATTCCCATTTAACTTCCCCTTTTTGTATCTTATTTCAAAATTGTACTGCTGTAAAATCAAGCTCCACCTAAGAAGGCGACTGTTCTTCGATGTCGCAGTTTGCAGCCAAGCCAGGGGACAATGGTCCGTCTCTACGGTGAATTTGGCCCCTCCAAGATAGCACTGCAATTTTTGAATGGCCCATACAATGCAAGCGCACTCTTTCTCTGACGCGCAATAAGCCCTCTCTCTAGAACTCAGTTTTCTGCTCAGGTAGAGCACCGGGTGCTCATTACCGTCGTCATCTCTCTGGCAGAGAACAGCACCTAGCCCTCGATCACTGGCATCACACTGGACCGTGAATTCTCGGTCATAGTCTGGAGCTCGCAATACCGGACGGCTAATCAGCACAGCCTTCAGGTTTACGAAGGAGGCTTCCTTTTGTTCGTCCCAGACTACATTTGTCGGTTCTGTCTTGCGGAGAGCGTCGGTCAGAGGGCTAGCCAAAGATGAATAGTGAGGGATGTAGTGGTTGTAGTATCCCGTCAGCCCTAAGAATGCCCGAATTTCCGTCTTCGTGCTCGGCCGCGGGTAGTCTGCTACCGCAGAAATCTTAATCTCGCTGGGTTTCCTGAAACCTTGACCTACATTGTGACCCAAGTAGTCCACGGTCGCCCTTGCCAGGCAACATTTCTCGGCCTTTACGGTTAGTCCAGCTTGACGCAAAAGGCTCAGTACAGCTCTTAGATGTACCATATGGTCCGCCCATGAGTCGGAAAAAACCGCAATGTCATCTAAATAAGGCACCGCGAATGTTTCACACCCCTTTAAAACCCTATCCATGAGTCGGGAAAAACAAAATGGAGCATTTTTGAGCCCGAAACTCATCATTGTTGGCTGGTAGCTGCCCGTCGGAGTGACGAAAGCCGCGTATCTGCTGGCGCGTTCAGTGAGCGGTACTTGCCAGTATCCTCGAGTAAGGTCCAGCGTAGTCACATATGCCGCTCTACTGACCTGTTCTACTCTCTCCTCAATATTCGGAATAGGATACACTTGATCCCTGGTGAGAGAATTTAGCTTTCGGTAGTCTACCACAGGCCTAGGGTCTTTACCTGGAGCTTCTACTAAGATCATAGGCGAAGCATAATCGCTTTCCGAGGGTTTTATTACTCCCAATTCCAGCATGCGAGTTACTTCCCTATCCAGAATTTCGCTTTGCCTTGGAGAGAATCGGTAGCACCTTGATCGCACTGGCACGTCTGAAGTCAGCTCAATATCGTGCTCAGTCAAATCAGTCCTGCCTGGCCTGTCCACGAAGCAGGCCTCAAACTCTGTTATTATTTCGCCCAGATCGGACAGCTGGGATTTCTTTAGTTCTCCTCTCTGCTCCGTCTTTTTGAGAAGCTCCTGAGCGTTGCTTCCCTTTCTGCTGAGGCAAATCAAGTTGTCCCCCATCTCCTCGGGAAGGTTTAACGTTAGATTTACCACGGCTTCCCTCTGCACATAAGGTTTCATAAGATTGCAATGATAAATGCGCACTTCTTTACGTCTACCGGGGATTTTCACTGCGTAGTTAGTGTTAGAAAGCTTTGCAACGACTTTATCAGGTCCTTCCCACTGTACTTCGAGCTTATTCCTGAGATCATTGGCTTGCTCCATAGCTAAGTCCTCTCGGGTTCCACTTAGAAGTCTCGTGAGATTACTAGACACCGGCGGCAAGAGGTTACTCTCAAGAACGTCCTCATTCCGCGTCTCATCAAGCTCACTTTCAAGTTGACTTATCTGTGATGCCTCGCTCTCAAAGTTTTCTGACCCGCTATCTTCCGCATCTACCACTGTTTTAACTGCCGTTTCCTCCGCTGTGGATTCTTCTGGAATGAGCAGTGTAGCTAGTTCTCGCGCCTTTGAACGTGTTAAGGCTGGCACAACTCTGTCTCCGAAAAGGATGCCCCTCTTTCGCAGTAGCATGTCCGATTTGTTGGAAAACAAATACGGATAGCTTTTAGGAAGCTTTCCTGAAACGGCAGCCTCGGTTGTTAACTCGCCGAAAGGGCCCTCGATGACCACGTTCGCGACTGGCAAGCACACACTCTGTTCCTCCACTACCTGGCGGATCCATGCACACTGTCCTGTATAGTCGGAAGGCGACACATACGCCGGATGGACAACATCCATCGTTGCGGCCGAATCGCGCAGTACCTTGCAAGGCTTCCCGTTGACTACTAGGTCATGCAGGTAGGGTTCCAAAAGCTGCATATTTTCATCGCAGTCACTGACATACGAGAAAGCAAACTTTTCTTTCCGGCAGTTGACGGCAATGTGACCCTGCTCATTACACCTAAAGCATGTGAGCGGCTTCCTAGCCTCAAGCTTATTCTTTGTGTTCTGCGCGTTGGTCACTTCCCCACTTTTCTCACTGCCGTCCTTTCTAGGGAATTTGCCTGAAGAAACCTTCATTTCTTCGTTTCCAACTCTAGCAAAGTGCCTTTTCTGACGGTTATGTACACTGAACTTGGGATTGCGGAGCCTATCTACTGCTGGGTTGCTGAATTGTCGGCGCGAAGCGTACTCCTCAATGAGTTCGGCAGCTTCAGTTGCCGACTTAATTTCGCCTCGGTCCTGTAACCAATTTCTTTCTTTTTCTGGGAGGCAGTTATAAAACTGCTCCAAAAGAATTCGCTCGACTACAGCGTCCCTATCACTGTAGGAATCTGTGCTCTTTAGCCACTCGCCCAAATTTACTCTTAAATTGTACAGGAATTCAGGGTAACTCTCGTCCCTGGACTTAGTAGCGTTCCGAAAACGTTGTCTGAACGCCTCGGCGCTAAGCCTATACTTTCTCAGAAGGCAAGCTTTGACCTTCTCGTAGTTGTCCGCGTCCTCCTTGCTTAGCCGCGCGACAACCTCCGCTGCCTCGCAGGGCAGAACCGTCAATAATCTCTGAGACCAAGTGTCTCGCTGGAAGGACAGTTTTTCGCAGGTTCGCTCAAAGTTAGCCAGATACAGACCGATATCCCCTGATATCACATATGGCTGCATGTACTTTGACATCTTGAAATCTGCCTCTTTGTTGAGAAGAGGTACCGCTAGCTGGGGACAATTGCCCGACCTCTTGCTCAACTCTAGTTCTACTTTCCGGAGCTCAAGTTCTTGCTCCAGCCTTTTTGCTTCTCTCTCAATGTCACGCTCACGCCTCTTTTCCTCTTTTTCCCGCTCTTTCTGCTGTCTGAGCTGCTCCTCCTTTTTTTGTCCGATGAGGTTCCATGCTTCACTGAGCTCCTCATCATCGGCTCCCAAATCATTGATTGCCTTTAAAATCAAGGGTTTTCGTGCCAAACCACTTGTATCAATTCCCAATTCCTCACACAATAGCAACAATTCCGGTTTCTGCAGCTTTTGTAGGTCCATGATCGCTCCGAGTGTCGGCTACTTCCAAAACAACAGTGCAAACTACCAAACCTAAAGGCGTTTCAACACTTTTTACCATAATCTAACCCTCTTCTAGAACCTGGTCCGCATCAGAAGAAAAGCCAAGCACTCACCCACACATGCGATCGATGTTCCGAGCTGCTTTCTTGTTGGCCGATTGTTGCTCCTGCTTGTTGCTTGAGATGCCACCTCCGATCACCAGATGTTGTGGCTTGTAGATTCTGATCCACCTCGAATCACCAGATGTTGTAGCTTGTAGATCCAGATCCCACCGCTGGTCACCAGTTGTCGTGACGCTGGGGCTACGTCGACCCGGCCTTCACTTGGTAGCGTGCAGAGACTCGGGGTTGAAGTAGGATTGAATCTTCGAAGTTGGTGAAATATGTACAAGCAGGTTTAATGGCACTTTGAGAAACTTATTTACAAGATTATTTACACGAAAAAGAAGGGTACATCAGCAAAATGGCAAGCGTTAAGAGTTCATAGCGAGAAGCGACTGGATGAGCCGTTTACCCAGGGCCCAGAGCCCTTTTTTCGGGCTCTGCACTGTCCTTAAAACCCCCTATGTCCAGCCCCCCCTCTGAAGATGCTGACCAATCAGTTCCAGGGCACGCCCCTCAGATATCGGCACCCAATCGAACACATCACTGCACTGATGGTCTGAGGCACTGACTGGTCCGGCATTAATTCGTTGGGCGTGATCACTTGTTGGTGGGAAAAGCTTGGGAACGGCGAGGAGAGGAGGTACATTTCTATTCTTCAGCAAAGAAACGATAGGCAGCTGGTTCCGGCAAGTGGATTTACTTCTCAGAAACCCAAGTGCACGTGGGCGCCGCATACGCTCCCAGCATTGTCCGTTTTCGACAATTGCAAATCTTTCCTACATTCCTGGGAAATCACTTAATGGCTGTATGCGTCATGCTCCTTTCTTGTCCTGCACGTCAGCGGACATGTCACTCTGTCGTCTCCTTTGGAAAGTAGGCATTCCTCACTGGACGATAGGGCTCCTCGACTGGAAGGGTGAGCAAAAGAAAGAAAGCACTTCCTGCATTTCCCGCAGGGGGACGTTTCTTTGTGTTTTTCCAGACGTTCTCTTGACAGGGTCAATTTGGCATTCGCAGGGTGTCCACAAAGCAAAACAGGCTTACAAAACAGGATTCCTGGAAACAGGCTCACTTAGAGCCATTGGACCATCACCACATATCCACAACTCTTATCCATGCCCACAGGCGAACAATAGAGCGCGCAAATGCGGATGCACGGTCGTAACAGTGGCGACCATCTGCCTAATAGCTTTATGTCTACTTCATAGCAACTCGGCCCTGTTTCTGTTCAAAGCAAGTCTAGTAACGGACGTGACTGAATCAACGAAATTGTGTCTTGACGGCTATTTCGTTCCATCCCATCTGACTGACCCACCGGCTGGTTCACCAAACTGTGGCCTGCGTTGTTCGCAAAACCAGCATCTGTCACAGCTGGTAGATTCTTGCAGAAAATACAGTACACCTTTATTGTTCTCGTATTTTTAATCGATGGCCTCTCGCTAGTTTAATTACCTTCGTAATACTATGTGGCTTCCGACAATGCGATGCCAATAATAGACTCTTCCTTTTCGCCTTGAGGCGGCTACTTTCCCCTTCACTGGCTCCTATTAGGTGCAACACAACCGACCGATATGACGCAGATACAAGCTAACGCTCACGCTCAGATTTCCTAGCTCTTAATTGAGTTTCCGTCTGTGCAAGTATCGTGGTATCAAGACTTGACTGGTACAGTTTCGACGTTTGAAGTACGTACACAATTTGGCACACCCCGAACGCTATTAAGCTAAGCACTGGAATCCCAGCTTCCACACTTCTTTCCTGTTAGAGATGGTCGCCCTGACGTCCTCAAAGCCACATTTTCTCGCCGGTCGACTGATAACGCGAAGCGCGAACTTCTAGTCGCCTGTCATTAATTACCATAATTGCGTCGTAAACGCCGAAAGCGTTTCTTATCTGCAAAATACCGCTCACACAGATAAGAGCCAGCTGAGGAGGAACAAAAAAAAAACATAAGCCATGTAGACGGAGACTGCTTCGACGCCTCTGGCAAAAAGCGAAACACAGGTGAATGGATATGCTTAGCATATGATGCCATCCGAAGCCCAAGAACCTCACGGACGAGACAGGAAGCCCAAACTAAGTGGCGGGACGTATTTTTACACCCCTACCGGTACCAACGCATTTTGTTTTGGAAGTTTTCAGTGTAATTGCGAACTGAGAGACATACTAGTCCAAGCTATCACATGTCTCTTATTGAAAGGGATAATGATCATGGTACGCCCTGCGAGCAGCTGTCGCATTGCAGTCAACGGTGATGAATTGTACCTTATTAATACGGATAAGAGAGTGCTTCTACTTAAACGTTATCTGACAGTGAAATCTTCCTAGAGCTGTGTCGGTTAACGGAGGCGTTACCGTGGACTTGTCTTGCGTTGGCAACCCTGTAGTGACGTGCATGTTCTTGCGTTCAACTCGTTCCTCTGCCTGATTCTTCACTTGATAAATGGAATGAAGTAAAGGCCTGTACGCGTCGCCCGGAATCTTCCTGGCCTCGGAGCCAGCTCCTGACCCCCTTCCATATCCCTGCTTTTTTGGTCCCCAATAAAGTTGTACATGAGTTAACTTCCTCTACTTTCTTCTAGATTACACTCTCTCAGAAACCGAAGGAAGTGTTAAGGAGAACTCTTCTCATCTTCCGCTCGTGCAAACAGTTCTGGAAAATTGAACCTCTAAAGGAAGCTGTAGAGGGCGAACAGCAATATCGTTTTTGTGTTCAGGGTGGATTGCAAACAGCCCGGACGGTTGAGCCCGTAGTTTTACGCCTTTAGAAGCTGGTGTAGCGTCGCAGTGACTGCGCCGTGGCACAAATGTGGCCAGGTGGTATGCGAGACACTCCCGTAACTGACACTGCACGAGCAGCATAACCAAACAGAATGACGTCATTCCCGTGTGTTTCATCTATGTACAGCCCACTCTGCATCTTGAGGTGCAACTGCGAAGAAAAAAGTGTGAGCTCAACTGCGTGGATCATGCGATCATCCTGGCATAGCTCAATAGCTTTCTGCGTTGTTCTCAACTTATGCAGAACCCTTTTCGTTAACCTCCGCCTTTCAGCCCCATAGGAACGTACAGGTAAAGCGCAACTGTTATGTACTTTACTCAATTGAGCGATACCGGTAAGCTTCTAGTCGTAATACTTCTGAGTGCTTCTTCTAAGTAAGTTGTGAATAGTACCGGGGAGATCATGTCTCCTTGCCTAACACTTTGTCTTATGGTAATTATATTATTTTCTTTATGGAGAACTATGTTTGTTGAGCAGGCACTGTAGATATGTTCCAGTACTTTCACATATGGCTCATCTACACGCTGATTTAGCAATGGCTGCATGACGGCTGAGGTTTCAACTCAGTCAAATGCTTTCTGTTAATAAATGACTGCTATGCATATGAGCCCGTTATATTCCGAGAAGTTACTATCACGTGGTTGATAGTATGGATATGATCGATGGTAGAGTGTCCTTTCCGAAAACCTTTTGATCAAGAAGGTTTCAAGTCTAAGGTTGTCCTGATTCTATTAGCGATTACCTTAGTAAATAGCTTATCCATAACAGATAGTAAGCTGATTGGTCTGTAGTTTTAAAAAAGTCCTTAGCGTCCCCTTTCTTGCGAATTAAGATAAAGTTCCAAAATTTCCAATTGCTTCCAAAATTTCGGCCCCATCGCTGTCATAAGGAATTGCGTAAACAGGATGACCAGTTTTTTTTTTTTTTTTTTCGTTTTTTCTTCTTTAGAACATGCTCGAATTCTTCCAAAATGTACTTCTTTCTGTCGAATAATTTGCGTCTATTAATTAGCTTTGATAGATTTGCCAGTTATATCCATTCTTTTGGATTGGAGGCTTACATACTGCGTATTTTGTTATTCAAATCTTTCTTCTCTTTGGATAATTTACCGACATCTTCTCTAACTATCCTACCACCTACTTCCACCGTACGCTCAGTAATGATATCTCACAAATTACCATTTTCCCCGCCGTGGTGACGCAGTGGTTAGGCGTTCGACTACTGTGTCCAAGGATGCAGGATCGAATCCCAGCTTCGGCGGGCACTTTTCGGTCGAGGCAAAAGGCTAAGCGCCCGTGTGCTGTGCGATGTCAGTTCACGTTAAAGAACCCCAGGTCAGGTGGCCGAAATTTCCGGAGCCCTCCACTACGGTGTCTCCCCTAACCTGAGCGGCTTTGGGACGTTAAACCTCAAAACCAAACCAAAACAATGAATCAATCAAGACAAGCGTTCAGCTAGCTCTTGTGTATTGGTCTACTCCTGCTTGGGCCAAAATGACTTGCAGCATTTGTAAATAAATAAACAAAAAACCAAAACAAAACAAATTATTGTTAATTGCTTACACTAATGTCGTACGTCTTCCTCGGTTAGGGCTAAATATTTGTTTTGTAGCGAGATTGTGAATAGTTATATCTTTCCTCTCATGGCTAATTCATTGATGGACTTCTTCCTTACTAATCGTCTTCGGGCTCCCTCTTCAAATCCTAACTAATTCGAGATCTTAACACCCCGTGTTCACTGCATCGCACAATTCCATGATCCATGCATCCTGAAAACTGCCAGGGCTAGAACACAGTATGGAAGTCAATTTCATTTTCAGTCTCCCCGTTAGGGTTTTTCCATGTGCACTTCTTGTTCTTACGTTTGCTGAAGAAGGTATTCATCAATCGCAAGTTTTTGCGTTCTGAAAACTGAGCTAACAACTCCCCTTGCTATTGATTCAAAGCCATAGTAACCACTGCCTGGTCTCCAGACAACATTCCGATTACCTCTTTTAGCGAGAGCTACATTGTCCACAATTTCACCATTTCGCCGTGCCTGTCCGAAGAGCGAAGAAAGAAGAAGAAGACAGATAACTCGGTAGTTGGTAGAGGCGAACGACAATAGCGAGTTGCTAGGACAGAAGGTTCGTTCGAACGTTGTGACGGCAGCATGCCCCGGAGTTCGACGTAGAAGTCTTCCAATAGAAGTCTTCTACACCCGAATGAGAATGGTCAACGACGAGAGGCAAGGGGGGCTCATAAGTGAAGTGATTCCCCTATGGCATAAATAAAGCTGAAATAACAGAGTAAACTACTATGCGCAAAAGCCATGTCTTTACTTTCAACCCGAACCGAAGCGTAATCGTGCAGATTGCTCTCGCGTAACTCCAGGTTTAACCACAAGCTAAACCACGGCTAATTTTTTGGATATGAGTAGAAAAAATCTCGCCTCAATTTTTTAGCGACCAACGCGCTCAGCCCGGAATCGGAAAGGGTGCCGTTCATGGTCACCGCGCACACAAGTACAGGTTGCTGATTTCTTTACCGACACGTGTTGTTGTTGTTCTCCTCTAATTTGATGTGCCATCAAATTAGAGGAGAATATACATTCGAATACTTTGCATTTCTTTTTTTTTTTTTTTTTAGTTCAACCCTTCCGTAGGTTTTTGCAGCGGGCGTACGGGCATCAAGGGGTGGGGAGGAGGGGGATGGTAGTCAATTTATATGAAGCACCGGCTCTATATTGTTATAAAGTAGCAGCCGGTGTTAATCCCAGCGCGGCAAAATGAGTGGCTCTATGGCATACCAGCCCTAAGTGCATTTTGATTTCTATAGATACAAGCTCTTCGTTCACTTTGTCCTTGGATATATGCCCAAGAAACGCCCATGGCCCAAAAATGAAAAGACGTCAACAATTCAGAAAAACGGCAGCGCCCCTTTTTATGTATAACGTTTACTGACCGTTAATAAACCATTAAGTTGAAATATACCACTGAACCTTACACGATCGCTGTTGTTTCCAGCATACTCAATTGAGGATAGCTTAATCGTAACTCTCGCTCCAAGTTCTATTTCGGTGTGCTGTTTTTCCTCAAATGCTACTTGGTAAAGTGAAAAATGTAGTGAGTGAAGGTGAGTGTTCA
Source organism: Amblyomma maculatum (assembly GCF_055883805.1). NCBI lineage: Eukaryota > Metazoa > Arthropoda > Arachnida > Ixodida > Ixodidae > Amblyomma > Amblyomma maculatum. The sequence continues at coordinate 103,984,525 of NC_139345.1, read as the reverse complement.
AAGGATAATGCAGAAAATGTGCACATGTTGGTATTGATTGCACAGCCGCAGTACCAACGCTTGTCTTAAGTTTATTGTTACTTACACTCGTTTTTTTTTTGTTGTTGTTTTTTGCACTGCATACATCTGTTTGCCAAGCAACGCCCAACAACAAATTCTATTTGGCCATCATCCAACCCCGCTGTTGCCTACAGACAACTGCCCATGCGGGAAGCACCACAACGGACTTATCATCTCCATTACCACTTGCCTGATTACGCTCGCTATGATGCTCCAAATGTATTTTTGTTCCATATATGCACTCAAGACTGCGGAAAAGCACAAGTATCTATCACTAATGAAGCATCGGTAGTCCCAGATGATTATGGTTCAGCAGATAGGACGCCACCACCATTTTCAGCAAGCCGTCAACCACAATCATCTCGAAACGATTTGCAATTTTAATTCGGTAGCCGTATAAACGCTGCGTGATGACATCTCACTAAGGGTTTTTTTTTTCGATAACATTTTTTGTTGTTGCTTCTAGCTTTCTATACCCTCTTACGTTATGTCATGACCATAAATCTGCGGAGGCTATTCCCTTGATCGTTACCGCACGGTACGTCGTGAGCTCTTTCTTTGATTCTTCTGTTCACTTTCTAGTGATGATGACCAGTACAATATGACGTGGGCCATATAAACCACCTAAACGAGCTTCAATAACACACCGCGGCACGTTATACCGATGAAGATAACCATATACCCCGGGATGGTAGCAATGATGCTGACCAATGCTGAAGCAAATGAGCCTCATCTTGAGAAAGGAAAGTTTTTTCGTGCTTTTTAGATCCGCTTGGTATACTGTCTGGAAGAGCTTAAGCAGGATGTCGTTTCTATAATTCGGTCGCGCCGCTGCAACTACTGCAGGATAAAAACGTCTCCGTCAGCGAACGTTTCCGCCCGCGACATCGACTGAATGTGAAGCCCCATTGCCTGGTTCAGCAGAAGCCTGCAGTAGCACCGTAATAGCACGTCGTTGAGCCACCGCCGAGAGGCGTTTCAAGCATAGCACGAGGCCTGACTTTCAACGCACTATACGTAATGAACATCATTAGTCCCCTCTCATGGGAAGAAAGATATATACAAGAAGTTCAACGAGTGCGCGCCTTGTACGCTGTCGACACGTGTATTTATACATACGCATACGCACAGGCTACTAATAAGCGTACAATCTAGCGGACGGGACCGCCGAAAGCATATTACAGACATCCGTCAGTAGCGATCGATATCGACTATTAATGCTGATTACATGCATCAACTGTGACCGACGTTGCGACTGGCATCATGGCGATGGTCATGCATCTATGCTCTTCAGGACACTTCTGCAATTTAGGTGCATTCTTCTAGATGGTTTCCTTTTTTTCTAAGATCTGGTATATGGTTGTTTCCTCTGCGTCGCCGCGCGTTTTATGAGTGCGAACACACTGCAGTAAAGAGATTTTTTTTTTTTTTAGCAGAGTGTAGCAAAGTAGCCCGAAAGCTATAAAACCGTATGCGATACTGCCCTATTACAATGCTATTCCTACAGTAGAGTGATATGAGACTGGCAGCTTAGAGTGCAGATGACCCTTTACCGGAACAGCCTCATTCGTTCAAGCTCACGCATGGCAGTGAGCAATGAAGTTAAGCGCGAAAAAAAAGTCAAAAGCTAGTGATCTATACAAGCGTGGGCGCTGCACCAGCGCAAACTTTCGCTGCACGCCATTGCATTCTTCGGCATCCCCCGATGCTGCATAGTCTCTCAAAAGGAATAGTGCGGCATTCAGCCGGACAGAAGAGACACCAGAGACACTTTTCGCGTGCCTTAGGCGATGCTGTCCACGCTTTTCCTTATCAGCGTTTTTCCCATGGCCCTGTCGGCCCGCCCGCCCTGTTCAGTCTCAGGGCGCTGCCGTTTTTCTTTTCCTCATTTGAGCGAGCTGCCGGTGACGCAAATGCACCGCCAGAATATTGAGGTGCCGTGCGTGTATATATAAGCGGAGCTCTTCCTGCTAGTCTGTCTATATCGTGGCCGGCCGTATAATCGCGGACATCAATACGTTCCAGGAACGCGCGGCTGCCATTTGGACAGAGCTGGGAAGCGGGAAAAAGGGAGAGGAGATCACCCTAGGCGGAGAGGGTAGCTTCAGTGGCTCGCCGTAGACTCTTGTCTATCATCTCATCTACACCACCGCGTAGCCACAGTGCTGTTGAGAGGTGGTGCGAATAACTCCTTGCAGCACTGTAGAGCCTGAAATGCCTCGCTTTTCTCTCTCTCGCTCTCTTTTTTTTCCTCGATGAGCGTCGGGCTGATACAACGTACATATATATTTGCACAGAACTCTCGTAATGCCGGTACGCAAGGTTATATCGCATCGTCATATGTAAACAAGCGCATATAGAATTCAAGGTCGAGAGGCGGAAGGTAAATAACTTGGCGCTGGGAGGGGTGCCAGCTCAGACCTCCATTCTTGGAAAACGAGTAGCCGTGGGAGTATCCTTGATCACCGTCGTCGTCTCGGCTCGCGAATCTCATATGCGCAGGGCACTTTTCTTTTCCGCAAAAAAATAAAATAAAAAATAAATAAAAAAGGATCCAAAGCCATTCTTTCGTAGCGCAGAAAGAGTCGGAGACAATTCTAGTTTTCTCAAAAACGGTTACAATATTCTAGATTTTTCGGAGGTTTTTTGGACAGGCATGATCAACAGCTGCTTTTGTGCCATATATGGAACTTGCAAAAAATTACTGCTGGTAATTATTATAATGGTGATTGTGATGATGGCGCTGCTTAAGCCCTTTGTTTGGTTCATGTTGAGTCAGTATTTGACGCAACCGTAGAGGTTCTTGTCCTTACACTCAAATATTTTTATCGTATTCTCTGCTCAGTTCAAAGGCGTACAGGAACGCCTGGCAGCTATTTCTATGGAGGAAGTCTAAGAATACAGACATTGCTTGCATACCGCTAAAGTATCACGGTTAGGGCCGTTCGATAAGGAAAGACAAGCATAACAGTTTTTAATGCTAAATGTATTTAGCAAGAGAGCGATATGGAGCCCTGATTTATACGGAGGTTATCGCAGATCCAAAGGAGTATTCTGCACCGCTAGAAAAGCATCTCTAGCGGGAAACTGAGGATAATTGAAGTTGGCTGGTAATAATACGCATTATGATGACAAACAGGTTATACCGTCACTGAAAGCAGCTTCTTGGTAAGCTAGAAAAGGTCAAAACCTAAATGCAAACGTCAATGCCTCGGGTCGTTTTTTCAAACAAACTTAATGGCGTAGCGACGGACGTTTAACATGTGTCAAGGAGGTTATGTGCCGCAATCATGCACTTCCAAAAGTTGACCAGTGAGTCATTTTTTTCCTGTTATACAAGTTCGAATGGAACGGCGGAATAAATACATGTTTCGTATGTTTAAATGAAATTTTCCTGAGCAATAAATACATGACTGGTAATCGCATGCTGTGCCCTTTTTTGATAGTGTCATCATCAAAAAAAAAAAAAAAAACTATACCGCGGCATTATGTTGGTATTAGTAAAGAGGCACCGAAAAGGTGCCTGCTCTCCTCGGTCCAGGCATTACTGAAAACGCGAGAATACGCTCGTACAGGGCCTAGCCATTCCTGCAACAAGACAGTCATAGGCTACTGAAGCCCTTACACAGAATTGCAGGGTGAATGACCGCTTAGGATAGGTGCGGTTTGCAGAGTACCGGCTTTGGGACATTCCATCTCGCAGGAACCTATTTATTATTCATTTTAATCTACCAAATATCACTTAAAACTTTGTGTAAAAAAAGAAAAAGCTTTTGAGCATCTGCCAGCAGTTGCCTGAGATCTGGCCAACCTGCCGCAGTTGGTATGCATCATTTATCTCCTGTTATCCCGTGAGGACAGCGATGACAAACATAACCATTTATAACAACGGCGAATCTCCAGCAAAGTGCGGACTAGTATTCGCTCGAATATTATGAACGGCAAAAACCCAACAGCTCGAAATAATTTCATAATAGCACGTAGTCTAATAACGAAACGTGTTTTATTATTATTGATTAAATTCAATATTAGCCTTAGAGATAACGCACAGTCAGTCGGTTAGCGGTTTGGATACGTGCGCGACAACGGTGAGCACAAAAAAAAAAAAAATAAAAAAAAAAGACATATGCGCCGACTCGCAAATGTTGGTTCACATATAAAACCTGCAACTGTGTCCCGTAGTGGGTCAGGAATAGGATTATCAGTGGGCCCAGGGTTATTTATGAAACCCGCGGGATCTCTTGTGGCGAAATCTGAGTGAGAGGACATATTCGCATTTTAGCACAACCGAAGCTTGGCCGACGCGAAAAAAAAAAAAAAACATGATTGCCTGTTTACATTTGGGACAGGAAAAAAATAAATAAAAATCGCCGTATTCGCAGGGTCTCAGCGGCAAGCCAGATATCATTAATACGTTTTTACTTAGCTAAGTGACGTGGACGCTGCGAAAGCTGAAATTTCGCTCGTAGCAATGCGCAGGTGTAAACGAGTAGCGCAGCAAAGCACGAAGAACACATTCGGCTAGTTCGAGGGATGCAGTTCAGTGATTTTAGTTTTATTTTTGTGCGCATAAATTTATTGCTAATACGTTTTTGTTGTTGCTGCTTCGTAGCAACCGTGCTCCTTCCAATAAACCTGTTTCGATAACGGCACGCATCCTGTAGATAGATGTGTTTATTGATAGGAAAGGCAGAGAGGTTGGCTAGAATGATTAAAATCTGGCTTGCGTCCTCTTTCTCTGTGCTTGTAAAGTTAGCGCCCCCATTTTTGGAATTTGGACTAGCTAGTCCAAATTTCTATCCTGTCGAGTGTAGTCGACATTTATTTATGTTTAAAAAGTTCCCCTTTTAGTAGTAGGCGATTATGTCGACTTAGGACAGGTAGTAACCGCAGATCCGGACCATGAAAAGGAAATAACAAGAAGAATAAGATTGGGATGGAGCGCATTTGGCAAGCACTCGCAGATTATGACTAGCAGCTTACCGGTATCGCTCAAGAGGAAAGTATACAACATTTGCATCTTGCCTGTACTCACCTATGAGGCTGAAACGTGGAGGCTAACCAAGAGAGTTCTACTTAAGTTGAGGACAACCCAGAGGGCTATGGAACGAAAAATGGTAGGGGTAACATCAAGAGATAGAAAGCGTGCAGAGTGGGTCAGAGAAATAACTCAAGTTACCGACATTCTAGTGGAAATTAAGAAGAAGAAATGGACATGGGCAGGACATGTAGTGCGAAGAGAGGGTAACCGATGGTCGCTGAGGGTAACAAACTGAATTCCAATGGAAGGAAAGCGTAGCAGAGGGCGGCAGAAAGTTAGGCGGGCGGATGAAATTAAGAAGTTCGCAGGGGTCAAGTGGATGCAGCTAGCACAGAACCGGGTTAAGTGGAGAAATATGGGAGAGGCCTTCGCCCTGCAGTGGGTATAATCAGGCTGCTGCTGCTGCTGCTGCTGCTGCTGCTGCTGCTGCTGCTGCTGCTGCTGCTGCTGCTGCTGCTGCTGCTGCTGCTGCTGCTGCTGCTGCTGCTGCTGCTGCTGCTGCTGCTGCTGCTGCTGCTGCTGCTGCTGCTGCTGCTGCTGCTGCTGCTGCTGCTGCTGCTGCTGCTGCTGCTGCTGCTGCTGCTGCTGCTGCTGCTGCTGCTGCTGCTGCTGCTGCTGCTGCTGCTGCTGCTGCTGCTGCTGCTGCTGCTGCTGCTGCTGCTGCTGCTGCTGCTGCTGCTGCTGCTGCTGCTGCTGCTGCTGCTGCTGCTGCTGCTGCTGCTGCTGCTGCTGCTGCTGCTGCTGCTGCTGCTGCTGCTGCTGCTGCTGCTGCTGCTGCTGCTGCTGCTGCTGCTGCTGCTGCTGCTGCTGCTGCTGCTGCTGCTGCTGCTGCTGCTGCTGCTGCTGCTGCTGCTGCTGCTGCTGCTGCTGCTGCTGCTGCTGCTGCTGCTGCTGCTGCTGCTGCTGCTGCTGCTGCTGCTGCTGCTGCTGCTGCTGCTGCTGCTGCTGCTGCTGCTGCTGCTGCTGCTGCTGCTGCTGCTGCTGCTGCTGCTGCTGCTGCTGCTGCTGCTGCTGCTGCTGCTGCTGCTGCTGCTGCTGCTGCTGCTGCTGCTGCTGCTGCTGCTGCTGCTGCTGCTGCTGCTGCTGCTGCTGCTGCTGCTGCTGCTGCTGCTGCTGCTGCTGCTGCTGCTGCTGCTGCTGCTGCTGCTGCTGCTGCTGCTGCTGCTGCTGCTGCTGCTGCTGCTGCTGCTGCTGCTGCTGCTGCTGCTGCTGCTGCTGCTGCTGCTGCTGCTGCTGCTGCTGCTGCTGCTGCTGCTGCTGCTGCTGCTGCTGCTGCTGCTGCTGCTGCTGCTGCTGCTGCTGCTGCTGCTGCTGCTGCTGCTGCTGCTGCTGCTGCTGCTGCTGCTGCTGCTGCTGCTGCTGCTGCTGCTGCTGCTGCTGCTGCTGCTGCTGCTGCTGCTGCTGCTGCTGCTGCTGCTGCTGCTGCTGCTGCTGCTGCTGCTGCTGCTGCTGCTGCTGCTGCTGCTGCTGCTGCTGCTGCTGCTGCTGCTGCTGCTGCTGCTGCTGCTGCTGCTGCTGCTGCTGCTGCTGCTGCTGCTGCTGCTGCTGCTGCTGCTGCTGCTGCTGCTGCTGCTGCTGCTGCTGCTGCTGCTGCTGCTGCTGCTGCTGCTGCTGCTGCTGCTGCTGCTGCTGCTGCTGCTGCTGCTGCTGCTGCTGCTGCTGCTGCTGCTGCTGCTGCTGCTGCTGCTGCTGCTGCTGCTGCTGCTGCTGCTGCTGCTGCTGCTGCTGCTGCTGCTGCTGCTGCTGCTGCTGCTGCTGCTGCTGCTGCTGCTGCTGCTGCTGCTGCTGCTGCTGCTGCTGCTGCTGCTGCTGCTGCTGCTGCTGCTGCTGCTGCTGCTGCTGCTGCTGCTGCTGCTGCTGCTGCTGCTGCTGCTGCTGCTGCTGCTGCTGCTGCTGCTGCTGCTGCTGCTGCTGCTGCTGCTGCTGCTGCTGCTGCTGCTGCTGCTGCTGCTGCTGCTGCTGCTGCTGCTGCTGCTGCTGCTGCTGCTGCTGCTGCTGCTGCTGCTGCTGCTGCTGCTGCTGCTGCTGCTGCTGCTGCTGCTGCTGCTGCTGCTGCTGCTGCTGCTGCTGCTGCTGCTGCTGCTGCTGCTGCTGCTGCTGCTGCTGCTGCTGCTGCTGCTGCTGCTGCTGCTGCTGCTGCTGCTGCTGCTGCTGCTGCTGCTGCTGCTGCTGCTGCTGCTGCTGCTGCTGCTGCTGCTGCTGCTGCTGCTGCTGCTGCTGCTGCTGCTGCTGCTGCTGCTGCTGCTGCTGCTGCTGCTGCTGCTGCTGCTGCTGCTGCTGCTGCTGCTGCTGCTGCTGCTGCTGCTGCTGCTGCTGCTGCTGATGATGATGATGATGATGATGATGATGATGATGATGATGATGATGATGATGATGATGATGATGAAAAAGTTCCCCTTATAGCCTGTATATTGCGTAAACTTTATTACTCGCATTGCTGCCAAAGTTCACGGCTTGGTAAATTTGAACAGCCCTGGCTGGGGACTGCACAGCTACTATATGTATGTGCAGACGGTAAAAATGAACATGACTGGTGCATTCAAAGGGCACTTTTCGTCTTTCTGAAAATGTGGTATTTTCAAATTTTAATGTATTAAATGGACAGAGTCCTTACTGGCATGAAAGTGACATAACCAGTAGTAACGGAGCAATTGGTGACCTTTCTGCACGCTTTCACGTTGTCGACGGTGTAGCCCTCCAACTCGCGATTCGTCCTTTACCACCTCACTGTATGGGGGTGAGCGCAACCTCGTCCCACTGATCGTAGTGATGGAATGAGCGAGTAGACCCATACCTTCCCAGTCGATCCAAAGTTGAACACCCGTTCAGATTACTGTGACCTTCACCCAAGCACGTCCCATCTCCGATTTTCTATCCCACTATCTGAAAGCTCTGATCGAAAAAAATCTGCTACAAATTTACTCAAGCTTTACAGTAACTCGTGCATTTGATAAGCTTCACATGCGGGTACTATATTTAATGCAAATATAAACCGGCAGCAAATATTATATTTTTATTTTTGTCCTGAATGCAAGTAGTTAAGCATGCCCGCGTGCCATTGAGAGAAGGAGGTCGGCTAACTGTTTTCATTAATTTTTGCATCTTTTTAATAATCTATGAGTGATTACTATATGGGTAAATTTTTTATAGCTTGAATTTTTAGCACAAGAAAAAAAACTAATGTGGTCAACTAAGCCAGAGTCCCTTCTTTGTATTTCATAATTAGGCTTTTTACCTTCAGGTCAAGGTTGGATAAAAGCTATTAAGCAAATTAGTCCACAACATAATTTACCGAGACCATGCACACAGTTATACATAATTACCATAAATTTCGCAATTCAATGTGCATAATCTCTCAGCCAAGCTGCCGAAGCACAACACAATGTCCGACGTCAGTGTGACATATGAGGGGCGACCTCCTAATGATTAACACGCGAAGTTATATTCTATGAGATAGCGTACTGTGAGCATTTGAGAGGTGGTTACCGCTTGTAAAGCAGAACAATAAATGCGGCAATATGAAAAGCCGTCACGTGCGTTGTTTTCTAGCCAGCGTTATGTACATGATACGATTACCATGTTAAATATATGCACTATGCATGCATTTATACGCTGCAGTTTTCTAATTATATATGTATATTGAGGCTAGGCGCTGAAAGAAAGCAGGCTGGCTTTGGACAAGGGTCGCCTTCAGCTCTGTCAAGATTTTCCCTACTGCCCCTGAATAAAAAACAGATCAGTGCGCATTTTTCCTGGAGGAAAAAGACGCACGTGTTGAGGACGTGCTTGAGCACGTCCTCAACACGTGCCAAAGTACCCCAGTCGAAAAAAACTACAGAACTGTGTCAAAAATACGACAAAATATCCTGTAGTTCTGTCGTAACCATCAGATTTTTCTGTAGTTCTGTAGTACTTTTCTGTAGTTCTGTAGTTTTTCTGTAGTATATTTCTGTTGTCTGTAGTTCTGTAGCACTTTTCTGTTGTAACTACAGAAATTTCTGATGTTACTACAAAATGTTCTGTTGTCACAACAGGTTTCTTGTCAAAAACCGCACAGAAATCTTGTCGTAACATCAGAAACTTTTCTGTAGTTTTTGTCGACTGGGAGGTCGAAGCATTTTCAGTGTTTCTTTTTCAGCTGAAGCAAAGGTTACAGGAGAAGAGCTTGATAGCGAAACTTTCGTCGTGATTTTCTTCTTATGCTTCGATGACGCAGTCTGCATCACCGCCATCGAACGTAACCCTACTGAAAAAATTGCATGAGGCAATAACCTCACATTTTCTCACACATTTTCACTCAATTCACATAAGAAATCACATACAAGTCGCATATATTGCATAAGGCCTCATAGTTTCTTATACATTATCATAAATACGATATTTTATGGCAATGATGTGCACCGTTTGAGAGTCTACGCGATTAGATGACATTTTATGGGGCTACAGTGCCTTGTAAAACTTTTAGTTTTTCAGTAGGGAAGACCTATAAACACAAGAGGCGCGTTACTTAAGGTTTAGCAATACTCACGAGCGGATGGGGTGCTTTATTTCTGTTTTCTTTAGAACCATGTATTTTTAGCCGGCCCATTAGACGCGTTGTTGGAGTAGGCGGAGCATCTAAATATTGGATCGAAGGGAATTGAGAAACCCTTAGACGTACTTCCTACCGCTTCATGTTCTCTATACGAAGCGTGCTTCTATGTTCTTCATCGAGCTCGCGAGTTACCAGAGCCTCCACTGTGGCACGACACGTGTATTGTGGCGATTACAAGTTATAAGGAGAGTTCTCTGACCTACAACGGTGTTTCCACACCTAATCATTGCTTATTTCCTTCTTCGGCATTGATCAATATGCGTTGCGTCTTTTAGACGATGCCTCTTCACCTTTGTTGCTAGGCCGGAGGGTCCGAAATTTTTAACTTCATAAAAAAAAAAAAAAAAGGGGGGGGGGGGGCATTTAAAGTGTGCCTCAAAGGGCATGTATCGACAGCATTAATGGCTACCTTTCACTTACCCTAGTTCGTGCACATGCTCTTTGCTACTCGCCGAATCACTGATACATTCACTAATACTAGTAATGATACTAATACTAATACCGCCGAACATAGGTATAAAGCCTCGCTTTAACGAAGCCGTACGAACGTGCCTGGGGCAGCGTGTATAACACGGGATCCAAGGGTACTGGAGGGCAGCTGCTGCCAACTCGGGCATGTCACGTGGCGTCGTGACGTCATACAACCCGCCGACTAATCGGTGCCCGGCCATGCCACCTGCTAACTACTTCCTGCCAGAGTTATGACTGGGATTTTGTGCTGACACAGCCGCACAGTACCTTGTGTCGCTTAAATGAATTTGGCCAGAATGCCGAAGCGACATCTGGCACAAATGGTGCTAATCGTTTGTGTCGCCTCGAAATGAGTTCTTTATTATTATTATTATTATTATTATTATTATTATTATTATTATTATTATTATTATTATTATTATTATTATTATTATTATTATTATTATTATTATTATTATTATTATTATTATTATTATTATTATTATTATTATTATTCGAAATGGCAATTACGTCATGAAGCACTGTCGGTAATTACTAATCGTTCGCGTGGCCTCGAAAGCGAGTTCTTTTTTTTTTTTTTGCATTACGTTAAATTGGAGTTACGCATTGCCGGTAATTACCAACCGCCCTGAGAACTTTCTTCATAGAACACTCTTCAAAAGCTTGAAAAGCCTCAAAGTTTATTACTGTTCCTAATCACGAGCTTCGCACGCGTCCTGCTGTCGCAAATAGTTTCGCAAAGAGATCTCGACTAGCGCGGAATTTTTTTGCTGCTTTACACGGTACTTGCGCTTCAGCTTTCGATTTTTATTTTCTGTGTCTTGTTTTCGCTCGCTTGCTCGGCTGGATGTTTTCAGACACGCTCAATCACGTTTCTGTACAAGCGCACGTGCGGGAGCTGACACGCATATAAAGCCTTCCTGTCATAGCGGCAAAACCCTTCAAAATAAATACGTACCAAGGCGTCCTTGCGTTGTACCCGGAGACCTCGTCGAAAATATCGCCATCGCTCACGTATTTGGTGAAGCAGCCAACGTCGGACTGTTTTTAAGGTTTTGTAAAGAATTTTATAAAGAAAGGCAGAAGAAAAGCGCGGCTAAGGAAAAATGTCCTTCGAATGTTCTGTTGCTTCACCAGTGGCAGTGTATACAAGACCTGAAGCGAGGTGCTCTACGACAGCACCTGTTGCCCCAATAGGATCGGCAGAGGATGAAACAGAGGAGCCGGTCCATGGAGGGTTCATATCGAAATCATTCACAATGCATATATCTAGTTCACATTAGCTCCACCTTACACAGAATAGGCTATATATATGCGGCCTCTCTGAAATTTGTTTTTACACCTTACACTAACATATGTATTAGTAGTGTGTGGGTTATTGCTACGAGTAATCATTGTGGATATCCACAGCACAATAAACAAACACTAAATAAGAGAACGCATAGAAGATATATAATCTAAAAGGGACACCCCAATGAAAAAGAAACGACCTTAAATTGACATTAACTTGGCAGTCATAGTTAAGATGACCTAAAGCTTTAAGAGTGATTAATTCTAAAATAATTTACTAAGTCAGATTGATAATTACATTTCGAGCATATCATAAATGCAGATTTCATTAAACACAGATATTGTTACAGAAGAACCAAGGTGTCTATTACTTCACCGCCTTGCGAATGATGAATCTGATGTCCGGGACATAATGCAATAAATATTTTAGGACTACGGATGGCTTACATTTGTATCAGAAGTCGGCGGGGAGACAGATGGGGGATCATACTAAAACATCTGCAGGGATTAGTTCGCTTGAGTTAAGTCAGAGCTGGGTTAAAAGAGGAACTTGTGAGATGTCTTGGTGGGAAATCATAAATCTTCCAACACGGCGTCCATAATTTAACAGTATCGGCACAAACAGCGAAATTGTCTGAATCCCTATATGCACCAAAATAATTGCTGGAAATTACGACGAGAGGCTCAGCTATTTTACATCATTATATTCAGTTTTTACCCACGCTTGTCAATTGCTTAGTGATGATTCAATCGCACCAAGCTTCCCGCCATGCCGCAAGGACTGCCTTTACAATGCTGTCCGTTCGCATTTATGCTTTGTTCATATTACCCAACAGTCTTGCGCTGGGCAATCTCATTAATTTATTTTATAGGCTATAGCGAGGATGTTTTGGTCAGTAAAAGGTTTATTTTAGATGCGAAACTTTTTCTTGTACGTGACTCAGATGACTGCAATGTTGTTGCTTTTTTTCGTATCCGTTGAAAACTTAGAAATGGGGAGAAGGGGGGGGAGGGGGGGGGGGGGTTCATAGCGAATGTTATCCATGTTTCCGTACAATATGTATGTCGCTTTTCTTGCAATGTCGTATGCTGCATTCGTGACACTCTTTCCGGTTATCACATAACCCTCGATGGCTCTTCAACAATCATAAAAAGTAGAAGAAGAAGAGAGAGAGAGACTATAAAGGCAGGGAGGTTAACGAGACGATGCCCAGTAGGCTACCCTACACGTGGGGAGGGGAACAAAGGGAGAAAATGGAAAGAAAGAGCGCCAAGGAAAGTAGTACATAATATGTTCAGAGATCTATAGTAAAATGGGGTAAAGAGCGTACACTTAACGTCTTGAACTCAACCCCGAGTCCTTTAAAAACTTGAGCGCCTTCACTGATTTCCTTTGTGATGAAGGAGTCATCCAAGGGCCCAGAATCTTAGCTTCAGTAAGAGTGCGAGAGTCCAAGCGGCGGAATGTAGCAGCCAGGAAGACAAGCTCACGCTCAAACTGATGGCAGTCATAAATTATGCGCGCAATAGTTTCAACACACCCGCACTGCGCACACATTGGAGAGTCTATCATGCCGATGAGATGGGAATAGCGTTTGTAAACGCCACTCCTAGCCACAGGCGACACAACATTGTAGCATAACAGCGGGGGAGGCCGGATGGTATCTGCAGTTGAAGTAACTGGTCAAAGTGGTGCGAGCGGGACGTCCAGACTCCAGGCGTACACCAGAAGAAGAAAACGCACAGAAAACATATGGGCTGATATTTTTACTATTTCAGGCTTATATTTTTGGTGGGGGTGGGGTCTATAATTGCCCTTCCTTTAGCACCGAGCTCAAAAGGCACATGACGATTGTCGCTGCAGATAAAAGCGTTTACCTGAATGCTCTATAGTGCGCATACACCTGCAGTAAAGGGAGATTTTTCTGTTCGTCGTGGACTGAATTCCAGTACGCATCCAGGCCTCCTGCCCCCGTCCTCTCCCTCTTCATACCATCATCTCGCCTGTTGGTGGAATATAAACTCCGGGAAAACCGTTTATAGACTGCTAAGAGCGAGCAAAAGCTGCTCGTATACGCGCGAGAACTCCGCTAAAGCTTGGCTAACCACTCTATGCCTTTTTTTACTTCGGTGGCATCAAAAGCTGCTTTCTTAAACACTTTCCTTTATCGATCGTTTTCTTTCTTAAACTTTCTTTCTTAAACTTTCTTAAACACCACGCTTGTACAAGAACTGCCTTTATTTATTTTTTTCTTTTATTCCAAAATAGCTGTGGTTTTGAGGTAGTGATTTGATCGGACGTGAACGACTTCTGTTTCTCTCATTCCAAATAGCTACCGTCTGACGTCAATGTTTTCTTCAGCGCCTGTGGCACTTTCGCATCCCCTGTGATATCCGCACGCGTCATATTTCCTGTGATGACGGCGCAGCCGCACAAATGGTTTGCATGCTTGGTTTCAAGTGCTATAAGACCAGGGAAAGCAATTATATGATTTTTATGTTCAGGCAGAGCCAGCTGCATGCGTTTCCGTATCGGGGTCTATAGAGACAAGCCTGCTAGTGCGTTTCACTATAAGCGACATTTGCATTCACGTCACGAGTCCCCTGGCAGCCGGTAAACGTTTAGTGCAGGCTACCGAGCGCAGTGTCATTATCATTTAGCATTATGCATAGTTTTGGAGCGCGCATGTACATTACAGAGCATCTGAAGAGCTCTCGACGAGCTTCAGGTGCAAGAAGCTGCCTCTATAGAGAGCGTAAGCTGTAATTTGCTAAATAAATGGTCGCTCAATGCGTCCGATATATAATTTACATTTAAGGATACACTGCAGAATTTTTCTTTCGTTGCTCCCCTGTTTTAATAAACATTTTCGGGAAACGTAAGCCCTGCATTTAACAGTAATAGCGGCTCCTGTATGCGGCTCTTTTTGCGAATCTTCGTTCCCATACGTGCGCTTATAGCGCTACTACCTTAATCACTGATTCCTTAATCTGTGCCCCCTGTTATCTTACGCATACTCATAAGCAATACTAGTAAGCTGCCACATTATACGCAGGACCACTTGACATAGATATAGAGGAGCCGTATGAACGAGCCGCATGAACACGCATGTCTCGCCTAGGGGTAGCATGCCTGACTCGAGATCCGAGGGTTCCGGGTTCGACTCCTATCTCCCCCTCCCTTTGCAAAGAGGATACCTGCCGTGTCATGCATCAGAGCTTTTTAATCTGGTGCGTTGCAAAACTTCCCATAAGGCCTCTGTAATCTCAGATTACTGGTATATTCTCCATTAGCCCTTATCTCGAACTGCTCCCATTCGAATTCTCTGAATACTTCCTCTAAGCAAGCTGTGAATAGCACTGGGGAGATCATGCCTTCTTGCCTAACGACTTTCCTTATGGAGATTATATTGATTTCTTTAACTATGGTTGCTGTGCAGCCACTACACACACACACACACACACACACACACACACACACACACACACACACACACACACACACACACACACACACACACACACACACACACACACACACACACACACACACACACACACACACACACACATATATATATATATATATATATATATATATATATATATATATATATATATATATATATATATATATATATATATATATATATATATATATATATATATATATATATATATTTCGCAATGCCTGCATGACCGCCGAGGTTTCGATTGAGTCAAATGCCTTTTCATAATCAATTAATGCTATGTATAGGGGATGGTAATATTCCGAGCACTTTTCTATCACCTGGTTGACATCGTGGATATGATCAATTGTAGAGTACCCTTTCCGAAAACCTGCAGGACATGTAGTGCGAACAGAGGATAATCGATGGTCGCTAAGAGGAGCTACTTAGATTCCAAGGTAAGTATAGCGTAGCAGGAGGCGGGAGAAAATTAGGTGGGTGGATGAGGTTAAGACGTTCACAGGAGTCAAGTGGATGCAGCTAGCACAGAACCGGGTTGATTGGAGGAAAATGGAAGAGGCCTTCGCCCTGCAGTGGGTATAGTCAGACTGATGATGATGACTTGGAGATTGACGGTATATATTTGAAGAGAGTTAGGAAAGCGCATTGAATGGTGAGTGAATGACAGGTGCAACTTTAGCAGCTAAATAGTAATGAGAGCGTAGATTAGAGCTCCAATATGAATTGTAAACTAGATGACATTAAGAAGCGAAAATAGATCCGATCAAAGCCTGTGATACGTAGAGCTGACAATCGTTATCAATTCGGTGGAAGGACGTTATGAGAAAATTAAGCAAATCAGGGATGGATGAGTGCGCATCACCTGTAGTAGTTTAAGGCCAGTGGGTAGGAGGCTCGCTCAGTAGGAGGCATGTTTGTTGTTGTGGTGAAATTGAAAAAAAAAAAAATAGAAGCAAGAATCAGCTTGTGAATGAACGCGTTAAGGATCACCTCATAGGAGCACACGGCAGTCTTAATGATCCCTTTAAACTTCATCTTCTTAAATCGTCGTGCTTAACAATTCTATCTTTAAATAATTTTCACATTTGTGCTGGAAGTTTTCAAGGTCAAGCACAAGGCGTACCGGGATTTTCAGCAAAAAAAAATTTAAAAATTACGAAGCTAAGTTTCCACCTGTGCAAGGCTCGCCCATAGTCCTCATCCCAGATAACTTCTCGGCCTCACAGGCTTGCTGGATCGTAGCGCCCTCTCCTTCGAATATACTTGGAAGCAGTGATTTATTGCGCCCGGCCTGGACTCAAAACGTCGGATATCGCGGAATATTCAAAGCTACTATTATACGGATCTTTATTCAGCTCTCTCTGTCTTTTTCAGAGCACAATTTCATATATTTTCAATTTTCTTTATCTGGTCCCGCTGTCTGTCTGTCTTTTTTTTTTTTTTGCCCGTCCGGTCAAGTAGTCGGTTGGTAGGACTGCCGGTCAATTAGAAAGCAATCGACCCCAGCTCTATACACCTATGCACCTGCGAGCCCGCCGGTCTCCCCGAATCTAACCATGCATCCATTACTGTATTACATGCATTCAGTGCGGTCCTACTTAACCAGCATAGGCCTGAGCTCACCTTGGTAACAGAAAATTGCACTTGTCCTTACAAGCATTCATCATCATCATCATCACCATCATCATTATCAGCCTGATTATACCCACTGCATGGCGAAGGCCTCTCCCATATTTCTCCACTTAACCCGGTTCTGTGCTAGCTGCATCCACTTGACCCCTGCGAACTTCTTAATTTCATCCGCCCACCTAACTTTCTGCCGCCTCCTGCTACGCATTCCTTCCCTTGGAATCCAGTTTGTTACCCTTAGCGGCCATCGGTTATCCTCTCTTCGCACTACATGTCCTGCCCATGTCCATTTCTTCTTAATTTCTACTAGAATGTCGGTAACTTGAGTTATTTCTCTGACCCACTCTGCACGCTTTCTATCTCTTAATGTTACCCCTACCATTTTTCGTTCCATAGCCCTCTGGGTTGTCCTCAACTTAAGTAGAACTCTCTTGGTTAGCCTCCACGTTTCAGCCCCATAGGTGAGTACAGGCAAGATGCAACTGTTGTATAATTTCCTCTTGAGCGATACCGGTAAGCTGCTAGTCATAATCTGCGAGTGCTTGCCAAATGCGCTCCACCCCAATCGTATTCTTCTTGTTATTTCCTTTTCGTCGTCCGGATCTGCGGTTACTACCTGTCCTAAGTAGACATATTCGCCTACTACTTCCAGTATTTCGCTACCTAATGTAAATTGCTGTTCCTTCCCGAGGCTGTTGAACATTACCTTAGTCTTCTGCATATTGATTTGCAAGCCTACATTTCTACTTTTCCTGTCTAGGTCATCAATCATTATTTGCAGTTCATCCCCTGAGTTGCTTAGCAAGGCAATGTCATCAGCAAATCGCAGATTACTGAGGTATTCTCCATCTACCCTTATCCCTAACTGCTCCCATTCCAAGTCTCTGAATACTTCCTCTAAACAAGCTGTGAATAGTACTGGGGAGATTGTGTCTCCTTGCCTAACACCTTTCTTTATGGGAATTTTGTTACTTTTTTTATGCAGAACTATGGTTGCTGTGCAGCCACTATATATATCTTCCAGCACTTTCACGTACGGCTCGTCTACCCCCTGATTTCGCAATGCCTGCATCACCGCCGAGGTTTCAACTGAGTCAAATGCTTTTTCGTAATCAATGAATGCTATGTATAAGGGCTGGTTATATTCCGAGCATTTTTCTATCACCTGATTGATGGTATGGATATGATCGATAGTAGAGTACCGTTTCCGAAACCCTGCTTGATCCTTTGCTTGATTGCAGTCTAAGGTTGTCCTGATTCTATTAGCGATTACCTTAGTAAATACCTTATACGTAACAGACAGTAAGCTGATTGGTCTGTAATTTTTAGGGTCCTTAGAGTCCCCTTTCTTGTGAATGAGGATAATGTTTGCATTCTTCCATGGTTCCGGTACCGTCGATGACACCAGGCACTGCGTATACAGGGTGGCCAGTTTTTCTAGCACGATATCCCCCCTGTCCTTCAGCAAATCTGATCCTATCCAGCTGATTTCCCCCTTTTCATAGTTTCTAGTGCTTTCTTGACCTCGTCCTTCGTCACTGGTGGAACGTCTGACTGTTTTTCCCTACCGCCAATCACATTACGGTCCTGACTACTTTGGCTACTGTAGCGATCTGTATAGCACTCCTCGGCTATTTTGACTATCTTGTCCATATTAGTGATGACGTTGCCTGCTTTGTCCCTTATCGCATACATCTGGTTTTTGCCTATGCCCAATTTCTTCTTTACCGCTTTAAGGCTTCCCTCGTCCTTTACAGCATGCTCAATTTTCTCCATGTTATACTTCCTTATATCGGCCACCTTGCGCTTATTGATTAGCTTTGATATCTCGGCCAATTCGATCTGGTCTGTTGGATTGGAAGCTTTCATACTCTGGCGTTTCTTAATCAAATCTTTCGTCTCCTTAGACAGCTTGCCGGTACCCTCTCTAACTATCCTACCGCCTACTTCTACCGCGCACTCAGTAATGACATCTCTGAAATTATTGTTCCTTGCCTCTAGGGTAATATCGTCATCCTCAGTTAGAGCTGAAAACCTATTCTTTAGCGAGATCCTGAACTCTTCTGCCATCCCCCTCACCGCTAATTCGTTGATGGGTTTCTTTCTTACTAATCTGTTGCGTTCCTTCTTCAGATTTAGGCTAATTCGGGACCTCACCATCCTGTGGTCACTGCATCGCACTTTCCCGATTACCTCTAAATCTTGCATAATGGCGGGGGTTGAACACATTATGAAGTCGATTTCATTTTTAGTCTCTCCGTTAGGACTTTTCCATGTCCATTTCCGGTTCTTCCGTTTGCTGAAGAAGGTATTCATGATTCGTAAGTTATTGCGCTCTGCAAACTCAACTAGTAACTCCCCCCTGCTATTCCTAGAACCAATGCCATAGTCACCTACTGCCTTGTCTCCTGCCTGCTTTTTCGCCCATTAATACAGTATACTGCGTCTTTACTTTTCGCATTGCCGATTCCACATCTTCATAGAAGCTCTCAACTGCCTGGTCATCATAACTACATGTAGGTGCATAGGCCTGTACAACCTTCAGTTTATACCGCTTATTAAGCCTAATTACGATGCCTGCAACCCTCTCATTAATACTATAGAATTCATCTATATTACCCGCTATATACTTATTGACAAGGAAACCTACTCCTAGTTTTCGCCTCTCTGGTAAGCCTCGATAACACAGTACATGCCCATCCTTCAGTACAGTATATGCCTTATTTGGCCTCCTAACCTCACTAAGCCCTATGACATCCCATTTCATGCCCTCTAGTTCCTCTAACAGCACTGCTAAGCTAGCTTCACTAGCTAGGGCTCTAGCATTAAACGTTGCCAGGGTCAGTTTCCAATGGCGGCCTGTCCAGCGGAGCCAGGCTTTCTTACCACCCCCTGCTGCGTCACAGGTCTGACCGCCGCCGTGGTCAGTTGTTCCGCAGCCGCTAGTGACTGAGGGCCGAGGTTTTATGGAGCTTATCATAGGAGGTACAAGCATTGATAGTAGCTTAAGAGTATATGGGCATTTCTCGGTGCACCGTCAAAGAATCGAAAAAAGAAGATATACCTATAAAAGCGTAGAGGAATATGTTACTACATTTCACTGGGCTGAGCATTACTTTCTCCTTAATTTCCACACAGTATAGAGGATATTTGATGTTGCATTTCACGCGGTATCGTGGTTCAGGCTGGCACGGATTAGCTTAGGAAGTTTTTTCACGTAAAGCTTGAAGTGGGGCGAACGGTGCAAATGATGAAAGACAGCCGTAGAACACGTGAGGGGACGCAATCCCTGAACATGGTGAAAAGGTGACAACGGGAGGCCGGAAACAAACAGCCGGACAGCCAGCAACAATGAAAGAAAGAAAGCGTAAGAATGGTCTTGCCTTTCTCATTTGTTGTGCATCGCGGCTGAACAAGCAAGCGCTTCCTGTTTTTTTCACGACTCTCTCTGTCTCTCTCCTCCCCATCTTTTTCCTTTCCTCACCTCCTTTTCTGCACACTCAATCCTTTCAGATGTCGGAAAACAAGGCAGACGACAAAACTGGTCGAGACGGTGATAAGAGACGTCTCTCAACCGACGGGACGTGATAGTACGAGATGCTATCTCTTGTTTGCAGCTGCCCACTCAACAAACAAACAACCTCCTCTTTCCACTCCTTTTTTGTGCGAACACAACGGAAGGAGGCTGTACTCTCGCGGCGAAAACTCACGGAGGAAGCTTAATTTGAAAAACTCACGACTCTAGTCTCTGTTTTTCGTGGTTAAAAAAATACATCCCGGATGTTTCTGTAGAACCAGCTGGCTTAGTTAAAATTTAACACGAGAACGTCTGCGTGTTGTGATAAAGTGTAGATTATTTCATGATCAGGCACATTAGAGAACAGCTTCTATACGTGAAGACGCGACCGAAGTATTACGGGGCATGCTTCTAGAGTATGAAATTTTCTTACGCGTTCCGTACAGAAAACTCGGTGGTTACTTGAGTCTACACGCGCGTGCTCCAGTGCCACGTGCTTCCTAATATAGTACTTCATAATATTCGCTAGGTTACGCGTGAAATAAGTTTTTTTCGCCGTGTCGAGCTTCGTGTTATCGCGACCGAGAGGATACGCGTGTAATACGCGCTCTGCAGTGCACTTATTCCGCTGAACGCGAACAGCAGGGAATTCGCCGAAAGATCCACAACAAATATAAGTCGAATATGTTTGCACTGGCACTGAAGTTCGTTTGTTTGAAAATCTAGAGAATTGATAACAAAAGTTTTCAAATAAATACGGAGCAAGAATTGTCATCATAAATTGGGGGCGTCACTGTCTTTGGATTACAAGGAAGGGGTGTCAGCTACTACTATGGACTCGATACCGCAAACAAGACGAAGCTTCGTGTCGTAATCAAACTGGTCGAGATCAACGTAATGAGATTACTTTTTCAGGGCCCTCTCTCTAGATGAATCGCCTGCACCATTCAATGTGCCTCGTGGAAAGAATTTCAGAATAACTGAAGCTGATTTATTTCTCTCCTATATACGACTTAATGTGTAGCGAGGTTTCATTCGTTGTTGGAGCGGTGCTTAGCTTTGTGTAGTGAACAAACTGGGAGCAGTGAATGGTTTTAAGCAGAATTGCCAATAAGACACGCCACGAGACTTTCGGAGTACCATAGCTTTCATACGTTGCAAGATAAATGTCTAGGATACTCGAAAGAAAGAAAGAAAGAAAGAAAGAAAGAAAGAAAGAAAGAAAGAAAGAAAGAAAGAAAGAAAGAAAGAAAGAAAGGAAGAAAGAAAGAAAGAAAGAAAGAAAGAAAGAAAGAAAGAAAGAAAGAAAGAAAGAAAGAAAGAAAGAAAGAAAGAAAGAAAGAAAGAAAGCTGGTCATGTTTTTGGTAAAGAGTAAAATTTATTGAACTATGTGAAATATAATATTCCACTGTCTAATTTTTGTCCTGAATCATTATTATAGATTTTAGCTAATGTTGCAAAAATTCTTTAGAGGCACTTAGATCTCTCTTAAATGCGGCAAGGCGAAAACCTTTCTAAGACTCTTTGCACTAATCTGACTCTTTTTCACTCATTTGCTTCTTTATTTTTCTCTCTTTTTTTGCTCATTTTATTCTTTTGCCCACGTTTTTTGCACAATTTTGATTATCTTTCACAATTTTGACAACCATTGTTGTTTTGACGTCTGCACACTTTATCGATCTCATTGGCTATTTTGACATCCAATTGAGCTTTTTGCTCTAATTAATTTACTAATTACTCTACATCAACAAAATTTTACGCACAGACGCATTTCTTACCCACTGCCTTATACAGCCATTCTTTTTATTATAAATCAATTCATTTCTGGCGGCGTGGCACCCTCCACGGACACACTAATCCTGTCCGTACTCGTGAGCCTAAAAAGGCTTTCGCCTTAAGAATTTATTGAGTGGTTAATATGTACAGTAGATTAAATAAAAAGTGGGCGCAATGTAGCCACCCGTGGAAGCATGTTTTCAATATTTTTTTAATGGGCGTAACTTTCATGCTATGGGGTCTGCATTAACTATGCTCTGAAAGTGTGGAGCATGCATGCAATACCACCTGTATGAGTGCAAGTCTGGCTTTTGTCGATTTTTCGATGCGTTTCGAGAGCAAGCCACTATCGGATAGGCTCTTGTACTTATGGGCGCTCGACCGGGAAGATGGAAAGCTCCCAGGAGGCAATGCTTCGACTGGAGAGCAGCAGAGGTCTGGATTCGCGGTTGTGATTAGGTGGCACTTTTGATTTGCCCGTATATATTCGAATCTCGGTCCCACTCATACCGTTATCCTCCCTAACCCTCTTCCTTCCCCTCTCCCCAGTGCAGAGAAGCGCTCCAAATAGTAATTTCTAAAGCCAATAACCGTGGATTCTATTAAATAAAAATACTTTCTCCCTCTCTTTCTTTATCTGTGTTCGTTCGGTTCTTAATGCTTACCGTGAGTAAAATTACCTCCTGGTGCATTATTCTAAGCTCAACAGCTTAAAACAGCACAAACAGGAAAAAAAAAAAAACGCACCTCAGAATGAGCATTTCCGTCGTAAGACATTATTCCAGCGACTAAAACACAAGGACGAAAGTAGAACAGACAGCACGAACTACTTTCCTCTTCATAACTCCTTATACTTTCGTTCACGTGTTTTTTTGTCGCTGGAATAATGTCTCACAATTGTACTAATAACCAACTAGCCAAACTTTCTACGCTTAGTTTCCATCGTATTTTTTTTTTTTTTTCGTCTTTAGTCCGTTTTTTTGCTCTAAGGTACAAATTACAGAGTTGTCATAACGGCCTTGTTGCACGATCCTACTTATATCAGCATAGTAATACCGACACAGAATTGTATTCACAGCGAGTTACAAATCTCGACCCATGCTCGGATCGTATTTGCTGTGGCGGTACTATATATCCTACCAGACGGAGGTATGTTGCGTTTATTGTGAACAGTAAGCTGAAATACTAAAAGCACGTCACTCCGCAAAGTGTATTCAGAACTAAGATGGCATAAGTGCCGCGACTACAGCTCTCCTTAGTGTTGAGTCACTATTCCTTGTATGCGACCAGAGAGACAAAACAATGGACTGATGAATTTGATTTATGATTTATGCTTTAATCCGTTTATGTTTTAACTGAAAGCACATTAAAGCATTTCGTTATGCCCAGCCGTGATGGTATACAACACTCAGCCAAAGACGGAGCTAGGAAAAACAGCATTGCAACTTCATCTAGCAAAAGCTACCTGAGAGCAAGACGATAGTGGCGGTGCCCCATTTTATCTACATGCATGTGTCCCTGTCCCTGTCGCTGTCGTTAGATGGCATTGCGATGCAATTCTTCTGAGCTCCTTTATCGGCTAAGTGTTTCATACCACTTTTGATTAGGACTGTGTGCATATTTCATCCACCTACCTCGGCATTGCAAAAGGAATCTGGGGTAATGCTCAATGAATGACAGACTTCCTGCTTTGTTTTGGTTTATAAGGTATAACATCCCGAAGTGACGTCGGCTACGACGGACAACTTTGTAAAGTAATCCGGGAATTTCGAACCTACATTCCTTCAAGTGCACTGAGATCGCACAATGCACGGGCGCTTTACGTTCAGCCCTCATTGAAATGCGGCCGCCGCCATGCCGCCGCGGCTAGGTTCGAACCGGGGTCCTCGAGATCAGCAGTCGAGCGCCCTAACCACTGCACGGCACATAGTTTTAAGCTTATCCGCGAACTGGGAAATCCGGCCGACAATTCCAGGGTGGAGACAGGTGGGTTAGCAGAGCCCTCCATATGGAGGTGCGATATTGGAGTCAGGGAGAAGAGGGGGGGGGGGGGGGGGGGGGGGCAGCTGATTTGTCTGCTGTATGTTCTAATTCGATTTCGCAGTCACTTTTCGTTCCGTTGCTACGTGGGCTTCTAGAGAGGAGGAGAGGGGGTAGGGAGGGAAGGCCGTGCGGAGTGTGGAAGTGGGTTTGTGATGGATAGTGCTTCACTCGCTTAGGCTTCACATAGACGTCGGAATTTTCACCCAGTGGCTGGTAACTGCTGTCGCAGCAAAGCAATTTTTTTTTTTTTTTACAAAATAGAAGTTTTTCTCTGAACTAAATTTGCACGTTAATTAGCTTGTGTGAAGTTTTAATTCTTCTGTCTTGTTTCCCTGGAAATTACTTGCCAGTCAATAACGCGAGATTTACAGACTTTATATTAAGTCAATCCCAGGAGGGCAACGCGCTATGCCTCTAGAAAGAAAGGGAGGAGGAAAAAATAAGAGAGAAACAGTAGAATAAAGAAATGAACAAATCAGGACATCGAGAAGAGACGGTGCAATTAAGAACGAAGGAAATAATTTTTATAAAAAGTAGAATATACTGGTACGCAGAATATTGCCTTGTCTCATTTCTGTAACTAAGGGCGAGTGATTGTGCAACTTGTGTACCGTTCGGTCATAGCGAATTTGAACTTTCTGTCTACTGGGCCACAAAACTAACCGTTCAGTCCGCTCATCACCGCAGCGCTGATGTCCTAAATATCGCTAGCCATGGAGTATTGGCAGAAACTGCTGTTTACCAGGCTCGGTCGCGAACAATTTATAAATGCCAGCCTAAACACTGTCCAAAGATTCTGTTCCGTTTTTCTATGACGCAAAGACTTCGGATTTCTCGCCGAAGCCAAAGGTCCATGCTTCGATTTTACCTCATTTGCATGTCTCTTTGCAATCTGCTCTCTTTTGCAAACGATGTATCTCTTCGGTTGAGCAACATCTTCTCTCTTGCTGGTATATTTCCTGTTCCCTCTGCGAGCAAGACAAACAAGACAAGCGAGACCGTCGTGATATCCACAGCAGCTACCACTCAGTTCACGTATCAGTCATCTGCCCCCTGACTGGATCTCGACTCCACTGCCCCGATTCTAGTGGATTTATCTGTCACCGACCTCAGTTCAGTCGTGTAGCCGCAATACAGCTAAATTGAGAGCAGGATTCCGCATCCAATTAAAACCAAATCCTTTACGGTCTGCCTCGCCGTCACCCTATCTCGTAGTAGCGTTTGTTGTTAAGGAGTAGCATTAGGTGTAACAATTGTTGCTGCGTGCAGAATAAACCTTAAGACAGGCGTCGATGAGGCTTTATTTTTGCTCCACACTATTTCCCAAGTTATTTGCCTGCGGGCGGTCATCGAGTTATTTAATAACAAAACGCACCACCGACAGAAACAGAATTATAACCTTCACTGCTCAAAAATAAGGACACAGGAAGAGATGGGAGGCTGCGGAGGTTAAGCAGGATGTGCTTTCATGCACATTCGCAATCTAAAATAAGGCGATGATTATCACCCTGAGCCCAAAAGGAAAATTAATACATCGTACCTCGTATACAATATATATATATATATATATATATATATATATATATATATATATATATATATATATATATATATATATATATATATATATATATATATATATATATATATATATATATATAAGGATAGAAATAACAATCCAGACTCCTGTAGTGCATTTAGAGTAACATTGCTGTTTTTTTTTTCTTCCCTACAAAATGAAGCAAGATTCCGCACTGCAGCCTCATCCCCTACAGCCAACCCTTTAACTTTCCTCTTTTTTAATTTTATTTCATGTGGTCCTCTGTTACTACCGCTCACTTCCGGTGGCGTTGCCTGACTATAGTGATGCAGTAACTCTGGTCATGTCCCCTTTAAAAAACACACCCACGAAGCCACGAACAGCAGTGTTTTGCGATGGAAGTAAATAAAAACGCTAAGTGAGATACATTTACTAATCACATTTACGCTCAGGCATAGGCGCCAAGTCATGCGAACCGCACACGCGCAAGCACATTGCCCCCAATAAAGCAGCTGGTTCAATATTTGACCTAATTTGTCACGCACTGGAAAGCGCTATAAGAAACACGATCGACTCTATTCGGATGAATGCGCTACAAGTCTATGCGGTACTGGCGAATCGGCGCCAACGAATGGCTGAGAGCGACGTCGCGGTAGACTTACCTGAAAGGCCTCTTCGGAGCTGCTCCTTACTTGGTAATTAAACTGCGCTGAGGTTATGCGATGAATTAGTAAAGCGTGGTTAGAATGGATGCAGTGGCTAGCGGTGCTGCCGCTTCCAGACTGACCTAGCTGCAATTGGCCATCTACATTCCCAGTGATCTTTTGTTGCTTTGTCGCGATTGAGGTCACGACGAAAGAAAACAAAAATGGAACGAAGCGCAACAAAATAAGGCGAGATTTTTCTCTATGCTGAGCAAATTAGCTGGTGGTTAAACTTATATAGACCACATGCAGATCAATTCCACGTTCATGTACTCATGTGTAACTTTGGGCACGGTACTTGTGCATGGCTTCCACAGTTGGCGACCAGCGAAGTAGACAAATTCTCCGGTTTTCGCCATAGTCCTATGGACATTATGCATGGTGATTGTCTTTATTCCTAACCAGTTGTTCCGAATTAAGCACGTACGACTTCACGCAGTTCGTGTTACGTTCATTTAAGATTGCTGCTGCCGCTGCTGATGATGATCCTTGAGGCCAAACCCTTTTTAACGGGCGATCTACAAGAGTTACTCGGATCAGGCACTTTGAGAGGTCCCATGGGTTGTTGACCCCGTCTAGAAATATAGAAAGATACTGTGAATGACATCAGTCCATATCGCAGGCGCTTGTGCATCGCGCACATTGAACAGACGCCCGCGCAGCTTATCTTGTGTGCGGAACTTGAAGCGTCTGCTCCTAAGGCAGACTTCCACACCATTTATCCGTGACACCATTCTTCACATCATCTGCTCAGCGGAGAATAAAGAACTCAAATACTATCAATTAGCTCAAAACTCACAGCTTTCTTATGTTATCAGAATAGCGCTGCAAAGAAATTATTCCCTTATCTGTTTTCGACTTTGGAAAAAAAAAATTAAAGAAAAAAGTCGTTGGGTGGTTGGAGTGCACAAGTTGAATTGGAGCTTTCGCAAGCGAAGGCCTGCCTCTATAACAAACCAACCTACACCACTGTCCATGTAAGTAACAAAGTTCTGAAATACCCGAAGCGGGAAGTAGCATCTGTAGAACGTTCGTTATCATTGGGGGTGCGTCTTATGCAGCGCAATGTCGCATGTTAACTTCGGTAATTAGCTGCATAATCCACAAGTCCAGAGTCACTGCGTGGTTTCAGATGTTTAAGATTATCCCGAAAGCAAAGCATATAGTTTAATCACAGCCGCATTAAAGAAAACTCATTCCCTGTGCTGATTGCTTCCGTAATTATAGTGGATGGAGTGCAGGAACTAATCCTTTGTGCGCTCGATACACGTGGGCTGCCAGCAGGCGAAGGTTTCGTCGTTAGGCATCATTCTAGACACTGAGGAAATTATTTGTCCGCACGAGCAAAAATTAAGTGGCTTGTGTGATGCGCCTTCCAGAAACCGCGGAGCAAGCTCCGTCTCTTAGCGTTGTTTGTTAGCCAAAAATTCAAGTCTTCCTCTCTTGTAGCTGTAAGCCTAAACGCTTGTAGTCATTTGGTTCTTAAGGTCTGCACTCCTGAAGACGTCCATAAAAGCTGATGATATAGGGCATCCAGCATCGTACAGTGGATGCACTAGATTGGTAACCTTTACCTGCAGAGCAAAAACCCCTTCACCATGGCGGCCAAACCTGTTTTGGGGGCAGAAATTAGGTGCAGTGCAGGAGACGTCTATTGTGGCAATAATGGCCACGTCCATTTCCTGCACCTCTCTTCTTGTCGCAATTATGGGATTAAGAACCCCTCCGTTTGTGAGTGCCATTCATAACGCCTCCCCCGCCCCTACCTCCTCCAGGCTCTCAATAGTGAAGGAATTCTGCTCAACAGGTTTGTGCATGACATCAGGCTGGACATAGAAGTGTTCTGCGCTGCACCCAACTTCTGCCCCCAAAACAGGTTTGGCTGCCATGGTGAAGGGGTTTTGGCTCTGCAGAGAAGCTGACTTCTAGGCTTCTGCAACCCACCTATCATGCTATATTTAGCGTTTCGTTTGGTCTCCGTTCGAGGAATATTTTCGGTGTAAACGCATACTATACATTGTACAAATGTGCCTCCTACGCCAATTCGTGTTGTGAACGGGCTCCGGGACTCTGAAAATAGGCAAATAAATTGCGCTTTCCATATGTTCACAATCGTAACCAGACTTCACAACGGGAATTCCTCAGTTATCTTGCTTCTTTGGCATTCATAAAGGGCGTATGTTACAGGCAATTACTTGCACGCGAGCAGGCGCGCAAATTCACTGCCCCCCCCCCCCCCCCCCCCCCGCATTCTCCCCTCCCCTGCGCGCTTTTACCCTGTGATCATCCTCTTTACCATGGCGTGCGAACCGATTATTTCCGTGCCACGCTTTAGGAAACTGCGAGCAAATCTACCATCCTGTGGAAGCTCGTCTTTTCCTGATGCCCGGCCTTGAAGCCACGTGCTACACGCGCGTCGGAGATGGGACATCTCAAGCTCCAACTTCATTGCGGCCTTGCTACGCAACTGCTAAACTACGGCTCCGTACGCGGTACTGGCTCGGGATTCGGCAGCTTTCGTGTGCTACCCAATAAAAGTAGCCGGTCTAATTGAATGTGAGGAGAATGTTGAGGTTAGCGTATCCTTAAGTCTAAGGAAGGGGTCACGAAATGTTTCGGAAAGATTAAATTTAATAAAACAATAAGTAATACCTACTTCCGCGTTCGTCTGATTGCGGTGGTTAAATGCCGTTTCCGTTCGATGAGCAGGTGGTGAAGACCCCAAGAAGATGACTGCCAAGAGGCCTGACCTGACGTCCCACGAGGACATGTGGAAGGGATGTAAGCGACGCTTCAAAGAAAAATATGTGATGGGGGAAGGATGCGAGTAAAGTTCGAGGACTCCGTGGTGGGCTCCGAAGATTTCGACCACCTGGAAGCTCTTACATGTACAACTGAAATAACCCAGTAAACGGGCGCCTTGCTCGAAAACAGGCCGCCGCAACCGGGATTTGATCCCCCGTCCTTCGAATCGGCAATTGAGCGCCGTATAACCGCGGAGCCACTTCGCCGGGATCTTGCTGCGGAAATGAACAAGTACACTCATCCCGAGCTCGAAGATAAAAATTTGTCGATCTCTATCTTCAGTACCTGTACTCAGGGCTTCCGCCGCCTTCTTCATTACACATCCACGAGCGGTTCTACACTAGAGTACTGAAACCACACCTCCATCTAAGTTTGACAATGCTGTCCTATAGGACAGCTAACGACGACTCGTCATCGGTGGTTTAGAAAATAGTTCAAATCAAGACCAACCTTGTGCTACTCCACTTGAGTGTGCCCTAAACTTCGATCAATTTATGATCTTCAAACCTACACCTTCATGGCTACCGTGCTAGGCATTGAAATTGTTTGTTGCAGCATGGGCTTTTGATTTTACCGCCAACATTTTCGTTCTCACTTCAGGTAAGAATTGTTAAATTAATATATTCGGCTATGCTACTCAATCAATTCAATAGTTTAGTCTGCAAAAGTTTGGAGCTTACCACGGCGCTTTCTTATTTGATTAGATTTTTCTTGACGTCTTCGTTTCTAACGCTAGCGATTGCAGCGCTACAAAAGTAAAAACGGAAGGCTTTGTCAATATTTCTCGTGCGCTGAAGGATGAGCTACTATACTCCATGGTTTGTAGTTCTCGCTTCGCGCGCTAGGAGGCGATCAGCGATCGTAAAAAAAAAGGTGAAACAAATACCGTGTGCGTTTTTGCGGCCGTCATGTTGTTGGTGCGTTGCTTTCTGTTAATATCACCGGTTTATAGTTCTAACTTGTTAAGTCATGTTAGCGTGAACAGACCCTGAAAGGTCGTGGACCTACACAGTTGCTTTGATGTGTGTCTCCAAACGCCGGCGCGCTTTGACGTCGAGTGCTTTGACTTGTGGCGTGCCCCTGGCGAGGTGAAGCCACGAGCATCGAGGGAAAACCACACATCGTGAGCAAGGTACCACCTTACTGTGATAGCTTGAGCTTAGATGTAGTTTAGTTTAAGTCGATAGTTTCGTTTCTTGCGATCTGGCATTGATTTATCGCTTGACTGGCGGCTGAATGTGCTTCTCTATGCATGGCTCGTTTTTCGTTCGCAATGACTGCGGGTCACGCTGCGGGTTTGCATCACCGCCTAGGTCCTGCAGTGAACATCTCCTATGTGGGTTTATTTTTAATGTCCTGGTGGAGTCACCGCGAAAATCTTGATGCGCTTGTCATTTTCGGCAACGCGGTCAACGCGGTTGAACGCGGTCAACAGCCGCATGCTTACCGTAGCGTAGTACGATACGGGAAGTCCTCCTTGGCTCGTGCGTGTGACTCATATCTGCGTTGAAGCCAAAGTAAGCTTCTTGTCAGCATCCGCATTGCGATTAATACCAGCACAGCATTAAACTGTATGTCGACAAGAGAATGCATTGCAGGTAATGCTTGTCGGCGCTAAGATCGGCGGCGGTTGCTGCCGTTGCATTCCAATTTGAACCGCCAAGATTGCTTTCGCGGTCTCCGTGTAGAAACGCTTCGTCGAAGTGCATACAACGCACGCTGTCACGATTTTTGTGTTTGGCTTTAACACGTACACTTAGCAATTGATTGAACCTTCCAATGTCTCATGCGTTTCCCTTTGGTTTTGCAGTCGAGGAATTGACAGCAGATATTTCCTCCTCGTGCAGCCCCCCTTCGCCTCGTTTCCTTTTTTTTTTTTGTGTGTGTGTGTGTGTGTCTGTGTGTGATTCCTATGATCGAATGTGTGAGGGTGCAGTAGTTACACACAGCTATCAGAAAGAACGAACTGTTTGTCTGCCAGCCGAACCGAGACGTGTTGGGTCTCATGAAAAGGCGAGAGGTACGTGCGCCGAGGCGGGCAGGAAGCATGCCGCTGCTGCCGACAGCATCGCAATAGTGTCGGGTTCATCCTGGTATCGCGTCGTTACTTCATCCGCATGAAACGTAAGGACCGGTAATTCGCCTCTGCAGATAGACGCAAGACCAATGCAGAGTGCATGGCGGAGGCATTCTTCTCCGTCTGTATGCTAAAACAAGAAAACATATCCTAGTATTTGCTCTGCAACAAGACATGGGAGGAAGCCTATGAGTAAAGAAGAATTGAATGGTTTTCTAATCGAAAAGCAGCGACAACAAATACCAGAAGTTCCACATGAATGACAGTCTCCATGCTTAAGTGTGTGTGCAGCAAAGAAATCTACGGCACATGTACCTTGTCTGCCATTTGTGGGCATTTATCTCTGCTTTGCTGCACTATGTCATTCATTTCGTTTATTCAAAGTGTGATAAGCCTCTGCTTTGTCATTGTTCGCACGTCATTTCAAAGCATGCTACGGAATGAATAAATTAGCTCTCATTCACATATTTCAGCTGCTGCAGTTAGTGTCACAATGCCATTGGTTGTTGGTTAGTAGGGTAATCAGGATGAAAAAGGGGCAGCAGATGTCTCACTCATTGTGGATGTCTGAACTGTGGTGTAAAGTATAAAAGAGGGAATAAAAGGAGGTAGAGAAAAGTGATCAATGTTCACGTTACTTAGTGGAATGTTCTGGTGTAATTTTCATCATGTGAGATTCTTTATTGTGCACTGACTTCAAATAACATGTACATTTTGGCATCTCACCTTCAATCGAATGTCCCTAGCATGGCAGGGATTCAGTCATCAGTCTGTTACTTAGTAGCTGTGTGCCATGCCAAAGAGCCACTGTGGTTGGTACACATAACTGACCCATCTTTAAATGTGATAGTTGCAGGCTGCTAGTGCAGTTGGTATACAGGTGACTGAAGGCCAGCTACTCTCTTTGGTACAGTTGGCACTTCTACTGGTACTGCTGCATTTACTATTTTGCAGATAAGAGGAGTGGTACTATGACCATTTGATTTTTTTCCCTTAACTGGGCTCTCCAACAACTTTCAGAACATGGTAAACAAACCTGCCCAACCATTATGCTAGACAACACCTGGGCTTGTGATACGGAGTATAGAGGATGATTATGAGGCGACTGTAGCCTTTTATTTGCTGTTTGTGTAAAAAACACTTCATGTCTTCTTAATTCTCCATCAACCCATTTTCATAGATTTCTCATTTACTGTTTCTTACGGTACTTCTTATTTTGACCATTTCTTATAAAGTGCACTAATAGTGAATTTTTTTATTTATAAAAATGCTCACTGGTGAGATTTGTTTGGTAATAACTACGATAGTTGCAAATCTTCCTCCCCTGTTGAAAGAAAAGTTAATCTTATGGTGCTCTTGCACAGATCTCCTTTATAGGCAAACTTTGTGTAAAGTGTTTTTACTCATGCCACATATACTGGCATACTTTATTGATGTAGTGCTTATGATACTATGCTGTTGCCATCATATTTAAATTTGTGTTAAACAAAAGTTAGCGAAGCTTAGCGACACGTTTTACAAAAATGGGCTAGTGGATGGATGACAGTTTACCATAACTTTTCACTTCGGTTGTTTTTTCCTTTGTGGTAATATGTTGAGTGAGTTAAATGTGTATATGCTTGGGAGTAGATTGCAATTGCTGTCAGTCATCTGTGGATTCTTGTGCTGCAGGCATTTCCACGTCTGCAAAACATCGATGGGGATAAAGATTGAAGTGAATGAGTGAAGGTTTGTGTAAAGTGTTAGTGCTCAGTAGTTCATTATTTTTTAAGATGCCTCTAGCCAACGTTTCTTTTTTATGTATAGTGTTAGAATGAAATGCTATCTTTTATTCTCTTGCCTTTTGCGCTCGTTAAAAAGATATATTGTTATATTGTTTATTCCGTTTCTTACAGCAGACACCAAGGGTTCGTTTTTCGTCTGCCATTCATCTGCCATAACACTTTTGAAACTCTCGGGCGAACTTGTAGGAAATAAAACTTTCTGCTAGATTGCACCAGCAGATTTATATTGCATTAGCAATGGCAATTGTGGAAGGGCAGAGAATCGCCTAACGACTTGTGATGCAGGGTGATGAAGCATAGTACCCAGAAATTTCACCTGCACTTTCAAACTCTCCACTACCTGTTACCACATGCATCGCATTTTTTTCATCACTGCATGTTTATTTACTGAGTAACTGAGAGAAGTGGCAGTTTGCTGTTAAGGCTTGAAGCTCTGAGTAGTTTTCGGGTCACGCTGGAGGCTGTGTGGCTCCTTGTCTTGTTATTGATTTTACGCTTTGTGCAAACCACTTGTGCTTCCATTGAACGACATCTCGATGCATTTGTTGTGAAACAATTGGCTGCTGATTGTCAGCACGTTTATATTGTTAGGTAATGTCAGGTGATAGGATTGTTAATACAATAGAAAGTCAAGCTAGTTGGTTAGACGACATGATGCACCACGCAGCAGAGTACGTGATGATACATAGGAGAGGCACACAACCACACATGCACACACACATAGCAGCATAGTCCTTGTTTATGTGTGTGTGCGTGTGCATGCCTCTCCTATGTGTCATCAGCAGTGCCTACTCTGCTGCGTGGTGCATCATGTAATAGGATTGTATAGCACGAAATAGGAAACTTGCTGAGCTGGATATGTGCATGCCACTTCGGCTGCCATGTTTGCTTGTTTAGTGTTAGTGCAATATCATTTAACCCTTTCTGTGCCACTCCGGAGATAACTCATGAGACCCCACATACAGCCCTACACCCCCTTGATACTCTTGAGTTCGCTCGTGTTGCCTCTTTAACTCACTCCCCTCTACTCCCAGTACTATTTGTGTAAAAAAAAATATTCCAGGCACGTTACGCCGCCTAAGGGGAGTCCACCTAAATGCATATAACGCGCAGTGTAAATTTTAAACACCAGATCTGGTGTTTCTAGGTCTGCATCGTTATCATCATCAGCGCCTCGCTTTGTTGGCTCAGCGGAGTAGCGGTGGCGAGTCAGCGTGTCAGGTGCGCCCGCACTTTTGACGGATGTTGACGGATGAGGGAATTCAGGAGCTGTTGATGAATTCGGACTCAGATTGATGAAGCATTTCATCTAATAGCTTGTTGAGCAAAGACAGCAAGAAAGAGCCCCAGCCGGCTAAGAGTGCGAGGAATAAAAGAAACCCGACGAGCGGAATAAAAAAATGCGCACATGTCGTCCATAGCACGGTAGTGTATTACTAGAACAAAATTTTCTCGGAACTAATATAATAAAACTCGGCAATCAAAGGGTTAAAGCTGTACAACACTGAACAGTTGGTACATACATGGGTAGAAGTGCTGCTCCATTTTCTCCATTCTGCTCCAAGCTGTTCTCCTTGCTCCATCCTGCTCCAAAACGCACTATTGCTCCGAAACTGCTTCAGAAGGCTGCCATAATGTTTTACTATCAAATTTAGCTGAATATGGGGCCAATGGCAGCACACTGGTGGCAGGGGTGTAACGCATCTTGCATTGGGCTCGATACAGACAAAAATTTTCGAAAGGTATGGAATCGTGGAGTATAATAAATATCTGTTCGCAAGTGAATTGATTATGAATTGCAAGTGTTTTGAGAGACTTGATTACGAAGGAATGCACAGTGCAAGTGAGAGGGCACCTCCTCCCAGCCTTCTTAATTACCGGTGAAGAGAGAAGCGAGAGCAGTGCTGATAACTCAAACTATGACGGACAGTTAGGTAATTTGTCTGGCTGCTAAAACTACATGAGTTGTAGTAATGCTTTTGCTGTGAAATTAAGCAGATACTTCACCAATGAGTCTCTTTGTCAGTGACATGCGTGTCAGGCCTGCGTCAAGCAAAAGCATACTTCAAGCATTTTGGGGTGCTTTTCAGAAGGTGCTGTTCATTAGAAACCTTCTGTTTTTGTTTATTAGAAAGCCATGCAGGGCTTATTGCCAAGATGTTAAAACAAGAGGAGCACTGGCAGGAGGCAGTCAATTAAAGAAGCTGAAGGATGAAGAGGCTTCCCTTCAGTATCATCTATTCTCTCCAAAGGCACTCCCGACCAGTGCTCTGGAATTTCTCAGCACAGGCGTAGGATAAGGAAGGATACGCACAAGATAGAGAATGGAATTGTTATGCCTGTTAATGTGAACTCCAATCTAATGGTACTATTTGAGAGCATCAAAATGGTCTGGGTTATTTTCAACATCGTTACATGTTTTGCCTGTTTGTCTTGCTTTGCCAGAGGTACGTGAATATTCGGAAAAGCGTTCAGTGTTGTATAAAAAGGAATCATTTTGTGGATTTTGTATGTCAGGATTCAGGAACAGAAAACTTCAGTGATCAAAGGCTTTTGACCCTAGAAACATGCTCCAAAACATAATTACAATGCTTAAAAACTCTCCTTTTATTGCTCCTACAGCTGCCTCAGCTGCTGCAAAATTCTTGAGCCTGCTTCCACCGTGATACATGTTATAAAACTTCTTGCGCAGCAGTGTTGAGGCGGCTGAACCTGGAGTGCATTATAGAGGGAGGGTATTGATTAAGGGCTTGTGTGTGCTCGACCCTTAATGCATCCATCTCTTCAGTGATGCGAGCTCTGTTTGAGTTAGAGTGGCATTTTTTGTATTACTCATTTTGTACAGTGTTTATTGAATCTGGGCAGTCAAAGTATTTTATTATGCATTTGAGTATACAGTGAAACCCACTTACAACAATACCGATTTGAACAGTATATTGGATATAACAATGGACAGCCGTAGCACTGTCAACTTTGCCATTTGTTCTATCATAAAATAACCTGCATATAACAATGCTGTAACAGCTACCGTTGCAAGAAATTACCACTGAGTGATATCAACTTGAGTGTCAGAATCTTGGTTTCTCAAGGGAATTAAAATGTGAACGATACCTTCATTATTGGCAATGCGGCCTGTGTTGACAATATTACATCTCACTAGCCAGGTCTGTTTTCTCCTCAAAACACTGTCACCACCGCCTTAGTGCTTGTGCAGTTTGTAGTTGATTTGCAGGAATCTCTCTTTCTTCAGGTTAGAAGAAATTTCTGGCAGTGGTGTGGATTGTGGTCATAGTTAGAGGACTCGGAAAAATAAACATGAAATTTGCATTGTTGCTTTGCATTTGGTGGGTCAATCTTATGGTGTTATGTTAAGATTTCAGTGCTACAATGGAATTCTAATTATACATCATGTGTGAAGGTGCTTGCTGCTAATTAGTAGCACCTTGGTCTTGCAGGTAGCATCATTGCAGGATGGTTGAGCAAGGATATGCACAACATGGTCGCACATCCAAATGGATGTGATTTTGGTGGCGAGAATATAGCTATATACCTGGTGGGAGAATATAGCTGGAATATGGCTGGAATCACATCGAAATGGATGTGATTTTGGTGGCGAGAATATAGTTGTACTGAAAGCTGTGGCAGGACGTACTTCATGCCGCTGGCTGCTGTATTTTGTCTAGTTGATGTGAAATTATAGAATGCTACTCATTAGATAGCAGTTTAAAATGCTTTGTTTTTCCTCCTTTACACATTGAATCTCTTTTCAAACATAGTTACTGCACAAGGCAACCAATGCGTGATGGCTTATTATTTTTCCCTGATTATTGGTTGCACTGCTGTGTCAACGAAAAAATTCAGAAAAACAAAAAGACACTTGAGCTCTGGAAAGTGTCATAGCTTGTAACAAACAAGTTCAGCAAGAATGCCTAGAAGTTTTGTGAGAACAGATTTGTCATAAATTGAATACAAAAAAACTGTGAAATTGCTTGAGGGCTGCAACAAAAACAAATACTCTATAAGCACTTAAAGTTGGACAATATGTAAGGATTAGAAAAAGTGTATTCTCCACTAAGGTTTCATGCTTGCTCACTATTACCCGGAGCAGCATGGTAATATTGGATTTGATTTAGAATTTCCGGGGTTGGCTAATGGACTCACAGCTGGTTTGTCATTTTTATCCCGCATTTTTTTTATTATTTACTCATGCAGATTTACATGAGA
This sequence comes from Amblyomma maculatum, assembly GCF_055883805.1. NCBI lineage: Eukaryota > Metazoa > Arthropoda > Arachnida > Ixodida > Ixodidae > Amblyomma > Amblyomma maculatum. The sequence continues at coordinate 103,947,499 of NC_139345.1, read as the reverse complement.
ATATGGGTGTGAAATATAAGGAATGTTTTAGTGTCAGCTTAGGCACAGGTTTGAGTGGAAGGGTCAGAGAAGCACTTCACATATAATGCATTACATGCCCAAAAATTCTGAGAAAATGTTTTTTTCACATAATTTTAGTATATAAGTGCATTGTTACAATCAGTATATTTGCAGATCATCCCGCCGCAGGCTTGCAGTTTTTCCCCCTCAATTTTCAAAAATGGTTTGTTATTGCTGTCTTCTAATTTTTTTTTAAGTGCAGGAATACACATCGGAAGCTTAAATCGCTTTGTCAGTGTGCTGATAAAAGTATCTTCCAGTATTCCACAGTTGCTCCACGATTAATTAAAAATGCACCCCATTGGTATTTTTTTTATGGTAGTCATAATTACTCACCATGAGTGCACGGCAAATTTCGAAAGCAAAACTTAGCCATGCATTGAAACGTTGGACTATTTCTATCAGTACTGTCACAAATATATCATACAGTGTTCCACAGTTGTCTCAAAATAAAAGATGTCCCAGAACGTTGGACAAGGCGGGTATTGCAAGGGAAGCTGGAATCAGTGTACTTACTTGATCTATCCATATGCTTAGTAATTTTTTCAATATTTAAGTGATTACATTTGTGCTTTTTCGTTACCTTTGGGCATTTTATTGTGCGTTACAAAGATGCCTCTGTTTGCTTCCTTCAAAGGCAAGATTGCCTGTAGAAAGTGAAGCAGCTTTCATGCTTCCCTTCCTTTTTTTTTTTTCTTCTTTTTTTCGCTTGCCTTTTTTTTATAGTCAGCACACACTTTTATCCTGAGCAAAAAAGGGAGAGTGTTACATAAGCCGGCGCAGCCGTCCTTCCCCCACTTTCCTCTCAGCTGAGCCTGCTGCAGTGGTCAGCTACAGTCAAGTGGTCACTCTGGCTTTCGAGTCCTCTTTCTACCTTCCCTCCCCCCTCTCCCCCACGGGTGACCCTGAAGGTTGCTGGGTATCAGTATGTGCTGTCTGTTTCTGCTCTTGTCGTCTCCACTATCCTGCGGAAAGTAATGCAAAGGCTTTGGATTACGCTGGAGCATAAGTAACAATGTGATAAGGCGGACAGGGACGGAGGGAGGGGATGGAAAGATTAGATTTACTACAATGGGTGGTGAAGCAGGCAAGCTGCGAGAGCAGGGGGAAGAGGGAGGGGGTGAAGGCTTGATGCCAGGTCCACTGCCGCGTTTAGAAGACACTCCGGCTGCAGAAGAAGCAGAGTGCCTGTTCACAGCGCCCCGCGCGCGTTTTGTGTGTGCATGTGTAGGCAGCATGGCTCCGCTTTCGTGCTGCTGTTACTCAGTGAGAAATGGCCGGATTGGTCTTGTGACACGCCGGCGCATTTTCCACCCAGCCATGCAGGGTGTCCAGGTAACGTCATCACCGGCCAAGTCTTATACCATCAAGGACAGGATTGCCCAAATCTACTACAAGCATGGCCTGTACTGCTCCAGCCACCCGCTTACACTCATCATATTTGCGATCTTCACTTTCATGGTGGCCTGGTGAGATGATCCACTGTTTTCTGCGTGGTTATTGCGATTATTGACTTGTACTTGCACTTCATTACTGGCCTCTAGCTGGTTCGTTTATGCTCTTCTTGAGTAATTAGCGTTGTCCAATTGATCCTGTCGCTGGACTTGTTCCCTTTGCGGAATTTATCCCTATTACTCCCCATCAGTGGCTGTGCCAGTCTCAGGGATTGGTCTTGGAGGAGACAAAGTTTCTCGGTAAGAAAATTCTTAGAGGGGGTGCACATCTGATTTTTAGCACCATATTTTACTGTCAGTCCTCCTTTTCCTGTTATTTAATCAGTGGCATAAAATGCTACTTGTAATACAGCTGTTGCATTAGTTGCTTCAGCAGAAAATTGCCAGCCCTTTCTGCTGAAGGTGCTCTGCTAACATCAGGCAAAATTTATTACTGGGCCCAATTTATTTCCAGGTATAAATTTAGTACAAGGTGTTTTGCCTCTCAAAGCTTCATTGTATTCACTAATTTATGCCACTGAATAGTGGCATAAGTTAGTGATTGCAGAGGATTGGAGCCTAGCTTAAGTGCTGCTAGAAAACTATGCTTTGAAGGATAATGTAGTGTGTTTAAAACAATGAGTCATATTGGACCCAACTCGGGTTTTGCAGTGGCTGAAATAATTGTAGAGTGCACAACTGCTGTTCTTGGGAAACTGTTTCATCTAACTTTAATATTTTTCACCTAAATGATACAAGTTTTGTGGCTTTTCAGAGGAAAAAACAATCTTCTGGAAAATACTTATGCAACAATTTTATTAACTTCACACAGTGCTTTCCTTATCTGTGCTCTCTCCCCACTGCTGCCCACTGCAGTCCTCTTAATGACACCTTGGCAATATCAAAATTATATTTCATCACTGGTTTTCTTACAAATGCTGGCATTACAATCTTCTGGGGCTTTAATATCAACAGTATTGCCTTTTATTATGCTGTGGGCGAAATATCTGAGAGTTAAGTCTTCGTGTATGTTTTTAATATGTCACAACTTAGAATCAAATTTAATGTAAGTACCGCTTAAGGGCTCTAAATGGTATATACAGGAGAACCTCATTGTTACGTTCCTGGGTGATACGATTTCCCATTTCATATGCTTAAAATCGCGGGCAGTTAAGCACCTCCCATAGAGTTGCACGATTTTTCTCCCGGTTAATATGTTCCTGGATAACATGACTTTCCAGTTACTACGTTAGAAATTTTGACAAATTGTGGTCGTATAATGTGTTTTGAGATTGGCAGGACATGTGCTAATGAGCGCTCACCTCACGATATGAAAAGGTAATCAGCGGTGCTCAAGCAAGAAAGACAACGAACCAGCATACAAGGCTCTGTTTCTACGGAAACATGACTTCTTGAAGAGAAACGCGGTGGCTTCTTACATAGGAGTAAACCATTCAACTGCAATTATTCGCTTGCATACGAGTGCACCGGGTCCGAGCTCAAATTTACATTAATTTTAGTTACCTCATTATATTTATTGTTTACTGGTAGCAGCATTAGACATCTTATGTTAAGCAGTGGCTAGTTCAAAAGCATGATACACTGCTGCTTTGATGTGAATCTGGTTACGCCGTCTGGCGGTGAGCTGCTGGCATGATGGCAAGTGGCACGCCGGCAGGTGGCACGCCGGTGTGAGTGTGTCACTAGCATGGGTGCAATGCATTCTTGCGTTTAGACTACAGATAGGGTCTCTCGTCATTTTTTTGTGCATAGAGTTGATATGTCAAAACTACTCCGCGATTCTTTTCATCTGTCTTGATATGCCACATAAATAAAATTTCTGATGGCGCAGTTTGTATTTTCTCCATACAGTACAATGTCTGCATCTAATCGTGCTTTATACTTGCACCACACAGACAATAGTAATGCAGGAACCACCATACAGCACATTTGTTTCAGACGAAGCCACCACAATATTTTATTCCATGCACATCAAAGCACGCACGCTTACAAAAAAATGCTCCATTTTCATCTGGAATATTAAACCGTGTACCCCATATTTCCAGCTGAAAAATCAGGATTTTTCAGTTGGAAAAGGCAATTCCAGCTAGAATGTTCTGGTTTCTGGCTAGAAAATTTACACCTTGAGCAAGCTCCAGCTGAAATCTCACCCCCTTCCAACTGGAAATTTGACTGGAAAAGTGCTGTACCAGCTGGAACTGGTATGCCCGAGGAAAGCCTTACCGAGTGTCCATTTTAATCTGGGTGGTTTCGCCCACATACAGCTGTTAGGATACTTTTTCACGATTTTGCTTTCTGTACACAATCATTAAAATGTAACACAGAATACTGCAGCTTTTTGTACATTTTTCAGATTACAATACAATGCACATCTGGGGTATCTGTTAGCCAGATATGTTTTGCAAACCCTCGAAAGAGTATTATCAGGATCAGTATATCTTGAACCAAGAACCACTGAGAAAAATGCATAAAGGCCTCCATTTTGAATACAGACACTGTATGGAAAGGACTGAAAGCCCCAGCGAAATCATCGTTCAGTTTTAGCCTAGTGTCGTGTAGTACACACTGTGCACTCACTATCATGCACCATATGTTGCTGACTGCACTTCAAGCATTGCAGTTGACATTTTACCAATAAAAACAATGGTAAATACCATTTTATACTGTACAAGCTTAGCGCGATTGATCGCCAAGATCCTCTATAAGGTCTTCGTCAACCTCTGGCCACTTTTCGCTGATGACATCAAATGCATCATCTTTTACATCACCCTGGATGACAATCTCATCATCTCCAGTCACAGAAGAACCGCAGGAGAATTTGTGAGAAAAGAATTTTGATGCATCCTTCAGGTCAATGTCAAAGGTGCTCAAGCCAGTCACCACTGTCACAAACTTCCTCCTTCCTCTGTAAAAATAAGATGTGTGTTAGCATGATCTGGGAAGACAAACAATAAAGCGCTAACCATATGAGGTGACAATTCACAGTGACACACCACGGGATGGGATGAGGGCCGCCAAAGCAGTGCCGCTCTTCGTGTCACTCAGGTTCTGGATTTTTAGAAAATTTCGCCTATCGCCAGGAAGCAGTTTGAGAGGCAGCCAATCACAGGAGGCTTTGGAGTATGCAACTTCCATTCTGGCTTTTTTTGAGAGTCTGGTTTGAGCGAAGAACGAAAGAACCTACAGACACTCACTTTGTCTAATCCGTACATATATGTGAGCACATAGAGACTGTTCAGTAAAATCTTGGTAGGGTAATAAAGGAAATATAAATGCTAGTGTGACGAGATATTATGTAAAGGAGCATGAGGAAGTCTCTTCTGGCAATCCAACTCTGCATTGCAGCACTGTGTCCCTTAGAAATGCGATGTGTTACAAGAATTTCCATCACTGTTTTATTGTACTTCATGCTGTTTAGTGTTAGAAATGGGATACTAGTGTATCTGTACTTCCCTTGGCCAAACGATGAGGTGGCTTAACAGAGCAGCGCTGAAAACGTGCTGCTGTGTGGCAGAGTCCTGTCGCTTTGTTTGGTGTGGACCAGCAGCGAAAGGCATTGGCGTCGTTGTCGTGCGGCAAATCACCAAGGTTGCAGCGGTAACAACCGCGTGAGGCGACAACCCTTGGCAATCCGTCACACCGACGCTATCACCTGTTGCTGCTGGTGCACCCCCGCACGAAGGGACGGTACTCTGTGACAGAGCGGTGCGTTTTAAGTGTTGCTCTGTTAACACCGCCTGATCGTTCGGCCAAAGGCAGTGTAGTTATCCCGTTTCTAACACTGAACATTAAGAGGACAAGCTGTAGGGCTAGTTGGTTTTCCATTCTTTTTTTTTTTTTTTCAGTGCATAGCAGGACGAGGAAAAAGCACAGAGGAACTAGTAGGACAAACAAGCGCAGAGCTGCAACTTTATTTTCGTAATCCATGAACCACATCATTTATACCCGCAGAAAAGCACCCATGAGGGAGACAAAAATTCTAAACACGTAGCAGAAAAAAATAGTACATACAAAAGCAAAGCGTCGAGTGGAACAAACCACATTAAGTTCATACTATATTGACAAATTGATAAGCCTAGCCAACAATTAATAGAACAAGCAACATGAGGTGGAAGTAACATGACGCAAGTCCTGAAAGTGGCCAGCACTGCTTGGAAGGATAAACAAAATTCCCAGATTTCAAGGAGCTTAATTGGCCAAATACAAGTGGAAGTGCAAAAATAATGTTTATTTGAAAGACATCTTTAAAATCTCAGGTGAATACATGAGATACCCCAAGTTTAGTGAGGAGAGAGATGCAAATGTTCGAACAAAGGCGAAAGCCAATGATTAACCCAGCAAAACAAAAAACCAAGAATGATTCAAACAGTGCGGCTGACATGGGTATGTAGACATAAGGATAACGATCAAAACGAGATACAGGAGGTCTGAGTGTAAAAAGTTAGAATTTAAAGATCTGAAGTACAACAGCGAAACAAGGTAGCAATTATTCCATATATGCACAAGGTTTCCCATCAACTTAATAAGATTGGCAAGAAGGCAGGTGTTCCACATGGTCTTTTCAGCCCCACATCGTCTATATAGACTTGTCGCATGGTGGATGAAACAACAAAGAGAAACATTGGCTGTACCACACGGCACAACAATTCCGTTATAGCATGCGCAAAACGTGTTGTATATTCTATTTCACTATCTTGTGGCATGGCCTACATCGGCCAAGCCTCAGTAAAAGATTAACTGATTTTTTGGGTTCTCATCGTCCAGAAACCTGCCATTGCATTGTCGCAAATGTGACAGCAATGGAAAATGTTTCCCTGCTTTTGAACAGACGACCATTCTGAAAAGGTGCCATAGTAAGCTTACACGCGAGAAAGTGGAAGCCATCCTGATCGTGAAGGTCAAGAACGAATGCATCACCAAAGCCTCTGTTTTCCTTTCGAGCAAAAAGACTGAATTCTTCTCTGGTTTTTCCTGATGTATTTCATTTTGTTAGCACTCTTTACATGTCATCATTTTATATATTTTATTTTTTTTAAATTTTTGTCTGGTTTTCTAGCTCTTTCAGATTACCCTTTCACTATTCAGACCTCCTGTTTCCCATTTTTATCATTCCCTTTTAGTCTACATACCTATGCCAGCAGCATTGCTTCAATCATTCTTGGCTCTGAAGCTAAAGCTTTGCTACACCATCTAAAGCCAAGGTCGCCGTGCGTGGCACTCCGCATTCGTTGTAACCGTGGCAACCAGCTGCGCCATTTCACAGCTGTTGTGACTGTCGGAAAAAGGAAAAGAAAATGCACGGGCCAGCTACTGGATCTGTAGCTGAGCCATCACCGCTGCCTCGTGCGGACAGAAGAGAAAATAGAGAAGAAAGAAAAAGAAGAGGGAGAGAAAGACGTGCGCCGCAACAACAGCCGTTGTCCACCACCGAAGTGGTGGCGGGTGCAATGAAGGCCAACAGATGGCCTTTTCAAAATTGGCCAAAGGGCGCTGCCATATTGGAGACTGGGCTGTGCTCATGGCACAGGAAAAAGCTGCGAATTCTCCCCCCATGCCTACTTCACAGCCCAGTCAAACCGGTTTCTCCCAGGATCGTGAAAAGGTCCCAGCCCCATCAGGGCCAGGATCAGCCACCCTTCCTTCGCCCCCATTTCACAGCTGATTAAAAAAAAAACTGATTTATTTATAGGAAGGGAAAGGCGCGGTAACTCTCACTTGTTTTTCTGTGGACACCGCAACCGCGCCGTAAGGGAAGGGAGGAAGATGGGAGTGAAAGTGGAAAGAGAGAAAGAGGTGCCGTAGGGGAGGGCTACGGAGTAATTTCGACCACCTGGGGATCTTTAACGTGCGCTGACATCGCACAGCACACGACGCCTCTTCGTTTCGCCTCCATTGAAACGCAGCCGCCGAGGTCGGGTTCGAGCCCGGGTACTCCGGCACAGTAGTCGGGCGTCTTACCACTGCACCACCCTGGCGGGGCGTTTCGGCCGCAGTGCTCGTTACAGAGAGGAGGAGGAGGTGCAGCGGCATCCCAGCAAGTGCATGCTCCGGCGCGGAGAGGAGGTTAGTTTTCGCACTGCGCATGCGCACGCCGCCATGGGCAGCTGACTGAATGAGCGGATTAGGAAAGCGTCTGCCGGCATCGCATGCGCAGGGCATGAAAGTGGATTCTGCTTGGAACGCCGGTGAACTTTGATGCGTTCAACGAAACGCCGGTGTTCGGTGCGACGCTCGCTGCAGTCTGCTGCGGCTTTGTAATTTTTAGATGGCTCATCAACTGGCCTACATATTTACCTTCCAGAAGGGTTGGTTGGTTGGTTGGTTCATAGGAAGGGAAAGGCGCTGTATCTGTCACACTTGCTCTGTGGACACCTGAACCGCGCCGTAAGGGAAGGGATGAAGGTGGGAGTGAAAGTGGTAGAGAGAAAGGGGGGCCGTAGTGGAGGGCTACGGAGTAATTTCGACCACCTGGGGATCTTTAACGTGCGCTGACATCGCACAGCACACGGACGCCACTTCGTTTCGCCTCCATCGAAACGCAGCCGCCGAGGCCGGGATTCGATCCCGGGAACTCCGGCACAGTGATCGGGCGTCTTACCACTGCACCACCCCGGCGGGGCAACCTTCCAGAAGGGAAGTAACGTACTCCCAAACCCTTCTGCTCGCGAGCTGCTTCCGGGCGACGGGCGAAATTTTCTAAAAACCCAGAACCTGAGCGACAGCGACGATCGGCAATGCTTTGGCGGCCCTTAGCCCACCGCGCGACGTTGTCATGCAGCGTGTCGCCGTTCGGCTCGTTCACGGAAACATTTCGACATGTTTCCGCGATTGAAACGTTGCTTGATTTGGTTCATTGGGTTTAACGCTCAAAAGTGACACTCGGGCTATGAGAGACGCCGTAGTGGAGGGCTCCGGAAATTTGGACCTCCTGGATTTCTTACTAACGTGCACTGATATCGGACGGCACACGGGTGCCTTGCTTTTCACCTCAATCGTAAACCAGCCGCTATGGCCGGGATTAGACGTTGGAGCCGGCCATTAGTACTAGGCACTGTACCATTAGCGCTGCTGGCCGTGGTCACGTTCGGGACGAGGAAGTTAATGGTAGAATAAAATTGGAGCACTAGCAAAGCGACGTCCAAATTTATGCCGTAGCAAGAATGTAAGTCTGAGAATGGTTATCATGACGTAACAATGCGAAATGCGTTTACTCACCGCGCCGCTCGGGACAGGCGAATTCGCTTGTCCTTTTCCGCCATCTTTTTGGCTTTGACCATGCCTTTACCGCCGCGCTTGTGACGTTTCTTTTCTTCATCGCCGCCCGCTCCAGTCTGCGGTGCGTCACTGAGGTTTATTCGCCTCTCGAACTCCTCTGGGAGGTTTTTCTGAAGCCATTCCCTGCACTTTTGCGAATATGGGCAGTATTCGCAGTACTCGGGCGGCATCGAGCACTCGCCGCAGTATATCACTTCGATGGGACACGACACGCCGGGCAACGGTCCCGTCGGCAGACCATCCGTGCCTCCTTCGTACATCTCCCTGCGATTGATCGGATGGCACACCTTTAAACGAAAAACACATTGACTGTGCTAATTTGCCGCGTGGTGTGGTGAAATCCGCGTATACACCTCGAAGCCGTACTAGCCACGTTTTGTACAAGACACTGCCCGGCACCACACACATACAACCCTGCTTTGCAGTGTACCGAAACCAAAGTATATCGCGAACATAGGTTACGTCCCGAAACGGCCAGTATACTAACTGTATTGGTAGCGATCCCGGCGCAGTTGCGAGATTGAAGAGGCTGAGGTGGTTGAAATCAACAGCTGACTGCTACGCCGCTACCACGTCGCAGCAGGCACCTTGAAACTCGCGTTTCGAAACGTCCAGTGGCTGCGACAGCGGTTTCTGGGAGCAACAGATGTTCACACCCCCTGTAGATAGCCTTTCAAATGCTCTTGATTGCTTGCATGCACGTGATTCGATCTCCTGTAGGTGACGCCACAATCCGTAATAAATTTTATGGTGTGAAAAGAAGATAAGAGAAGGAGAAGCAATCACTCTTGTTCCGACCACGTTCCGACCCACTCAAGCAAAGAGCAAATTTTCGTATCTTCGAACGCCGCTTCTAAGGCCCACGCCCATCACTATTGCTAGTGACATCAATATTAGAAGTACGAAGTAAAAAACTACAAGGGCCATTTTTTTTTAACCTACACCAGTGTTGCAAAATTAAAAAGGTGGCTATGTAGGGTTGTGCTTAAAAAAAAAAAATCGCACGTTGCTGTGTTCGTTGGATCCGTCACGACGAGCTCGTGTGCTCTGCTTAAACACGTTGGCACTTTGCATGTTGGCAGCGTTGGCTCGAACGGCGTCTGAATTCCATATCGTCGCTTGAAGGGGATTGCGCGAGCGTCAGGGTGCGCGTGATATTCCGCCAAGTCCTCTTCCTGCTCCCCTTGCTGTGCGTTTACTGCGTCGCAAGAGCGCACCAGCACTAGCAGAATTCGCTCTATAAGTTCCTAACAGTTTGGCGTGTGAATGTAATTTTCACATGGTTAACTCACATACGTTATATTCAACGTTGAAATGGCTCTAAATTTTCAGCTTTAAAAGCGGTTGTTTTAAATGACCCTCTGTCACCCACGCGCAATAATGAATTGAACGCGCATTATATGCAAGACGTGTTGGGCCTGAGGGCAGTTTTAACAGCAGGCATTGCGACCTCCATTCTTGAGCAAGCACCAGTGCCCTGTACAACTGCATGTTCGCGTTTTCGCTTGCACAGTTAGCATCACATATTCAACGCGAGCAAAATAATTGAGCTACGCTCAGCATGACACCCGCCGCGGATCGTAGTTAATAACTAAACTATAGCGCAGTTGATTTTTCACTTCGAATGCGTTAATAAAGTCTCCTTTTTGAATTTCGATGCGAGGAAGTAATATTATTATGACGTTTTCGTGCTCGCGTTGCAGTCGTCCAGTTCGTGTTCTCTCTCTCTCTCTCTTTTTTGTTGATGGTACGCGTACTTATTCGCAAGCTTACCGCGTTTCGTTTGCAGGCGCAACGCTCAGGTCATTTTGTTGCCACCAGGTCTTACTGTCAGCATAGAGAAAGAGATCGCTGTCAGCAGTAAAAGTTTGCGGTATCTCCAGCGCATGGCGCGTGGCGAAGCGACGGAAAACTAGCGAAAAACTGCATTGCTGCGCCATCTGCCGTAATTGTGATACCGATGCTAACGGAGGAAGCTAACTAACGGAAATGGCGCTTGGAGCAATTTGCGCATGCCTAACCTTCGCTATCAAGCATGTCTCCGCTCTTGCTTCCCCGGGATTCGTTTTTGACGCCCATTGCTGCCGCTGAATTGCTGTGTCACTATCTTTGCATGGGGCGTAGTGCGAAATGCGCCGGCGAACTTCTTTCATCGCGCCTGTCAGTGTAGACCGGCGTTGAATGCAAACAGCGGCCTAAACTGCCTAAACTGCTTCCGTGAATCTGATAAGCGCTTCACACAGAACCAAGCGACGGGGCATACTTGGCGAAGAATGGACAGGCGTGCGCAAAGCCCGTTTCGGACAAAATTTTATTTAGTCTCGTCATCGGGCAGATGGCGAGACAATGCAGTTTTCCTTCGCTTTGCCACGCGCTGAGATCCCGCAGACTTTTGCGGCTGACAGTACGTTTGCACGTGCCTGCATGCAACAGGCAGCCTACTCAGCCTAATCGATCCGCGACTGCACGCGTGCGCTTCTTTCAGGCGCACGCCATGCGACGATTCAGTGCAATCAGTGGTGCGTGCCGCAGCATATATTACCGAATTAACGATGCTAGCATACGTGGTTAATAAAACGAGCAAGTGATGTTAGAATATTGAAACCACAAGCACTATAGCAGACGATTTTCCCATGGTTCCTGCGTTTGGGAAACGCACCTCGACCGTGCCGCGCTAGTTGGGTCACCTGTCTACGTGCCAAGTAGGATGACTTGCATCGCGGCGCTGTTGTACACTTCCCGGGTAGTTCAATTAGCGAGCTTACAGGGAGCCCAAGGTCAAGTTGCGGCGCGCAACGCTAGTGCCGCACCTCCCCTGCCGGCGAGCCGTCGAGGCTATGGGGAGCCCCCAAAACACTGCGTGGCGACGCTGCTGGGATGGATGGATGGATGGAATATAGGAGCGTCCCTTTTAAAACGGGGTGGTAGCAGTTGCTATCATGCTCATTTCTTCCCCCTATATCTTAATTATTGTTTTAGATTGGTTAACTACACCATCATTCTGTTTATTGAATTATTTTTTCTACTTTACTAACATTATGTCACTTTTCTGCTTTTGAGGCACCAATCTTCCAATCGTTTTTTGATAGCTTCCACCGCAGGTCCATTCACCCGGCCACTGGTATCTCTAAACCCCAGAGCTTCAGGAACAGTAACTGCGCCTGCATCGACTTCCGGATCGATACCATTACATTCAAGTATAATATGATCAATTGTTTCAGTGGAGTTACCACATACTGCACATGCATCATCTTCATTGTTAAATTTCTTTTTGTAGCTGCGGGTTCTAGGGCACCCTGATCTAGCTTCAAAAAGTAGGGCACTGCCTATTAAGTTATCAAAGAAAGCCTCCTTCCTGATCTGCCTTTTCCACTTTCGGTATATTTCCACACTCTGTTTCTTTTCCATCGAATTTATCGAATTTTTACCTTCTGTGTTTTTCACCTGTTGCTTAACGCTCATTATGGGGTGGCAGTTCCTGGTCCTACGGGGCTGGGAGGGTAGGTCAACGCCGCTTGCGACGGGGGCTAGCCAGTCACCCAATTTGATCTGTTGTAGGCCGTCATTGCACCCGCCCCTGTTCGGTAGTGGAGGACGGTTGTTGTTGCAGCGCGGGTCTTTCTCTCCCTTTTCTTTTTTCTTTCTTCTCTATTTTCTTTTCTGTCCGCACGAGGCAGCGGAGATGGCTCAGCTACAGAGCCAGTAGCAAGCCCGTGCATTTTCTTTTCCTTCTTCCTACAGCCACAACAACAACAACGCACTTTATTTCTTCGTCCTTGTGACCAGCATACTTACTGGTTAGTTTCCTAGTTCTTATCCTCCATTATGAGTCAACGCTGTTTAGGTACAGGTATTTAAATACTAGCTGCCCATCTGTTGCTGTCCAATTTCCTCAGGCATTCCTCATATAATATTTTACTCTGAGCTTCCCATACTTCGAAAGATGCCCAGTCCATATCTCCCTGTACCGCTTCATTTGTGGTTTTGCCATGGGCACCCAGTGCTAATCGTCCGACGGCTCTCTGATTTATTTCTAATGTCGACTGTACCTCTGATTTTACGCACAAAACCGCATTTCCGAAAGTAAGCCCGGACACCATAATTCCTTTCCAAATACTCCTAAAAACCTCATACCTGTTGTGTCCCTATAATGCCCTATGCTTCATTGTCCCGGCATTTCTTTGCCCTTTTGCCTTAAGTGATTGCTCATGCTTTTCAATGTATGCCAATCCTTCGTTTACCCATTCCCTGAGATATTTATATTCTGTTACTTTGGGTATTTCATGGCCTTGTATTTTAAGACCCTGATCTGTTGAGCCAGTGAAAATCATCAGACCCGACTTAACTGCTCTAAAACTGAAGCCTAGAGCGTCCCCTTCGTCTCCGCAATACTTAACTAGAGCTTGCAGTTCTTCCTGACTCTCGGCTAGCAGCACAATATCGTCTGCATACATCAAACGGGGGAGGCACTGCTCAACCGCATTTCCACCTAATCTATATGACAGGCTAAAACCTAAGTTACTTTCTTGTATCCTCCGTTCGGTATTTATCATATAAATCATGAACAGCAGCGGTGATAGAGGACACCCTTGTCTTAATCCTGTGCATATCTTGACAGCTTCCATACTTCTTATCCCTTCCCATGTAATTTCTACTTTGTTATCCCGGTATATTTCCTGTAGGAACTATGTTATCTCATGACCGATACCTTCTTTTAATATGTTCCACAGGAGTTCCCTATTTACGTTGTCGTACACCCCTTCATGTCCAGGAAGGCCAAATGCAAAGGTCTATTTTCCACTCTAGATATTTCGATGCATTGGGTAAGCACGAACAGGCTATCATATAAGCACTTACCCTTTCTAAAGCTGTTCTGAAGTTTTCCGAGTATCTTGTTACTTTCTACCCATGCTTGAACCTTTAATTTCACCGCCTGCATGGCAAACCTGTACATAACAGATGTTATGGTAATCGGCCTGTAAGATTTTATGTGCATCCTTTCTCCTTCCTCTTTATAAATCAAATTCGTTTTACTCTACCGCCAGCTGTCCGGAATTTGCTTACTTGTTATGACTGTTTCCAAAGCTTCTAACATTATTTCCTTACTTCTTGGACCAAGTTCATTAATCAGCTTGATCGGAATTCCATCTATTCCTGTAGATGTGTTTTTAGGAATATTTTTTTCTGCCTTTTTCCAGTTTAGATTGGTCAGTTCTAAGCTGCTTTGTATTCTGCTACCTTGTGTTGCTTCCTGATTTGCGGAGATTACCCTATCATCGCTCTTAAATGACTCGGCTACAACTGATGCAATGTAGTTCACTGCGTTGTCTCCCTTTAAACAATTTCCCTCGTTATCTTGAATCCGGTCCTGCTTTCTTTGATTCTTCTTACCTAACCAGCTTATATGGTTTCAGAATTTTTTTGGTCCGCCTCTAGTGGCATCGTGGCAGCCATTCAGCGATGGGTGGACTGCTTTATTTGACTTTGGACGAGGGCCTGTACATCATTTCTTTTGTTGATATGATTCCCATTTTTGGTCTATGGCCTCCTGAGATACCTGTGCTTTCTTTGCCTCTCGGTGCTCCCTTGGAGCGGCCCTTCGTTGTTCAATGGCTTCCCTGATTTCCTTATCCCACCAGCTCTGTGGCTTCCTCTTTCAATTCCAGCTGTTTGCTACTTTAACCTCCTTAATTTTCCTCCTTATGAGTGGTCCTACCTATTCATAATCCCAGTGTTCAGTGTTCCATGGGGCTTTTCTCTATTGCTTTCTATATGTCTGCTGCTAACTGCACTATTTGATCGTCGTTTAATTTTGCGTTTACTTTTTGTCTAAGTTCCATTTCTCTTTTCATCAAGGGCCCCATCTGCTGACTAATACGTTTATGATCACTTCCCAGACTACACTCCCCTTCTTCGTCTATTTCCATTTTTGTGACCTTGCTATAAATTCCCTGTGACATTAGACTGTAGTCAATGGTCCTCTGCCTGTTGCGGAATTCTCACGTGATTGGTCCTTCACATTTTGTTTCTCTATTTACTGTAACTAGGTCGTGTCGCTCGCTGAAATCTACCATTAGCTTCCCATTACAATCTGTGTATCCATCCAGATCGTCGATGTGGCTGTACATGTCCCCCAGCAGAATAATATCTGCCCCGTCTCCAAACTGGCTTATATCGTCACTGAGACATTCAATGAGATCCTTGTTTTCTTGCCTGCATTGGTGTCCTGTTCCTAAATAAACTACCCCTAGCCATGTTCTTATGCTGGCAATTGTTCCTAATACCCAGATATGTTCTTTACAAGATGATTTTATTCTTTACCAATTTGTTCCCTGGTGTATCAGCATACCTACCCCTCCACCCTTTTTTTCCGTTTTTATCCTGTTGCACCCTTCCCAGACGTAGCCTTCTATAAACGACGGATCTTCTAGATCCCTGAGATGAGTCTCGCATAGAGCGTACACACCTATTTTGTCATCCTTCAACTGCTGTTCTATCTCTAGCCATTTCACTCTTTTTCTACCTCCTCTACCTCCTTGCATGTTTATGTAGCTGATCCTAGTGTTAAATCTCGTTTTGTACTTTTCTTTCTCGACCTCCTCCTTGCCATTTTTTGGGGGTGGACCCTTTAAAAAAGCTACAGCCCTGCCTGCCAGGCGCCAGCCGATCTCTGCTCCCACCCTTCTGTTAAAATGGATGCCATCTCGCTGAAAAGCCCTGCAAAACCTGCTTTATGCACCTCCTTGTTTACCTCAATTACTTCGAAATGCTTCTCCAGGCTTAACTTTCTTATGTCCTGATTAACTATCACCACATCCTTTTCCAGCTTGCCCTTCGATCCTAGCACCTCCGGTACTGTGCATACAACTATCTGGGCTTGCTGTGTTATCTCCCTGATATCGTCAACTCCCTTAGCTAAACTTTCCACCACTCCTGCAGCGTCACCATTTAGGACATCGTTTAGCCCCGCGGCTACTATCACCATATTGCGCTCTGCGGAATTTTTCAACAGCCTATTTTTACTTTCTTTCAGCACTGCCCTCATTGTCATCCCTGGGAAGGTTCCAACTAATACTCTCTTATCTGTGCTTGCTGTGCCTGCGCTTGCATCAGGAGCACCATCTATGGCAGAAAAATAGAAACTGGGAATAAGGGGGCTGCGCTGACCATGCTTTCTCTTTGCACTGCTGCTTTCCCGCTCCCTTCTGTGCACGTGCAGAGCTCTTGCGCTGCATCTGCAGCGCGTCACAGTGTACCGTCAGTGGCGCGGCTTCAGAAAAATCTGCTTGCTTGACTTTTATTTTTCATGAATGGAACTTGAGTAAGGTTCAAAAGTTTGTTGACAATTTGCTGCTGTCTGAGCAAACGGTCGGCAAATGTAACGACTGGACGTGATGTGTGCTTCGGGAGTCTGCGATTATATTGCATACGCTGCAGGCTTTGTATTAGTTAATCATCTTGAGCGATAGCTTATACCGCTCGTTCAGTTGAAAAGCCATAGGAGTAGTGGTAATAGTCCTCACCGCATGTTGGAAATAATCAGGGGCTGCGTAAAAAAAAAAGGTATCATTGTAATTTGTTGTTCTAATGATTGATTATTGGTGTATGATGAGTTTATGAAATCAATGTATTGATGAATTAAATAAATAAAAAATCAAAAAATGAAAAGGGGGTTCAAAGGTGTAAAATGCTCAGAATGAAAAGCCAATGCTTCATGATGCTAATTAAAAAATATAATGCAAATGAAAAATGTGCAACGGATAAGTTAATTCATTCAAATTATAGAAATAATGAAAAAATGCGTTCAAAGGTGTCAAACTCCTGAGAATGGAAAGCAAATGTTTGGTGACGCTAAGTATCGGTGTTTAAAATAAAAAAATAAATACAAAAATAGACAGATGAAAGCATCCTCGTGTGTGGGAAACGCTGTCGCGTCATACCCTTAATGGCGGAGCTTATGTCCTTTAATTTTTGGTTATTGGGGTTTGACGTCTCAAAGTGATTCAGGCTATGAGAGACGACATAGTGGAGGGCTCCGGAACTTTCGAGCACTAGGAGCTTTTAACCTGCATTGTCGAAAATCTAATTTTTGGTATATGCTTGATCTGACGCTCTATAAGCATTACAAATCGAAGCACTCAATGGCTCATTGATCAATGTTCTGCACTGTCGAATATGAAGAACATGATTATTTGTTTTCGTATGGCATACTTGTATAAGCAGTTGTGTTCTCTTGGGGATGAAAGGTTGTTGCATGTGAAAAAGATTTTTCTATGGCAGGGGCTATATATCACTTGGAAGGTAAGAGATATGCCTCCATCCATTGAAATATCAGCCACTGTATTGTTCATGTAGCAGCAGAACATTTAAGCTCTTGAAAGCTAGGCTAGATTAGAAACTAGGCTGGATCGAAGCTAGCTCTGAAGAAGCTAGTCTCATATATTTCGGTTCTCACGCCATGTTTAGACTTGAATTTTGCGAGAATTAATATAGGTTGTACTGGCGCACAACTGCTATGCAAACACAGTATTGGGTGCTGATAGCACCAGACCAATGCACGCAATACGCACGTGTGAATAACTAAGGCACAGACCCACGCGAAACAATGTTAAGAACGTTTAAAACAAGTTTTAATGCTTATTTCTTTTTATCCGCTACCGGAGGATTGAACAGGGATGCTAACAAGGTTAGCATTTGCGGAGGAAAGTTTGGGACGCTAATAGCACTTTAAGACAACGATAAAAGTCAATGCTAGCTGATATTTCTTTATTCAGTGAATCCATGGTCATCCCATGAAAAGTGAGAGCTTTTCTTTCGAGATGGATGATGTCCTTGCAAAGATGGAAGTTATGCTCACTTCAAAACGAAGCTGCGGTGACCTTCATGTATATTATTACGAAGTAAACTCATGCACCAGTGGGGCAATAGCCAACGTTTCAATCTCTTCACCCATGAGTTTGAAAAGCATTTATGATATATAATGCCATTTCAGCGCTTGTAAGACAGTTCGTCATGCTGTCTGAGGAAGGGAGAAGGCGGCTCGCCAGTGTGAAGCCAGGAAGCGACAGCGAGCTACGGAGACAGAGGAACAACGTGAAGAGCGTCGAACCAGACGTCGTGCTCAAGATGCGGCTCGGCAAATGCGTGCTTCTTTTTAATCCACCGAAGCAGATTGCTTTCACAATCTCCTAGGCTTGACTACAGCTAAGCCACTGTGAATTTTTTTTTATTAAACGCGACTAGGTGTTTTCATGCATTTCAGACTTTGAGTGAAGAGTCTTCGCCAATGCTGAAGTTAGTTTCCTGAAACTTATGATCATTTGATAATATGTCATCTTTAATCTTAGGTGAAGTGAACTTGACGATGATTGGATGAGTGTGGGTAGATTTGTAACACACAAGGCAGTAGGCACATTCAATGTTCTCGGGGTTAATTGTTACACTCAAGTTCTGAAGGCAATGGTTGATGACTGTTTCCTCAGAGCCTTCAAAATTTTCAGATGGGTTAGTATCGGGAATGCTGTAGAATATCAGATTATTCTACAGCATTCCCGATACTAATGCGAGCGATTTTCAGCATCCTCAATTCGCACGTCTAGGTTGTTGATCTGTCGAGCCATCCCAGCACTCCCTAGATTTCATTGCTTCGAAATCGGCTTGAAGATCTGAAAAAGCTTGGAAATGGGCTTCCAGATCGCTCATTCGCTTATTCAAGCTGGTTGTGGCAACTTCAGTGGAATTCATCTTTGTTTTGAGGTCGTGTATTTCAGAAAGGAGCTTGGTTTGACCGGCGGATAGATTTTTTAGTTCAGCGAACACATCCTCGATAGTGTTAGAGCTTGGGTTAGATTCAACATCACCTGCCAAGAGCAGCAAGGCACGTAAACATTACTGCAATCTGCTACAAGAAAAATGCAGCATTGCAGGCTCAGCAGCTCCTCTAAGAAATGATTGCTAGTTCTTTTTTTTTTTTTGCACACAGAGAATGCTTGTCACCAACCTGAATGACGAATACAAGAGGATAAGTTACTCTTGCGGGAGCACAGCCGCTGAGCCCACAGCATATGGCGAAAGTTAGAGGACAATTAAGCTCCGCCGTTAAGGGTATGATGCGGTAGCGTTTCACACACACATATAGATGATGTTTTGATTTCTATTTGTTTATGCACACACACGCGCACACTGATACTTAGCATCCACAAACGTTGGCTTTCCATTCTGAGCATTTTGACACCTTTTAACACCTTTTTCATTTTTTCCTTCTGTCATTTGATGAATGAATTGATCAGTTACATGCTTTTTAATTTCTTAATTAGGATCATCAACCATTGGTTTTTCATTGTGAACATTTTAACACCTTTAAACCCCCATTTTCAAATTTATTCTTTAATGCATCAGTTAATCAATTAATTACATTGATTTAATTAACTCCTAATCGCCTGTTACACACCAGTCAATCGTCAATCACTAGAACCACAAATTAAAATAAGATTTTTTTTATGCAACCCCCAGATATTTCGGACATGCGGTGAAGGCTACTTATACCGCTACTATGCTGGCGGCTTTTCAACCGAACGAGCGGCATAAGGTGTAGCCTAAAGTAACTAATACAAAGGACGCGGCATATAAAATGTCGCTGACTTCCGAAGCACGTGCATCGCGTCCAGTCATATATCATAGTTGTCGACCATCTGCTTCAGAAAGTACACATTGTCAGCGAACTTTTCAGCCTTATTCAAGTTCGATTTAGGGAAAATAAAAGTCAAGCAAGCAGATTTTTATGAAACCGTGCTGCTGACGGTACACTGCGACGCGAGGCACGTGCAGCGCAAGAGCTCTACACATGCATGCAAGGGAGCGAGAATGCGGCAATGCAAGGAACACGTGCGAACGGTGCGGCCCCCATATTCTCAGTTTCTATTTTTCTACCATAGATGGCGCTCCCCATTAGAAGCAGCACTGCCGGTATGCAACGGTTTGAGAGCCTATGGCTTTTCTTGGCCTGTTTATACACAGCTTGAGCCATCCCAGAAATAAAAAAATTAAATAGGAAAACAAATCCTTCAGCTTGACCACTCACTTGCTCACACTAAATTTTCGCATGGAGCCGGCACTTGGTGGTAAGACTATGGTTGAGTTGGGCACTTGCCTAAATCTGTAATAATTTAGAGATTCCTCATCCATCTATGCCACAGTGCGGGACCAAAAAGGATGACTGTCGCAACAGCCGTACTTACAGCAAAATTTGGTGGCAGAATAACCAAGAAAACCAGATGAATGTAATACTCAAAGCAGAGCGCTCAACCTTTCAAGGGCATGGCATATTGCTGGCACTGCTGTTGTGTCTATTTTTGGTTTTGTACATAGTCTCATACACAATGTGGACTTCCAGTTTATTCAGGCAGGTACCCAACTAAAATGTAGTCTAAAACAAAAATTGCCATGTTCCACCTGTGTGAAAAATTTCAGCTTGTTCAAGTTAGTGGCCCAGCCAGGAGAATTTTTTATTTCCTCTAAGCAATCTAAAACTCAGTATAACCCTCCCGATCAAGTGCTGTAATGATGCGGTGAAAAACTTCAGCTTGTAGCATTTTGTTTGCAATCACTCAGCCTTAGCTTTTGAAAACTAAGGCTTGTGTTCTTTGTTCATCAGCTTAAAAATCTCCAGATCTCATTATAAACAAATTTTGGAAACAGGACATGAAATGAACTTTACTGCAATGGCGAATACAAAGAAAGACTGACAGCAAGGAAACTTTGCTAGTCGGTTGCCTTTAGTTCACCTTTCTAAATAGCTGTTATGTTTTAATTCATAGGAGTGCTATCGGTGTATTCAAGAACCACATCGAGCACACAGCTTGCTTAAACGTTCATGCCTGCCACCTAAAGCATAAGGTTTTTATCCAATAATAAGTCACTGAATTGCTTTGTGCTAAAGAAATATTTTGGTCTATGTGGTGCGCTTAAGTGAAGGCTCTGGATTATTTTGGCCACTTGCAGCTCTTATGTGCAGCAGTAGCCTGGTAAACAAACAGTTGTGTATTTGGCCTCCATGAGAAATGCAGCCACTGCAGCCTCCTAATTCAAAGCCTGGAACCTTGGGCTAAGTAGCGTAATGCCATAGCTATTGAACTTCAGTAAATTTTTTAGCATAGCTATTGAGTCACACCGGCAGTTGCGCAAGCCTTTTGCGCAAGTTCCCAGCTTGGTTTAGTGCACACAACTGTCCCACTGAAAGTGGATGCTGTCATTCTCTTCAATGGGAGTTAGAGCCACTTCAACAGTGGCTCTAACTCCCATTGAAGAGAATGACGGCATCCACTTTCAGTGGGACAGTTGTGTGCACTAAACCAAGCTGTTCACAACAAAATTGTTCACAACAGCAGAAACAGCAACAGCAGCTAACAAAACTATATAAAAATAACTGGGGTGTAGTATAAGAAAATGGAAAGATAAATGCAATTCAGTGCAGTGCGTGGCTTGCTGGGTGAGGAGTACCATAAATATAAACAATTTGCGCTCCAGAAGTTTGATACATAAAACTTCTCTCAGCATCGTGTTCTATTGTCAAGAAAATTCTTCAGTCTTATCACTTTATTTAGATGTCCACTTCAATGCTGCAAGAATGGCGAAGGTCATGGCGCAATGCAATAACGGAAATTTTGCAATGAAGGATTGCAAACCTTCAGTTAGTAAATTTTTGCCATGATATATAAACAATCCTGTTACTGGAACATAGTATGTCCCCGTGCATTGGGATATAGTACTGAGAAGACTTCTTTTACTGGCGAATAGCAGTGATGACTTGCCAGTAAAATAGCAATGTGTATATAGTGACCACAATCAAAATTGTGAGTGAGGTTCTAGCCAGACTTTTTGACTGCTGCATGAAGGAAAACTAGAAGAGAACTGTCAAAAGTAATTACTGCAAGAGTACTGAGAAGACTTTGTTACTGGCGAATAGCAGTGATGACTAGCCAGTAAAATAGCAATGTGTATATAGCGCACACAATTAAAATTGTGAGTCAGGTTCATACATCTAGCCAGACTTTTTGGCTGGGGCATAAGGAAAAACTAGAAGAGAACTGTCAAAAGTAATTACTGTAAGAGGTCTATGAAATAACATCTACAGTTAGGTAACAGCTTTTTGTGCCTGACTAGAAGCTTTAAGCACAAGCCATGTATTTCCAGACCTGGATGGTTGAATATGTAAAAATTCCCATTTATGAAAGCCATCACTTTTAACTTGTCCTGCAGAGCCCCACAAAATTGTTTATAAATACAGTCCATGATCAGAATAAGTAATAAATTTCAACATTGTGTTGCAGGAAAATTTATAGTACATGTTAAGGGACGCAAGAACAACTAGACCCAAATTGTATTAATAAAAATTGTTTCTCCGGCTCTATCTCACTATGCTGACGCTTGTTCAGCAACAAAAGATGCATTTGGTGCCAACAAAATTAGATTTAAATATCAAAATTTTTTTCCTAGCAGCCTAGCGATTCATGCGCAGAAACTGCCAACGTCACTGCATTTTGTGAGCAAAAGTGACCAGTAGAGGTGATAACTATTTCGTTTTCTGGCTATTCCTAACTCATGAAACTACAATTTTTAGGTAAAGTAGCCTCTTAATCACAGTAATCTATCTAGACAGGCCATATCCAGTTTGTCGTGCATTCTTTTAAAAAATGGAGGGCATAACGTAAAGAAAAGACACTGCTGACATTGTTCCAGCCTTCTGCATTAGCACTCAGAGCAAGAGATGTCCGCCAGCATTTTCCAAGGTTACAGTGCGTAAAGAAGCCTGAGCACTGTGCTGTATTTGCACAGGTTGTATCAATCTTCTCATACCTTGGCGAAATTGTTGGGCATGCCCATACCCAGAAAACTATGACTCATACCGATCAACTAACCAACCAAGAAAGAGAAGTATGTATGAAGAAAAAAAATGCTGAACCTTTGTTATGTTTAGTTGTGTCACAATGTCTATATAGTATCTGCCATGATACAGCTACACCTTTACACCTGGGTAACGAACACAATCGCCAATAGGTGCCAATTATGTAAATGAGTCGAGACCAGTCTTCTCAAAAGCCTAGGTCAGATTTTTCACTTCTTTAAAACAATTGGTAATATTTAAAATAGAGGGAGTTACAGTTTAACAGGCTTCACCTTGTAAGTACAATTTCACATGAGCACTTGAGTATTTAAGTTAAAAACGAAAGAACAACATTTTAGTCGCAAGGTGCTTAAAATTATTAATATCGATTCATTTCGCTTCATCACATATGAACTAAGCCAACCTCAGAAACATGTCACATCAACCTCAAAGGTGTGTCAGAACTATGTTATGTAATTTTGTAATTCTGTGAGTGTTTTGTATAGAATAGGGAGGGAAGGGTTTGGGGGGTCTGCATGAGTAAGCGGCACCTAATGCTTTTAGTTCTTCAGTTTAGTCTATTTATTTGATTATTTTATTCCTAAATAGCCTTTCTTGACCACTTTAATCGGAGTTATTTATATGTATTGGCTTTGTAGGTAATAGACTTACAATTAACGCAAACTGTCATGCATGGCATGGCTGATTTGGGAAGAGGTTAATGAGAGAGGATACCATCCGCCATTATTACTGCCTTGCAAAATGATGGCACCTGAACAAATGCATGAGGGAATTAACAACGAGGGAGTAGTGGCAGATAGCACGAGGTAGGGAGGGAGGCTGCAATTTGTTTTATCAACTTCTGTGCAGAACTAAATAAAATAAAAAAACACTTCAACTCTCCTGTAAAGCAGAAAGGGAGCTCTCTGTACTTAGTCACCAACTGGGTTGTTGTTCCCTTGCCACAATATATGCAGAATTGGGCTCTGGAAATTATCAACATCAAATAGGTATTTTAAGTGTTAGTGTTTAATACTTGCCAAGAAGATAGGGTTTATGCTGCAATTTTCATTGTTATAGCGTGCTGCATGTTTTTATGGCAAGAAAGATAAAAGCAGTGCTTGAAAATCTCCACTATAATTTTTTTTTTAATGAAATGTTGTTTCAAGGTTGTGCATCCTGTCTTGTGAACGTATAAATTGAGTCATTGATTTGCTAAAAGCACAAAACTTCCTGCAGTCAACAGTAGTTATTCTCTTGTTTCAGTGACAAATCACTTGTTCCCGTACAGGGCACCTTAGTGGGTTTCTCTGCGCACAAAATGTAGTGTTTAATATTTGCGCTCTTACATTGCGAGAGGTATCATCCACCGGAGTATGCAGCAGAGTAGTGTGGGATAGTCTCTGGCAGCAGTGTTTACTCGTGTAGTGTATTTTGAAAGTTGTCGAAATTTTGCCTAGCTCCGAAATATTCTGTCAACTGAAAGTATGTTAACATGTAGGCAGTGTTTTAGCTGGGTATGTAATGTCGTCGTGCTTTCAGCAGTTACAGTACTTGATGCTGCAATGCATTATTCCTGTGAAATTTCAGTCTGGTAGAAGCTGAGCAAAATACTAGCAGGCTAGTGGTAGGAGCTGGACATTTGAATTCATGAAGAAAAAAAAAGGTAATAGAAAGAATCCTGTCACTCTCAGTCTTTCAGAGTGAGCAGAATAAAAAAAAAAGAACTGCAGTGATTCAAAATGAGTGCGAACAAAACAGGGAAGCAAACTATGCAATATCTGAGAAAGTGTTGCCTTTGTTGCTCAGCAAATTAACATGCACATAACCCCAGTTAGCTGAAGGCTTGTTGACTTGTAGGCGTACAGCCAAGTTCAAATTAGGGAGAAAATGTTTATCTGTATCATTTCTTCCTTTTTGTTTATCGTCTTTTTTTTTTTTTTTACTTTGGCCTTGTTCCTTTAATCAGCCACTTGAAACTTATATTTCGCCTACCCTTTTATGTACTGCGTACAAAGAATGGCTTTACTTTCAGTGTTCCTTGGCATCACACGAGGCCTGACTCATTGAAAGCCTGATTTCTTGTCATTGTGTCACATTCTTACTTCACCTCTCTCTCTTTTTTTTTTTTATACTTTTGAAACTTCCCTTTTCGCATCTCTCTTTCTTTTTTTGCTTTCCCAGCTACCCACTGTTGCACATTCCACTGCTGGGCAGCTCTTCACAGCAGTTTGCCACACCAATCTCGGTCTACAGCGCAGAACTCGATGCTGATTCCCAGAGAATTGGCCCTCGTTGGGTGAGTCTGGGATTCGTCCCTTTGTGTGTCTATGTCCTCTCTGAATAGATCGGTGCCACCGACGGAACGTCAGTAGCCAGACAAGACGTCAGACTACTTTTGTGCTGGGTTCCTTTTCACAATTTCAGAGGTGTACATCCTCGTGTTGGCACTTTCTGACTTTTTGTGTTGTGGCATGAAAAGGCAGTTGGCAAAGCCCTGATAATTGATTGATCTGAAAACCACTATCAAGTGTGTAGGGCCAAATTCGGGCCTTTGTGTTCAGTGCACTTTCTGCAGAAGCTTTATTTGCTGATTATGCTGTAGTAGGAATTTATTTACTTCTTTCATAGAGAAACAAGTGGTGTTGCGTCTTCTTTCCATACTACATTTAGACATTAGCCTTCTGCCATTTGGAGATATGCAGTCTGCATCATGATATAGTAGTACCATACTTTACACACTAGGAACCTGAATTGTTGCTCTTGGGAGCCCTCTGATTCCACAAGGCTCAGAAAATAGTGGAGTGCTCTCCGGCTTATTTAGCTGTCTCAGAATGTCTCCTTCATTCTGGTCTGGATGGTTGGAGTGTTTTACTTCCAGTTTTTGAACAAGTAGCTCAGTTGACACGCTGGTCGTTTACAGTGTTTGCGGTACATTTTCACCTTGCTTTTTTTTTTTATCTTCACCTTGCAGCAGCTGTCTTGAACCTTAAGCAAACCTACCTGAAAATAGTTCGTAAGGAAGTGAAGGACTGCAGGCATTGCGTCACTGATAATTGCCACAGCTGGGAAGTTACGGTTCTTGTTTGGAGGCAGGAAATGGGCTTTCCTCATGCATTACGTACATGCTCATCTATTTTTTGCAACCCACCTTGTGTAACCGTTGTTCCAGCTTTTCTTATACATAGGCAGAGAAATTTATAGAAATAATTCTAACAAACAAACAAAGAATATCCACGCCACAAAGTAACACTAAAACTACGTCATTTTGTTAAAAGATTGAGAAGTGTAGAGGGGGGGGAGGAATGCAGATACATAGTCATAATGACATACGTGTATCAAAAACAAAATGTGTCATGCAGGTAAATGTAGGTATATTATTGGTACACTTCTCAGACATGTTTTGAATTCAAGTGGATTCGTCATTGTTTGTTATTGTTGCACAGATTCCGTTCTGTGGAAGTTTGGAGGATGAACCCAAGGAAAAGGTCCGAGATAGCAACAAAGGAGGGTTACTTAGTTTTCATGCATGAGCAGCTGTTAAGATGAGAAATGCATGTAATTACATCTGTTGAAACCGAGACCTTTGTGCAAACTTATTAATATGCACTCAAGATGTGCTTTGCTTCAAATGCTGAAATTATATTAAGTTCAAGTATACATAAGCATATATTGAAGGTAATGGGCATTAAATATGCACATTTCGTTTATACACATATAGCCCCGCCGCGATGGTGCAGTGGCTAGGGCGCTCAGGTACTGTGTCCAATGATACGGGATCGAATCCCGGCAGCAGCAGCTGCTTTCCGACAGAGGTGAAAAGCAAGGTGCCCGTGTGCCGTGTGGTATCAGTGTACGTTAAGGACCGTGAATGTGATTACAGGAAGTGGACGCTGAACAATCAGTTTATCAGCAACCTGTGTGATTATTTAAGGGAGACCTGTTTGCACTCTTTCATCTAGTTTCCTCCTACCTTTTTCACTATGCAAACTTTTCGAATGAAAAAAAAAAAAAAAAAAAAAGAAGAAAGAACCCCAGCTTCTATAAATTTCCGGAGCCCTCCACTATGGCGTCTCTCATAGCCTGAGTTGCTTTGGGATGTAAAACCCCATAAACCAAAACCAGTTTTGTTTAAATATGAGCAGTTTAATGATTGTTTTGTTAAACAAAAAGTTTCTTTACCCTAGATGCTTGCCATGTGCAGGGTGCAAGAGCAGATTCAATCGCACTTGTTTACAGTGGTTGAAAGGCCAGCGCATAACTTCGTGAGCAATGCCTGGCATCAGTAGTTGCACTTGAAATCAATTGACCACTTGCACAAACAGCTTGCATCTCCTGGAACGCATTCTTGGCATTATTGACATGCGGGGCTTTGCGAGCTGGGGTGTGCAGACTTGATGTTCTCACATTGCCAACAGCATGTGTTGCTAGTGTGTCGTGCCGCACCCTTCACATAATTCTTCGGTTGTCCTTTGTCCTGTGTTGCTCTTCCTTGTGTGTGCATTGTATTTGGTTGGTAAAGTAATCCTTCAGCATTCATGTCAGCGTCATGTTTTGATTGCCGTCTGACGCGAAAGTGGTTAAGTGCATCATAGGGTGTGGTGCACTGGCAAACGAGTGTTGGAAAAGAAAAGGCATCGAGTTAACACAGGTGCTCGTCGCCAGCCAGTCACACCGGTCTGCACCTCGACGAAGCCACAAAGTTCCTGCTACGCACAGTCGGAGAGCAGGTTTCCAGCTGTTATATTATAGACAGTCTTGGTTGGGCTGACACATGTTCGTGGCTGGCGTGAGTGTTTTTTCAAAGCCCTTTAAAGTGCTGTCTGCCTTTATTTACTTATTTCTGCTTTTTTGTGATTTTCGAGTTCAGGTATAGAGGTGGGAGGTGCAATGCGAATCGAAACCCTCAGGGACCCTTGGATCCTTACATGCTACGCCTAGGCCATGCATTCACGTTCGTACAGTTTGGCTAAAGCAGGGCTTCATATCTATGTTGGATGGACTTTCGCGTAATGCTTTATTAGCTTATGATTCTATGCTGCTGAGTATGTGTGCTATAATAGAGGCTAAAATTAAGGGATTAGCGACTAAGTTAGTGGCAAAGTGTGTCTACTTGGACTAGGATCTGCAAGTGGAGCCGAAATATGCGAAAGATGGAGGCAACAAACATTTGCTTTACAAAAAGCAATGTTGTGCGAGGTATTTGGTGGATTTGATCCTCTAGTCCAGGGCCCCTCAGTTACACGTATCAAAGGCATGCAGGAGCCGTTAACACTATTGTATCATGCCCTTAGCAGTCTTGGTTACACTCAGGCTTTATGACAGTGCTGTGGCATTATTCTGCTGTATGGGTCGCTGAGTTTTTATTGTCACTGTAACACAAGGCATCCAGTTGCGGGAGTTTGTGGGTATTAATTTCTAGTTGTCACAAGTCTTATCCTACTTGCAATGCCTTATGGGAAATGGGTGAAGTTTCTTCCCTTAACATAGGCATTAATATTTAAGAAAAAATCATGTTTTTTGCACTTTTTTGTTTAGTATTAGGAAAAAACCAGCAGGAAAAACAGGGACAACAGAGAATAACAGGCAGTTATTTGAACAAGAAGCTGCCTTTCTGAATCATTATTATCAGGGATGACATGTTCCTGCTTGTGATCTTTTGTTGTTTTCTTCTGCTTCCCTTCCTGTATGCATATTTATAGATAGTATAAATGTACTTCTTTCTGTCACTAAGCATTCTAGTTGAGAGGCAGAGCTGTGCTTGTTTGTTATTCTCTTTTGTCCCTGTTTTTCGTGCCGTTATTTAGTTAATATGAACGCATTCCAACTAGCCCAGTTTGCTGTGTTCATCGTTCGCTTAGACCGAAGAAAGACCCATGCTTTCCACGTCTGCTATCTGCTGACCTTGTGGCCACCTTTTTAATGGGTTGGCGGCTACTGGCACCAACTTTTCTAAAGTTGGCACCTCCTTTTCCCATTAGGCAAATGTTCAAGGGACGAGGAGGTAGGGGGGAGTGTATACCGCGTTGCTGTAATCTGTCCAGCTGCCGGGGCGATGTGTAATCAACATTTCGTTTTATTTCTCTTTTGCTCCTTGACTATTCTCTGTACATCTTTATCAGAATGAGGGAGGCTTGCATTTGTTTTGTAGTATTGCTGCTTCATTGTGGGCTGATAAGACATTTTTCTGGCCTGCTCAGTGTCTTCTGTGAGGCGCCCTCCCCCCCCTCCCGTTTGCGACTGATAGTGGAAAAACTGCGGGCAGTACAGTCATCTGTCAGAAATTCAATCCTGGGCTTTTCGTGTCTGCCAAGATTTTGTTGTTTTGTATTGGAAGTGTTCTTCAAGTGCTTTTGATGCTTGAACCTTGATCCCTTGTGGCCCTTTCATTTTTCTGTCTGGTGCTTCATGCTGTAACAGTGTCGACCTGGCTTTCATTGTTGTAGTTCTCTTCACAAGCAAGTGGCTGAATGATAAATCGTGGAACAACAGTTTAGTTCCACGTTTAGCAGATAGCTTGCTCTTTCTTTATTGCCTTCATGCAGCCGAGGATTCTTTCTCTGTCTTATTGGTGCTGCTATGCAGTTGCTGACCGTCTCTGTAAGAGTTGAAATAATACAAGAGGGAAACACGACTTCTCTAATCAGCTAGCCTATGTGAGAGCAACACCTCCTCCATTTCATTTCACCCAAAAAGCCCATACAAAGCAATGCACAGAGGGGGGGGGGGGGGGGGGAGAAAACACAATAAGTGTGAACATAATTGACTTGCTCCCTTGTGAGCACAAGTATTTATCCTCAGTTTATTTATTTATTTAACATACCCTCAATCACTTAAGCATTGCAGGGGGGAGTGAGGTTACAGTGGTGATACAAATAAAATGAACATGTGATGAACATCGTCTAGAACAGTGAACATTCGATACAGAGCACTTTAAATCAGTAATAATGACAAAACTGCAAGAATGTTAGAATCAGTAATAAGAAACCATTTAAAAAACAAGACATGATATTAACAACACACAACTAAGAATAAAGAAACTAGATAATATGGACAGTTCAAATTGGCTAGTTAACACGTACAAAAAATAACATGCTAGACAGCCAATGAAATGGAGTAAAAATAAAAATTCAACTACTTAAGCAAATTATTCTATGGCATAGCAGAACTCGTAAGCCTAAACGTGATCACTTCGATTTAAAAGTATAAACATACACAGAACAGCACTTTACCGATTAGTCTGTAGCATCGACAAACATAAAAGCAGGTAAAACTTTCCCGTGTAATCATTGATGCATGCTATATCAACTGAGAGGGGGTTTCAGTCGTTGCATGTACGTGCTAAAAATGAGTAAAAAGTCTATATGAGTTACAGTGAATGCATCCTATCTTGTCTCTGTGATCTACTCGTGATGAATGATAACATGATTCTAGAATGAGCTGCTTTCCTAAAATGAATGATGATATATTTTGTAAAAGAGACATAAATGGAAAAATATCGCTACGCAGAGACAAGCAGGGTAATAAAAGACTGTTCTTCATGCTCGTTACGCTTGATGTGCGATGATAGATAGAATGAGCTGAGCCATATTGTTGTGGAGAAGTTCAAGAGATTGACTTAAGTTAGCTTGGTTAGGGTCCTGTATGCAAGTGGCATATTGTAGTTTGAACTGCACAAGTGCTTGTTTATAAAGGAGCATTTTTTAAAGAAACTGAGGCCTTGCTGAAATTACATTGCAGATACCTGAGCATGCAGTTAGCGTTGCATATTATAGAATCAGTGTGTATCTTGCGCAGAATGTGAACAGCTTTAGGAAAATTGAGTTCAGGTATGTACTACTACTGGTTTAGTCTGCAAGTAGATTGTTTGCACTTTTATCAGTTCTTTCAACCTGTACCCATCAATTAAACCCATTGCTACTAAAGGGAGAACTTAAGTTTATTGCTTAAGGGACATGGGTCTTAAAACTAACTTTGTTATTTACTGCCCAAATTTGACGAAACCTCACAGAATTGTTCAAATTTTTGTGCTGATTTCAAATATGCAAAAATTTCTCTTTTAGGGCAATTAGTTCTGAGGGTATTATAAAATTATTGCTATTGTCTGCTCAAACAATAGGCAAAAAAATGCTCATTAGAAATTAATTTTTAATATACAGGTATATACTGTAAAGTGTAAGGAATGCAATGTTGGAAGCACAGTGGGCTGCTAAATCTCTATTATTAGCTCAATTTTAAAACTGCTTCCAACATTGCATTCCTTGCACTTTATAGTATCTATCTGTATATTAAAAATTAATTTTTAATGAGCATTTTTTTCGCTATTGTTTGTGCAGACAATAGCAATAATTCTCTAATACTTTTAGAACTAAATGCCCTAGAAGAAATATTTTTGTATATTTGAAATCAGTAGAAAAAACAACAATTCTGTGAGGTTTCATAAAATTTGGGTAATAAATAACAAAACCAATTTTAAGACCCATGTCTCCCCTTAAAGCCTCTTTTATCAACTAGCAATGGTGGGGAGGAGTGTGTTGGTAATTTAGTACATTTAAATATGCGTGCACAGTCGCCTTGCTCTTTGCTGAAATACATGTGCATTCAGTTCCAGGGTCCGCCCGTGGCATACGTGCAGCAGATAGTGGTTAAGGCGGCCGTGTCTCCGTGGCAGCCAGACCTGCTGCTGATGGATGCCTTTCGGTCGCCGCTCGCCGAGGCCTTCCGCATCACTGAGATTGTGGGGAACCACCAGTTTGTAGACAGGCAAGCACCTAGCTGTCAATTGCCATTGGGCTCATGGCCATCAGAGGCACAAAGTGTGTTGACTAGGGCTTTCATTTTGCTCCAATGTCATCTGCAGCAACGGAACGAAGCACACCGTTCAAGATGTGTGCCTTCAGGTGGCAGAGTCAAAGGACAGGGTAGCCGCATCATCACTGCCCCAGTATGGCTGCCTCATCCTGTCCCCCACTTACGTCTGGAAACAGGACTTCAACAGGTGAGCACTGGACAAGGAGGACAGTGGAGAAGGATACCGCTAAAAAGCAAAGCAAGGAACAGTGAAAGTGAATTGGTTAGCGAGAGCACTGTCTAATTTGCTGGCCTACTACTTGTGCCTTGCAGAAACAAACATGAAAGAAAACAAAAAGAGATTGCTGACATGTTTATGAGAACTGATTCTCAGCCAAATACAGCTGAAATTAGATTGTTTAGATGTGTAAAGTGTCCTAAACTGCTGCTGTTGGCCACTTGCTGCATTTCCCTCAAAGCCTCATTGTCATTAGCAGCTTCCACTGCAACAGGAATGGTCTTTGTAGACCAACTTCGATTAATGAAGTAAGCGAGGTGGGCACTGCTGTTGACCGGCTGGGCAACCTTGGGCCAAAGAGCAGGTTTAGTGCCCTCAGAAATACATGTAAGCGATAGTTTTCAAATTGGTTTTCTAATTTTGCAGTATGCCTCTTATGTTGTTCCTTGGTGCAGAGCAACCGTGAACATTCTGGAGCTGACTGTAAAAGTACGAAACACCATTTCAAAGACCGAGAACTTTCAAAACACTTCGAAATATATGAGGGTACAAGTTCAGGGCACGGCCAACAGAAACAGAACTGAGCAAAACTGAATTATTTTTTCTGTTGCACAGAGCACCAGTGGAGGTGGCTAGCCCATGCAAATGATGCAAATGCTTACACCCAAAAAGGCAGTCTTCTGAAAGAATGACAGAGAGTAAACAAACTGTGCACCATACGAAGGCAGCACTTATGGACACCAGAGCTAGAGGTGGCTTTGGGTATTTGCGGCTCTGCTGTCTGGATGTGGTGTTCTCTTTTGTGCCCCGTACCATGGCTTTTGAGAGCTTTTTGAACTAATACAATTCTTTATAGGCTCTATAGGAATGACAGTATTAGTACGCAAATTTGGCTCATGCGGCAGCGTGTCAGAAGACTACACGAGCAGCTTGTGTGATTCGGAGAAACACCCAGTAGATGGTGAGCCTTTCGGGGGTATGTGCAACTTTCTAGCACGCATTCATTGGGACATTTTAAGAATACATTGCCATTTTAAGAATACATTGCCTTCTAAATTGTGTCGCATACTTTGTCATGCTCTTCTTCAAAGAACTTATCAACTTTAATGACCAGCTGCCTTCGCTGATGCTCTCTGAAATGAGAAAAATATTTCAGTAATTTTTGCTTACTTATGTTTCTACAGATCGCGCTCCTAATTCGTACACCAAACGTGTTTCGTGGTTTTAAAAACATTCTGCCTTTAGAATGACTTTTCACTCTTTCGCAGCCTCTTCTAGGATATTCATGGTTGCTCTTCACCAAGGGGCAGCTTCATAGATGCACCGTGAAATAAAAGTGCTTTGAAAACTCGTTTACATGTACCCCTGTGGACACTAAGCCTACTTTTCACCCTTCCTCACCTCAGTCTGCTGCGGTATTTGGGAGTGCTCCCTTTGTTTGTAAACAGTATTGGTCTATAGCATCGCTAATTGGTTAAATACCACCACTAGCTAATCACCATATATAAGAATAGAGTATGTGCACGAGCGAATCAGTGAGCAAAGATTGAATGGCCGGCCCAAGCACATGCGCTGGTTGCACGAGGATGCTAGCAGTGCTAGGACTTTGGGTGTAAACCTAGGCGATGAGAAGCGGCAACTGCGACAAAAGATGCTTCAGGGTGCCTTGAAACGGCATACCAGCTCCATTTTCTGTTTCAGTTTCTTAGTGTAGTGCTGAGGTTGTTTAAAACATGATCACGGATGATGCCATCGTGTTTAGTCATGATGGCGGCGTTGATTCAGTGTCCACTTCCCGAGTCAAGACGGCATTTTACATTCCTGATTAACGCATTGGGCACATATATGCAGTTATGAGCACACACTGTGCATTGTAGCTTTTGCAGTTTCTTTTATAGCTTGATCAAAATGTGCAAGAGCCAGTTGAATTTTCTTTACTGAAACTCTGTGCCAATTAAAAATGTGCCAGTTGAGACTTGCAGGAAACTACATCTAGTGCTTGTTCCTGTCGAACTCATGTGGTGTTTTTGTCAAGAAAAGGACACTTAATCAAGTTGCTAATCAATGTGGTATTCTAATTTGTTTATCTCTTTGCAGCTTCCAACATGACAGCCAACTTCTTATGAGCATCTTTAATCAGAAGGATGAAACATCAAACTCCTACTACCTCAGAGGTAAAGCTAATTTCTCAGCTTCTCAGAAATGCATTTGTTAAAAAGGAAGATTGGACCTTAACATTCTTCACCACTATTTTTTGTTTTTTTTTTTTTTTTAGTTCAGTTGATGTTGCTAAAAGTAGTTCTTTTTTCTCGTATCCTGCTTTGCAACTTTTCTTTTTTTTTCTATGCAGAGATCCTGTTTGGTGTTCCGTGGAAAGAGACTGGTATAAAGAAATTTTGTGTGCGCAACAGGCAGAGGGTCATCACATTTGCCGTAACCATTGTCCTGAAGAAGTGGGATCCTAGGTAGCTTGCCTTTTCTCGCTTTACCACAGCGCCATGTGTAACTCCTTTGGAATCAAATGTTTAAAGTTTGTTTTGGGTGGAATCAGATGCACTCACCACCTGTGAAACCAAATGTTTTTTAGCTATGTTATTGTTGCTTTTGAAAACTGGCATAGCTGTTTTTTTTTTCTTTTTTTTTTATCCAAGAATAATGAAAAGTTTGTCCTTTACCTGGCTGTGCAGTGCATTACATTTGAGAGATAAGGCTCAGGATTATTCCTGTTCAAAATCCATCCTGGTAGCATGGGCTACCTCACTTGTTAATGTTGCATTATGAAGAATATGCCTAGTGCACGCTTTGGCACCCGTTTAAAAGGACGAAAAAGAAAAGGAATTACAGCTGACAACAAGTGTATTGCTTTTGATAGTTTCGGGATTTGGTGCTACAATGTGTACCGTCGCTGACCATTTTTTCGGACTCGGCGGAACCGAGGAAATAGTCCGAATAATCTAACATCAGAAAAAATTTGTGCACTTGAAAAAAAAAAAATATATTGCTTTTCAGGGAAAAATTAGCTTTACAAATGAAGAACTTCGCCACCCATGATGTTTCATTTATATGTCGACAATAGGGAGTTGTAGTCATTACAGCATAGTGCAATATGCTACTCTCATCTCCTTTCGCGCAGCAGCCATGTGCATGTGTT
The DNA here is from genome assembly GCF_055883805.1 of Amblyomma maculatum. Classification (NCBI taxonomy): domain Eukaryota; kingdom Metazoa; phylum Arthropoda; class Arachnida; order Ixodida; family Ixodidae; genus Amblyomma; species Amblyomma maculatum. The sequence goes on along the minus strand of NC_139345.1, from coordinate 103,912,649 downwards.
AGCATGATCCGTTGCGGTAGGCGCAACTGCCAGTGCATGTGCGCTGATTGATGCCGATGCAGCAGGCATGCGAGCCACTGGGAGGCATGCAACTCGTTCAAGGCGGTCACCACATGCGAAGTGGTGCCCTGCACAACACAAGCGGATTGTGCTAGGCTGTAACCACTCTAACCTTCCTGTTAGAATACCTCAGCCAGTCATGCTTTTGTCGTGTCCATGCCACTTTACAACTGTGAAGCAGCTGCTATATCATGCTTGGGCCGTGATGAATGCACGCACTGCATGAAGCCATAAATAATATTCACTTTCCATGATTAACGATGGTAGTGAAGGCTGTGAGATATAATTCACGGGAAAAACAGCGAGCGGGACCAGAGGCTCCATGAATGCACCCCCCCCCCCTCTTTCTTTGAGCTTTTCCCCATGGGCCGTGGCGATGCTAAGAGCGAGCCATGGCGGACACTGCTCACATTCCATTTTCAGTCCAACTACACACTTTTTGTAGGCTATTGCGATGACCATGACGAGCGTTCTCTTGTTGCCACTGCCTCAAATAGCAACGATGAGCAAAGAGCCAAGCTAGTCTGCCTGAATGACTCTGCTGAGGCTACCTAGCTTTACGGCCGTGCAAACCAGTTGCTTGCGACAACGATGCCTGCTCGCATATGTTATGGCGAAAAAAACGAGCCTTTGGCCAGAGAACGATCACCACAGTATTGTTGACGCGTGAGAGTTCCTGAATGAAGTCCGAAATATCACGCAGGTCTGAATTGTTGGAGTCCAAAAAATCGGGTCGGCTACCGTACTAAGAAATAAAATTGGCTGGGATGTCCACCCACTTTTATTTATTTTTTTGCTTTTGATTCCAATCTCTAAGCCACTTCACCGAACAAATTTTAATGAACTGTTTTTCGCTGGGATGGCAGCTCAGTCCCTCGTTTAATGATTGTTGAGTACGCAGAAACTTGAAACCCAATGCTGACGCATTAGCGATATACTTAATGTGATACTTAATGTGAGGGGATGCAGTCATACTTTAGACAACTAAGAGAAACAGTACATGACAGGCTGAAAAGGGGTTTTCTTAAGTACTACGCCCTACCTAGCCTAATATACTAACTTCATTAAACCTAAATAATGCTTCTGCCAAGCGCTTCGGGCTTATCTTTGCAGTTTAGGCTACAGTAGTTCTCCTCCGAGGTTGAACTAAGCCGTACAGCATTGTTGTTTTATTGTCATGCTCTTTTTCCCCCGTGCTGTTGCGTCACTGTGTTGTTTTTTCTCTCTATCGTCTCTTATGAGCTGTTCTGACATGTTTAATTCCAGCTGCCTTATTTGATATGGGTGAAATACAAAAACTCCCCTGTGCTGTTTGAGGTCAACATGTGTTGAAGAAACCCTAGTGTGGAGTACTCTACTAGGGCGTCCCACATGGCATATGCAACATGTCGGGACATTAAACTACACAATTTACAATTTATTTCTCCAGTTACTGCATACTCTTCTTTCGAAGAAAGCTCACTGATCCACTTGAAACTTTGCCAAGCTATTCTTAAGGCCCCTCATTTTTTGTGGCAGAAAATAATAAACCTCACATATTGAAAACAAAGAATCCGCGAAATCCACAGGAGGCATCAAGTAGTGCTTTCGCAGTGCACCTTGCATTATCGGAAATAACGGCGTGAATATCCCTTTTGTTTTTTTTTTCAAGCTTTTCAACGCAGCTAAAGCAACCTTTGCCATTGAACTCAACAGCTGATAGGAGCCAACTTTCCAATGATCTTGGAAGCAAAGTATGTAGCGTGTATGGGCAAAGGAGAAACTGATTATGGATATGGAAAGAAGGCCATTGTAGATTGTTGAGGAAAAGAGTTGGGTGGATTAGGGAATGCTAAGAAGAAAAAAAGGGCAGAAGACTGGGTAGCTGGAAACAGAAAAGCGGTGCATGACGGTGGTGGTGGCTGCTGCGGCGTGTGAGGCCACCTGCTAAGGTATCGAAGATTTGGCTTCACTTGAGTGTGGCGACTGTTATCGGAAGCTCTGCCTCTAACATAATGTTGACATATCCACTCGGGCAGTATTTTAGCGAGCAGTTTGTATTTTCTGGTTGGGTCCTTGGCATTGGTATAAGCAGTCTGAGTTTGCATTTTAATCCTAATATAATATATCTTTTAAATTCCTATGAAGTTCTTAAGCTTCCTCTTGTGTTGTATTTGTGCAAATAAGATAAAAATAATTTTTCTACCATACACTCATTCCCACAAATTTTGATGCAACTGTAGCATAACAAAAGAGAATGCGAAGAAAAAGCTCTGCACAAAAAGCTTAAATCATAATTTTTTGTGAAATTGAAGTAAAATGGGGACCTTACCTGGGCTGCCTTTGCTTCCCATTGGAGGAATCCACTACCCAAGGGGCCATCAGGTATCTATTCTTGATATTACACGCTCTAATCACTCATGTCCATTTCCTCATCTCCATCTCGCCTAAGGTATCATCAACTCACTGTGCTGTATTGCTGTCTTTGTTAACATAGTGACCACCTTTAATTGGCATCGCGACTGGGATATTAGTCTGCCATTTGTCACCTTTGCATATAACTCTTCGCGTCATGACACTGCCGGGTACTCTCCATTCTATCTTCTCTTTGGAAGAGACCCCTTACTGCCCTTCGACACTTTGCTTCCCGCCGCTGGCCCCATCACAACCTATGCCCGCGATACCATCGCCCGAGCCGACGCTGCTCGCCAGATTGCTCGTCACAATCTCACCGTCTCTCAAGAAGCTCAAAAACGCCGCTACAATGCTCACCACCTCCACTACAACGTCCACTATCCTCCCGGATCTCTGGTGTTGCTCTGGCTTCTGTGCCGTCGTGTGGGGTTGTGTCAAAAACTTCTGCCCCACTACACGGGTCCTTACTGTGTACTACGCCCAGTGACCGACGTGACCTATGACATTACACCGCTCCACCCAAAGTCACCGACTGCTGCACCCACTTCCGAAATCGCACATGTCGCCCGCCTCAAGCCATATTACTCCCCTTCCACACCGCACGCCTAATATGCACCGGGACGTTGCCTTTTGCCGAGGGGGGTAGTGTTACCGGGAAATGCGGGACCAAAGTGATGTGCTCACTGACAAAGATGACGATCGAGGAACGCGGGCACGACGAAGCGTTGAGAAAGAGGACGACGCTGAGAGAGTGGATTCTGCACGGCCACCGAAGTCTTAGCGTCGAGTTCAGCCCATCGCAGTGCCGTCACATTAAGTATATCCCTGTAACAATATAAATACTCATGGCCTGAGGATTTAGAGTCCACAAAGGGGCACTGTTGTCAAGTCTTAGCGTGGAGCTTTATGCTATTGCGCATATCTTGCCAGTGCTGATTCCTTGATAAGATGCCTAGGTACCACACTTGATGTGAGCTTTTCTCTCTTCCTCCAGTGTGGTGCACTCTCTTGAGGACAAGCTGCACCAGGCATACCCGGGGCACCCGCACAACTCGTCGGCCAAGGACCGGGAGGAGCGGGAAATTGTGCATGTTCATTTCCAGTACCAGCACACCTTGGCAGAGTTTGTGCCTCTCGGCACCATCTACGTGATCCTCTTCTTCTACATCTACTACTCTGTCCGTAAGTGCATGCCTTGCGCATCACTCTCCTTCTAGTAGAAGCATAGTCATGTTAGTTTGTGAGGCAGCAATGCTGTTATTTTTTTTTTTTTTGCATCTTTTGAGTAGATGTCTGGCTTGTTGGTGGTGAATCATATTGCTTCGCATAGTTAGAGCCTCCACTAGCAGTCAATAGTGTGCCGCATAGATGGAGCTTTCACTGCACTGTTTAGCTTATCATATTGGACAAAATCACATTGCTTTGCTAATGCTGAAGTTTTCGTGGCTTTCGTTTGGCATTGCGCAAGATTTAAGAGTGCTCTCTGCATTGTTTTAAAACTCTGTGATTCACAGCATTCAAAGTAAAGACCGGTGATAGCAGCACTTACACTTTTCTGGTCAGCTTAGCTTATCTTTCGCAGTCTTTTCTTAGTGCTCGACATTTTCTCTCCTTGCTGTTTCTCTGCAGGCAAGATAGAGCTTGTCAAGTCTAAGTGGGCAATTTCAGTCAGCGCGGTATTGACCGTGGTCATGTCACTCTTCATGTCTGTCGGCCTCTGCCTCTGGTTTGGCCTGAATCCTACACTGAATGGAAGGTAGGTCATTGCTAATGCATTTGTTGCTGCCTTTACTACAATGAACATTGAGGACTAAGTTTTTTTTCACACTGGGTTTTTAACCTGTTAACTTTCAAAAACGGTCCAATTGATGACCATGGGAAGCAGAAAGATAGTGCCAAAGCTGTCAAAACGGTAACCCTGCAACTTTTGCTCATTTGTAGCCATCTAGTGATGGTGTGCTATGCTGGATTATTGGATGAGTGCTGGATACATTTTGGATAGAAGTAGTTATTCTAATTGTTTTGTAGAGTACTGTTAAATCTGGCTACAACAAATTTCAAAACATAAATTTTTTTTCTGCACAAATTATAGAGCGCCCCTGCTTTCATCCCGCAAGAGTTGTGCTGAGACTGTGCTGCTTTGGGGCATTTTGGTGCTAACAATGCACTCATGAGCTCAGGTCACTGTGCCTTAAATATGGGGCACGTGTATTGCTCATCATAATCAGTGCATTTGGGCAGTGTGCCAAGTATGCGGTTGCTCTAATTCTTCTATGTGTAGCGACGTACGATGCAACATAGCTGGCACAGCGAGTTGTGCTGTTGAGATTTGCATCTTGAACCATCGTCACTCTGCCATCTATATACAGTAGTGCCTTACTGGTGCACCAGAAAGGGGGAAAAAAAATTGTGACGCTCCCGTGTGGCGCAAAAGTAAAACAAAAGTGCACCCACACCGGCGGTGCATTTCCCGAAATGACGTGCTGCCTGCCAGCATGCCGGTGACTGCGAATTGTTGCTCTGCGTCAAGAGGCCCAACGTGCTGTGCAGCGAAGTTGCTGCGGGAGCGGTTCAGAAATAGGTGCTGCTGATTGTAAAATGTCTGATGCCATCGTTGACACGATAATTCTGCATTAAACGGAATGCACAACTGATTTTCATTATGCTTTCATTACTGAAGCAAGGTTGAAAGCTGTAAGCCACCTCTTGCCAACAGCCGTGGTTCGCACATTAAATCGTTATCTGCAGGAAATGTTAGCAGCACTGTTGAAAGTGGAAACTTGCATTGGCAGCCATTTTTGGTGAAACCAAACGAGATAGTGACATATTCCGGTGCACAAAAAAAAAAAAAAAAAAGTTTGCTTCTACTTAAGAATTTCATTGCAGTGGAGAATCGCTGCAGGAATAGTTTGTTGTGAGGGAAATAATTTTATTGCCTTGTGTGGCTTGCTAACGGGGAATATGAAATACTTCGCTGTGGTAGAAATTTCATGGTACTAGAAGCATTCGCTGTTATGGTACCTGATTGCAATTTTTTTTTACATTTCTTGACAATTTTAGTTTGCTATACTTTAGTGTACAGGCTTATAGCCATAGCAGGTGCAAAGGTAGCCTTTCTAACTAAGAAATAATGGGTAATCTCCATAACAGTGAAGGTGACGTTGAGTGCAGCAGTGAAACCTTATGTCCCAGTGCATTCTTGTGAGAAAGCAGCAGTGGTTGTGAGGGTGACTACAGTGATATAGATACACCGAAAGAAATTCCAGGGGTTGAGTGGTTGGTTTCGTTAGCAAAGTGACTCGGCCTATGATAGAGGCCAGAGTGGAGGGCTTTGGCAAATTAGGCCACCTGGGGTTCTGTAATGTGCACTTAAATTGCCACAGTCAGGATTCCATCCGACGTCCCTTTGGTTCAGCAGTCGAGTGCCCTAACCACCGGACCACCACAGCATGGCTGCAGAGGCTTAACATGGCTGAACCTAGCATAACAGTCAAAAGCACCAGTTTGGCATAGTTTTTCTTGGTATATGGTTGATGTAGATGACATTGCTGTAGATGACATTGCTCAGACTCCAATTCAAAGCAGACGGCATTCACTTTGCTTACTACGCGACTTTATTCAATTAAACCACGTGTCACATACGTAGGCCAATGCTGACGTCACACATGTAAGCTGTCACCAAAGACAACTAACTTAAAGACAGTTGACGTCGCAAAAACCGCCCACTAACCAAAGCCCGGCCATGACACCTGCCACCTGCCAGAGGCAGGTGTTTGCAAGGTCACGCTTGGCAAGGTCACGCTCGAGGTCGATGACGCAGAGAATGATGAGCCAGTTAAACCTTGTGAAGTATTTATTTTAAATCAACCCACAACATGCAAAGCTAGCAATACAGCCTCCAACAAATTCGCAGACATTGTTTTCATACTTTAAATAAACATATATTCCCAGTCTTTGCACTGAACTGTTCCTTTTCTGAATGCCTACTTCTAAACCAGAAGAAATATTGAGTACCTGGGTAACACATCAAAGCTAAAGTACAGCAGGCCCGGTAATATGCTTGAAAAATTGGATGGCGATCGATTAAGTAGTATTTAATGACTGGAAGTTCTGCACCAGTTTGTTTGGAAGCTTCTCGAAGGGACTTTTAGTTTTGAAATGCTTCACCGTGTGCCGTGAATGCGGAGGGCCCAAAGCAGTACAGTATCGTCTGAATAGGTTGTGACAGGTTTCAACTGTGTTTTACAGCCCGCTGGTGTCGCCACGGTCATCCTGCCTTCCCAGTGAAATCCTGCCCTACTTGGTAGTGGTTATCGGCTTGGAGAACATGCTGGTCCTGACCAAGTCGGTTGTCTCTACACCAGTGCATGTAGGTGCCAAGGTGCGCCTTGCTCAAGGTGAGTTTTCGGTTCATTCAGTGCATTCTATAGTGGAAGGATACAGGAAAAAGATCCATCAGGGCAGCCCAATGGGGATCTCACCCCATTTCGGGTCGGGAGCAAGATGCAAGTTACTGCTATGGCATACTTCGAAGCTCTCGTTAGCACAAAAAAGAAATGAACCTGTGACTTGGGCCTTAATATGGAAAATGAACGAGTCTGCATAACACTAATCTCAGTGGGACGATTATGTGAGGCTTTTGTGGTAACATAAGAGAGTCGTTAGGATAAACGATACCATATTAGGGATGTGTGAGGAATGCTTTGCTCTTGTGCAAAGAGTTCACTCTTTGCACAAGAGCACCGGGAATCACACAGAAAGGCAAGTAGTATAAATGTTTTGTGCAAACAGCATTACCTGTTGTTCTATTTCATTCCTAGTGTCACTTTTTGTACGACAGTATACAGCACACCTCCTGTATCTGTGATATAGTACAACCAACTATAGATACCATTACAGGTTTGCCTCGCCTTGTAGCTACTGCGGCATTGCTGAAGCTTGCCGTATACTGCTCACTTTTTTTTTATAGATGATATAATATTCTTGTGGCAAGCCAGGGCTCTTTTCATCCGTATTTGGTATAACAGAACAATGTGTAGATACTGTTCACTGCCAGATAGGGTGGCCGACAGGTAGGAGCGAATATTCGACAATTGCAGTGAAACTGTTGCAGCACTTGTAACTACAGAGCGACTACTCTAACCTAACCATGCTGCTGCACTTCCGGGCAGCTTTTATTGCCCTGCAGTGAAGGCTAGGTAGAAAAGGGAAGAAGACTGGCTTTTGTCCTCATCCCGTCAGGAGCGGCCTGCGTAAACCTTAGGGACTCCGCACCGTCTTTCCAACTTTCCATCTTCTCACCTCCACACCCCGAACAGCAAACAAACCATTTCCTATGGCATGGGCACAAAGACCTCTATTTTCTTCTTTCCTGCTTAGTTAGCTGCGGAGCCGCAGACTGTTGTCTTGGGGTAGTGACCATGCTCATGAACAAGGCGGCAGTCTTTCTTTGGCCGCGCCACCGTCATGTGGCGCAGGCAAGGTTGCTTGCATGAAAGCGCTGCCTAATTGATGTTGCACGAATAACCTTCATGTGCTGGCCAACGATTTCAAAAATAGGTTCAACAGGGGCATAAGTTGTCTTTACGGTGCTTGTTCAGCATGCACTTATAGGCTGCCACACACTGTGGCTGATGTGTGTCGTTTTCTGATAGGAAGGACCTATTGAAATTACATTTGCGTAATGTCTTTTATGCTGTTCAGGTCTTAGCAAGGAAGGGTGGTCCATAACCAAGAACTTGCTCACTGAATTGCTCCTGCTCACCCTTGCTTTCCTGACATTTGTGCCAGCAATACAGGTATGCATCATCTCCTGTCTTTCTCTTCTTGCTCTCGTACTGGTGTTTTGCAAAAACATTTTTTTCTTAAATTTGGGCTAGTGTGTTATGGAAGCTTCCTGATAACATTATGGCAAGCAGTATGCACGAAAGTAGATTCAGTGGCGTTCCAGGACATGACGTAATGTGAGGCGCAGTGAACTCATTTGTCTTTTATGTACTCAGCTTAGTATAGATGGTAAAATAAGTACAGGTTGTCACAGAACTCAATCCTGGAGCTGTGATTGGTTATCGCGAAAGGAAAAGTGCAGTGTCTGTTTCACTCTTGGGGGACACTTGAGTCATGCCATGAAGGGAGAAACAAAGCTTGGGGTGAAAAAAGGACTTTTTTTTTTTCTTCTGCTTGTGAGGTCTAAACTAGGCCCTTGCACTATATGTGTGCAAATACAGTAAATTCGCTTGCCATGCCCTGTCATGATAAAGCAGCATGTTGCAAGCATGCTTGCCAAGCAACCATGGCAACTGTCCAAGTCTTCATGCTACTTTCACAGGTTTACAACATAAGGCATGCTTAGCTCGGCAGTAGTTTTCTTTGGGATCTATTTATGCGCACCCAGGCTGTTGGCACAAAAAAACATGCACAAGGGAAATAAAGTACTATACAGACCAAAGTGGTACTAACATTTCATGCTCGGTTGATATCTTTAATATCCTGACACTATACACCTCCTTCATGATTTTGTGTTGTTTTGTCTCTTTCAGGAATTCTGCATGTTTGCAGTTGTTGGGCTGCTTTCAGATTTTTTTCTTCAGATGGTCTTCTTTGCTACTGTGCTGTCGATTGACATCCAGCGTAAGGAGGTGAGGCCTAAGTTAGAATGCTCAGTCAGCTCTCTATTGTTACTGATTTAAACAGTTAAATACCTCTTACCAGAGTAGCGTGCCACGCCAGTAAACTACTATAGAATTTGAGAAAGAAAGTTTGGTGAGCTGGAACCAGGCTGTGCTCGTTGTCAGAAACACTGGTAACAGTGCACAGACGAAATAAAACAAAGGCAAGACAAATTATTCAGCCCGTGTTTGGCTTGCGTTTCATTCGTCTGTGCTGCTTCCTATATTAGAGAAAGGAAGTTGTCGGTGCATGGAGTTACTTTCCTGGTAATGTCAAGATGAACAGCAGAATGCCTGTTACAGTCAGGAGGGCAAGGAATTTGCAGCATTCTTCTGATGTGACTTTCTACTTGCAGAAATCTGATTTGAAGAAAGGGAAGTCGGAGGCTGCGAGTGCTTGGGCGGAGGACGAAAAGAATGTGACAAATGAGGATAACCGGAGCCCTGTTGGTGTATTGTACAGGTCTAGGTAAGCGTAGGCAAGTTGCTGCTCACTAGTGTAGCTCCAAAAACTAGGGGCAAAGTTCGTTTTTGTAAAGTGATTGTTGCTTACTTGAGAAAGTGCCTGCTTCAGCATAGCACGAAAACATAACATGAACAAAAATTTTGTTAAGTTAAGGGCAGATGACTAAAGTATGAAAGCTGAATGTCATTAACTAGACCCTAGGAGTGTTGCGTACCGTCAAGGAAGGTTGTGGGAGTTTGTGATCATCGTGGAATTTAATTTAATACAAAGCATTTCTGTACGCTTGTGATTTTACAGACAGCTTGGATATTGACATTTTCTGGCTGAATCTGAGTTGTACATGTTTGACTGGAGAAAAGCGTCCAGCGGTTTGCCCAATAGAAGGTAAAATGGGTAATTTGTACAATGCAACCCTGCTTGGGCACATCTTTAAGGGCCGCAGAATCACCACGCTTAATGCAGCGCTGTATGCTAACCAAAAACTGCTTAATATGTCAGTGATACTGCAGGCAGCATGCACTATTGAACCATGCTTGAGGAGTCTTAACTGCTCTGTACGTCCCTAGCCATGCAAAAGGGGCCGGTTTCCAGAGCACCTTCTTGCAAAAATCTTGCGAAGAGCCCTTGACGGGCTGCTTTGTCGCCCTTGTTGGGCACTCGATGCTTTGCCTCAATGCAAGACACGTCAAGTACCATGTCGGTTAGGAGGCACAAATAAGGAGCCGCACAATTTGGTGCAGTGCTAACAACACGATAGCTCAATTAAATGGGGCTGAATGACAGCTGTCCAGCGGTGCTAGTGAGCCAGTAACAGAGCAGTAGAGGTATACTAAAGTTTGCAGCTGCTAGCCTAAATATTACCCATTTTATATTGTTTATATTTTTATTTTATTTTTATTTTATATTGCCCATTTCTATATATTTATTTTTTTATTACTATAATTTTTATTTTATATATAATTTTATTGTTTCATTTTTATTATTTTATTTTTATTTTTTCATTGAGCTCTTGTCTTGTGTTTTGGTATGCATTCCTTTAGGAGATTGAGGTGGTGTTTGCCCTGCTTTTCTTGGTGACTGTCTTTCACCGCAGGCGTTCGGATGGTGTGCCCGTGGTTACTTATGGCTCTGGCCGGACCATGTCTCGTGTCTTTGCCACGCCCACTTCGCCCATCCTGAAGCTGCCCAAGCGGCTCCGTCTGGTGTACTTCTGGGCCCGCATGCGCCTCATTCAGAGGGGACTCATGGCAAGTTGTCTTGTCCCTTGCGCCACCTTGCTTTCCAGTGAACCAGTTCGCACATTTCTGGTCTTATTCCTATGTATTTCAACGTACGGGCTGGATCCCTCAGACCAAGACAAATTTTTCTTTAGTTACATGCGAACGTTTCTTCAGTATGTACGAGCACCTCCTACGAGGGATGGATACAGGCTGCCTACAATTATCTTCCACTATGCCAGACGCTTTAGGGACCATGGGACGAGTGGTGCTTTCATGTAGTGTGAGATCTCATCTGCATCTGTGCGCCCTTGCTGGTTGATTTCATTGGAACTGAAGTTTAGCAAACGGGCTCCATAGAGAGTCATTTGATGTGTCATGTTCCAAAGAATTCTGAGCTCCACTTGATTATTTGGCATATTTGTCACCCGTGAGAGTTCCTTATGCAGCCTCTAAAAGGAGCATATATGCTCATTTCTTTTCTGCTTGTGCCTATAGCATGTATCTTTTTCTATGCTGTTTCTCAGTGGGGCCAAGGCTTGTATCAAGACATTGTGATGTCAGGAAACCCCTGTTCTTATTGCTTTCTAACAGGCTAGAGGGGATGGTTGCTGCATTTTCAGATTGGCCAGAATATTGCACAGGAACAACCTTCACGTCTCAAAAGGGAGATGATTTGAGAGAGCATTTGTGACTTGCTTCTGGACAGCTATTTTGTGACCTTCTCAGGTTGTTGCAGGGCCTTTCTCGTTGCACTAAAAAGCTTCCAATCACTTATGCTGAGGCCTCTGCAGAAGGGAAGTTTCTTCTATTGTCATTGCATAGATCGTCGCTGTGTCTTCATCTGTGAGCTCCCACTCTTCAGTGACACTGTGAATGAATGAAGAGTCCCAGGTCTTGGACAGCGTTTGAGTCCGCTATTTAAGTGCAGGCCAGTTTGTGCACGTGTTGAGCAAATGCCGCGTCCAAGATGCTGCAAGTGACGCTTGCAGCTGTCGTTTGCTTGTGACATCTTATATGCATCTGTCGGGATAGAGAATGCCTTCTCTTCACCTGTGAAAATATGTCCGAGCATCCTGCTTATCCGTTTCTTCTTCGATGTGTAGAGCTCGGGTATGATCACGTTCAAGAAGGTTTCCCATAACGACACTGCATAGTCTGGCATGGGATACTTAAATAGTTATGTCAAGAAAAGCTGGTTCTTCAGCTAGGCTTTATTGGTGCGTACCGCGTGCTAGCAACGGCGCCACCATTTTCGTCGCTTGTAAAGCTTTCAGTGGCGGCGTTTTTATTTTGTGTTTTTAGCTGAAAACACTGGGATACAGACAGTGACTGAATGGTCGGTTGACCTGCTTTGTTCAACTCTGCTGTCGTTTCCCTTGCCTTATGGTCCTCTTAGAATGCCTTGAGCGCATCTGGGTGCGTATTTAAGCATGCACCTAGCTAGTGTTGGCATTGTACTTGTTGGCGTTTTTAACAGTGCCTTGCGTTTCATGCCTAAACCTTGTGTCTGGCACGTGATGGCCTTGGTTGCCTGCAGCAGTTGTACGACCCTCAGGGGACTATGTGAAACCATTGCACAGTCTTGGCATTATAAGAGCGGACATGTCATGAAACTGAGCAAATGTAGAGCGTAAAATCGTTATCGAGCCATAAAAACCACCAAGAGTGAAGCGAAAAAAATTTGTATAGTTTTCGGGCAGTGGAATGTGGCAGAAGGGATAAGCATCAAACATGTCAGTGTAAAGTAGAAAACAACCATCTTAAAAGCGTATCCTGCTTGCACAGTTCTTGGCAACAGACCTTTCTGAGTGTTTGCAGACTCTTTTTCTTGTTGTGTTTGTTTTGTAAACTGTGACACCTTTTGTTACATAACTGGCTTTAAATGCAGCGTTTTGCTTACCCTGTCAGTTAAGTCCTGTGGCTATAAGTTTTCTCGGTCTCTTTTCTTGTTGTCTCTTTGCAGCTGGGTCTTGTTGTGTGGATAATGGTGCTTATTCATAGCATGGGAATCGTGGGGAAGTTCACTGACAACACAACAAATCTGGGTCCCAACATTGCAGAATCAGGTTGGTGCTCTCGCTGTAATTTTATGCTGGTACAGATGCATCTAAGGCTTTGCATCTTATCTATTGAGTTTATCACGACACTAAATTCTAGGCCTGTAGCATCTCGGTTCTCTTTCTTCAAAGGCATGCTTGAGGTCTCCTGTTTTATTTCACGGTCGAATTGCTTGTTGTATCTTCAGCCTGAAAGTAGTGTCTTAGACTACTTTGAATTTGGGTGTGTGTGTGTGTGGTATGCTACGCAATACAGAGAAGACCCTTTATTTTTATACCTCATGTCAGGTCATTTAATTTTTGCTTTATTGCATTTATTAGTATATAAGTAGAGGAGGGTTTGCATCTACCGTTATACAACCTGTAATTCTGAGTTCACTGACTCTGAACCTGCCTGTTTTAGATCTGTTCTTTTTTGCTTGTGCTGTTTTGTTTCATTTTCTCAATATATTGTGAATCATGTTTGTTCTTACTGAAGAAGAGTTACACACAAGCATATGGGGAAAAAGTGAATAGGCTACAATAGGCTAAGGAGACTGCATTCAGGCCTTTCTTGGCTGAAACCTGGAGCTATGAAGTTGATTAAAAAAATTTTGCTGTTTAATACTGCCAACATTCAGATTAAATGCTAGTCTCACTATAACTATAGAATGAGTGGTGGTTGTGCCTGAGTGTGTGTGTGCCTGAGTGTGTGTGTGTGTGTGTGTGAGTGTGTGCATGCGTGCGTGCATGTGTGTGTGTGTGTGTTTTCTGCGAAGGTCTTCTCACCAACACTGAAGTAACAAAGAAAAGACAGAAAAGTGACTTGTACACCTGTACTTGGTTGCATCAAGTTTTGGATACAACTCAAGAAGTGGTAAATGCATCACAGAGGACACCCACCAGCCAGTGGCGTCTACTGATTTTTATGACAATTTCATGTACTCATAGACTCTTGTCACATTAGTGCGAGAGAGAATTAACCATGGATTAACTGTGACATCATAAAAATCTGTTGACGCCATTGGCTGTAGAACCTCCTTGTAGTTGTATGCGACTGTACGGTCCATCTCATGATCCCTGCCCGTCGTTATCTTTGTGAAGGTATTTGATGGCCTTTGATTCTTGCAGGATTGAGAGAAGGGTGGGCAGAACAAGGGAAGGATATTCAAAGGTGTTGTCCCCCATCTCTCCCACTTGTGGCGCAGTGCACCCATTCATACAGATACTCACCGGCCACAATGGCTCAGAAGACGCCTTGGAGGAGGCGTCGAAGGAGTCCCTGGCAGCAGCAGCAGCTGCTGCGGCTTCCACCAGCCACGAGCATGCTAACCTGCACCACAGCAAAGCACGCCTTTGGGAGGAACTGCCCACCAAGCATTGGACGACCTTGTTTGGCTACTACAACATCTCCGTAGCTGGCAGGCAAGTGCACATAGTGGCGGGTGTTGTATAGATTCTTTATTTTATTCCATATTACCAGTGCATGATAAGCCTGTACGTTATGTTCTGTAGTTTGGTGTTTCGCCCGTTTTCACATTCGTAAATTTCTGTACACCTAGAGAATAATGATACGTGTTTCACTCGGCACTTGATCTGAAATCCGTACAGGTTTTAGTACATACTACAACCTGTACTAGTACTAGTTCATTGTTACCATCATGAGCTTGTGGGTTCTGTGGCTTTGTATCGGACAGTTCCTTTAGCACTCGCATTTGTGAAGGTGTAACATGTGTGTTTTCTTTATGAATGAACTGTTTGCAGGTACATAAGTGTCCTGCCGCCCATCTTCCTCTCGGTTCCTGTACCTGCCAGCAAGGCCATTGAAATGAGGCATGCGGATGACCACAAAACAGTCTTCCACACAAACTGGCGCATCATCCCCAACATTGACGCTGAGCAAGGTTGGCATCTGCGTTCAATTACACTTGTCACTGACATTTGGTTTCATGGGTATCGAGATTGTGATGCAGTAGACCCTCATTAAAGGGCCACAGAAAATGGTGGTGTAAGGCCACTGATAAACATGTTCAGTGTATAGACTGAGTACTTTCAAGCAATTGCCCAAAGTACAACTTCTTGGAACAGAGGAAGCAATTTATTATTAATTTTTTAAAAACAGCGTTTCTTGAAATTGGATGGATGGATGGAATATAGGAGCGTCCCCTTTGAAACGGGGTGGTAGCAGTAGCTATTATGCTCATTTTTCTCCCTATATCTTATTATTGACTTAGAATGGTTAACTAAACCATCATTCTATTTATTAAATTTTTGTTCCTACATTACTAACATTATGTCACTTCTCTCCTTTTAAGCCACCAATCTTCCAGTCATTTTTTGCTAGTTTCTACCGCCGGTTTATTCACCCGGCCACAGTTATCTCTAAACCTCAGAGCTTCAGGAACCGTGATTGCGCCTGCATCAACTTCCGGATGGATACCATTACATTCGAGTATAATATGGTCAATTGTTTCACTGCAGTTTCCACATACAGCACATGCGTCATCTCCATTGTTAAATCTCTTTTTGTAGCTGCGTGTTCTAAGGCACCCTGATCTAGCTTCAAAAAGTAGGGCACTGCCTCGTGAGTTATCAAAGAAATCTTCCTTCCTGATCTGCATTTTCCACTTTCAGTATAATTCCACACTCTGTTTCTTTTCCATCGAATTTATCCAATTTTTACCTTCTGTGTTTTTCACCTGTTGCTTAATGCTCTTTATTTCTCCGTTCTTGTGACTAGCATACTTACTAGTTAGTTTCCTAGTTCTTTTCCTCCATTGTGAGTCAACGCTTTTTAAGTACAGGTATTTAAATATTTTAGCTGCCCATCTGTTACTGTCCAATTTCCTCAGGCGTTCCTCATATAATATTTTACTCTGAGCTTCCCATACTTCGAAAGATGCCCAGCCCATATCTCGCTGTACCGCCTCATTTGTAGCTTTGCCGTGGGCACCTAGTGCTAATCGTCCAACAGATCTCTGATTTATTTCTTCGTTGGCAGAATGAGCGGCACCTGGCGGTGAAATTTGTAAGTATTCTTGATACCACTGACGTCACTGCTATCAGGCTGCCACTCGCTGCAGCCACGACGGCTACTACGTCACGGACATACTTTCGGTAGCTGCGAAAGTCTTCTGCTTGTGCCCTGCGTGAACCGCTTTCGCCCCGAATTCCTGTGCTGTATGCGGCGCTGTGAAAAATGAAATAGCGGAAGAGGCTTCCCTTTAGTCTGAACTTGCTTTGACAATGACCTGTAAATGCTCGCGAGCATTGTACTGAGGCATCATTCTGATGAAGCACTGCTTTTGTGCACCATTTTGAGCATCGCTTTCGTGTGTAGATTGGGGAGAGAAAATTTAGAAAGTTAGGGAACAAAAACGGCCATAGAGTATACATTTGGCTACAGTGAACTGAAGTCGACGGTTGCTTACATCGCAGGACGCACATACAATTACCATGAAGCGCCTGTGTGACCCGGTCTTCTAAGCGATTTGCAAGCGGCTGGCAACAGTCATTGGGATTAAAGGGACCAGAAAAAAATGTCTGGATTAACCGAAGCCTCGAGTCACTGAATAGGCCTGAAAGAAACTGTTGAAAACTGTTTGCGCAACAGTATTTCAACCTTATGATTACCTGCACGATGGTTGTCTGCATTTGCCATGAAACTGAAGTGAGAATGACGTTAGTCTCAGTTTCTCTCAGTCTCATCAAGTGTTTGTCTTTGTGGGTGCATACACTATCGGGAATGCCCTCTTTCAGAAGAGAAGGTCCCTCTTCACAAAACAGCCCCTTCGCATTTTTAGGATGCTTCACTGCAGAGTCCACACGATCAATCATTGCAGCGAAGCGCGCAGGGCGTGGAAAATGCGATGAATTAAAATATTTTCGGTGTATTTGGGAATTTTTTAATATTCGAAAATTCCGAATATGGGTTTTTCGAACATTGTGCCATAGTGTATACATTTCTCTTTATTTTTATTTTTACTTACCCTGTCCTTTCTCCCTGTCGCTCACCTCTTTGATTTCCTTTACCGCTTCCTCACTATCCCTTTATTTCCGCTGCCCCAGTTCAGGTGTTTCAGATAGCAGATACCGGGACTGGCAAGCATCTTTTCCTTCGTTTTGGATATATAATAAAATAACCATATACTACTACTACTACTTTCAAATATGAATGCAAATCGAATAACAAACATATTCGATTTGTAATTTGAAACTTTGAATGTTCGAATGTTGAGGTTATAAATTACAATGTGTAAAGTAGCATGGTCGGAATGCAATATCTGCAATGTGCAGAATTTCGGCTATTCCAAAAACACTCCGCACCTTTGTGGATAGTAACAAATGCGCGAGTTGGGGCCACAGACTCGAGCACTAAATGTTGCGCGCACATCACTGATGTTGCGGTTGCCAGTTGCGCAATATGCATTGCACCGCGAGGAGTGAGTAGTGGCAGGCAGCTCACACTTTGCTGATATTGCAATCCCTAGTTGTGCAATGTGGAGCCCGAGCGGTGACCACGAAGCCATAAATAAATCCTTCCAGCCACAAACAGATCTTTGCGAATGCATTTCCGATGCTTCTGTGAATGAATTTTGTTCGCCTTGGATGATATGAATGTTTTCACGACCCCATGAGATTTTTGTCATCAAGATTCCACTGTATAAGCAGGCTGTAAAAATCATTGGTATAATAGAGCAACTTAACTTGCTCAACTCCATATGAAGAACGATAAATCTAAGTGCAAAACTTACATCGCTTACATTTTACGAGACCTTAGTCACTGGAAATTGGCTTGCATTGGCTGGGTTTGCAACTGTGTGTAATTAAATGCATGAGCACTCCAGTATGTTAGGCTTGCCAGACCAAACCTTTCAGGCATTGCTACTTAATACATTTCGAATTTCTCATATGCAAAATATTGACAGCCATCAAATTAATTGCAAATTGTCAATGTCTAATAGTAGAATATCGCCCTTACTGCTCAGATTTCAATGGCTAATCTTAGCAGTTTATGTCTGATGAGCCAAGCTAAGAAGTCATCATTACTTGAATTTTGTGTGCTGACTGTTTGCATCAAGGAGTGAAAGAGTCACAGTGTTCTCTTTTTCCCAGCAGAAAACTCTGTCAACGGCCTGATGCATCCGGCCAGCCGTGCTGAAGCCACGCTGGTGCTGGCACTGTCCATCCCTACAGTCCTCTTTGTGGTGTACCTGTTTGTGACCCTGTATCGGTGCATGTGCTCCCGCAACTATGCTGAGTGGCGCTCTTCCTGGTCTACGCTGTATCCATCCAGGGACCCGGACACCTTCCTTGTTATGGACACCTACCCCATCGAACTGCAAGGACACACTCAGGTACTGCTTTGCACTTCTTTTGGTTGTCGGCTTAGCCAGCAGCAGATAAGAAAGGGCATGGGTGGCACAGATGAGAGCACTGTTGTTTGCTCATGTCAGCTTCTATTCTGAAGGCGCTCAGTTGTGTACTCTTCTTACTGCATTGGGAAAAACACACAGAGCACTGTGTAAATTTCTGCAAAACACTGCTCTGATGCAGGGGCATGCAGTGAAGTTATGTAAAGTAAGAACCCTGACAACTGGCAATAATTCTACACTTGGGGAGTGGCCTAATTCTTTAATCATTCCAGTTATGTTTGAAAGTTCTGATGAGCTCCCACAATTTTCTGTGTAAGGTAAATGTTACTTGCTTGGCATTTGTCATATGCGAGGTAATTTTAACTTGGGGTAACATTCGATAGGTATGTTACGGTGGTAGGCTTCAATGAGTAGTGGTGCGATAAGCTGGGCTAGTTGGTTGATGTTCATCAAACGAAAAGGGTAACTAGGCTAAAAGACATGGCCCTGTCTTTCCTGTCTTTCACTTCCTGTTGCTCATGCTGTTTGGCACAGTTGTTACCCTTTTCGTTCCATGGGTAGGAGCTTCAGAGTTCATTTTTGCTTTGGCACTGTGCAGGTGTTTAACATTGTCTTAATGTATTAACATGACTCAGTAGTTGTGCCAGGCTTATAAGAAATATTTAAGGAGGCTTCATCCAAGAGAAAAGGTTACCTGGCAGCAGAGCATGTCTCCTCTCCTTTAAAGAGCCTTAATGCTACACGGCAATTATTCGCTCGTTGATCCTGACAGGTTTAATGTTGCTATACTCTTGTTGTTCATAGGCGAGCTTTATTGGCACAGAAAGATATTGCGAAATGTTGTGCATGAAAAATTTGGTGTGCAAATGTTAATGCAACACTGGCACGCAAAAGTGCGGCATTCACTCGAATGTAATGAAGGCTTTACTTTTTTTTAATAGAGAAGCAAAGATTGCACCTTGCATTATAACCGAGTACTGTTATAATCTAATATTACACGGAGGCAAAAGCATCCTGTGCCCAAATTACTTGCTGATTGGTTTGATGCATCACACAGACCGGCTCCCTGCCCTCAAGAAAGCAAAAAAAAAAAGAAAAGGAAAAAAAAAAGCAAGAAAGAAAGAAAATAAAGTGTTGCATTGCTTGACCAACAGAAGTACCGAGCATGGCACATAACATACTGAAACAGTGGTAGAGCGGTTAGATGGTGCACTTGTGTACCGAGCGTGAATTTGATGCATAGCCTCTCGATGAAATGTGATAGATTATTGAAATGAGAAGGTCCTCGTTTTGGGTGAAACTGGAAGATTGCCAAAGTTTGGCCTGTTTGCAGCTTGGCTTTTTCACTGGGAACCTAAGCGATGGATGAAACTGCCACTTGTTTCAACAAGTTTCAGAAAAGCTTGCATCTGGGCATCGAGAAAGAAAAAGTTCAGCACAAGATGAGAGGTTATTGAAAGTGCAGTAATAAAAGTGAGTTCTGTGCCAAGTATGCTTCATTAGCGACCTTCTAGGGCATGTTTCGGATAATACAGTTTTCAGATATTTTTTTAATTTTCATTTCCCATGAGAATTGTATCAACGAGATTCCTTTGTATGCGTCGGAAGATTATGGCACTATTTGCATAAACATGCAGGGTGGCATCTTTCGTTGGCTGCGCTGTACAAAATTAGCAGCGAACATGCTTTTACTAGAGGAAAATTAAGGCTGCATTTTGAACGCTAGTGGTGCAAATTCATGCATGCATTCCTTGGCTTTCTTCGCACATGTTTGAATTATTGCGCATCATTTTAGTGCATTATATTTTAGATAATTAGATAACTCTATGGTTTATTATGAAAATCTGATACTTTTCAGGAGATAGAATGCATCATCACTGAGGAAAACACTATTGTTAGCTCGGACCTTGGCGGTGATGTCAGAATTTGGGACTCCAGCACGGGAGAGTGCATCAACGTCCTCAATCGAAGAAGGTAGGCTTCGGAGGCTGGCGCTTTCAAACCACTTTGGTGGGCAAGTTAAGTTAGTGCACTATTCTTAAAAAATTTAAAGACCAGCTTTGAAACCTTTCTTGCCTTGCGGGCTTCATTTTGAAGTGATTTTGCCACGAGAAAACTATGCTCCTTTATGAACATTAGCCGCTTGCCGAATAGCAAAACAGCTACTTCTTACCTCTGTCCTTGATTAATATTGAAATTAATCAAGGAAATTGCAGTGAAAGAATTCGTCGTAGTGGTTTTTACTGTTAGCGTGTAATAGTTTTTGCAATTATCAAGGAAGAGGTAGTAGCATGAAGAATTTGTTGCGGTGATTCTTTATTGTTATAGCAAGCTGGCGAGGCTTCTAGAAAACATTCAGTGAACTTTCAAAATCAGCACTTTTGTGTGCTTTTTTTCACCTTGTGTTCAATATTGCAATCATAGTTTTGACGTCCTTGCTAATATAAGTGCATGACTCAGAGTCTGCATACTTTGGGATTGTGCTTTAAACATCCTGATTTTGCTAACAGATTGTCTTTTTTTTTTTTTTTTTAATCAGTAAATAGGTCGGTCCCCTTCTGTTCTTGTGAAGTTTGTCTGGTGTCATTTCACAGGGGTGGTTCAAAGAGACCAAGAAGGGAAAACTACACCCTGCGCGAGAGTGGCAGCTTCTCCTCGGATTCCACCTATGGCTCGTCACCTACGGACTCCTGTGATTTTGGTCTGAGCAGCCAGATGAGCAGGGAGCAGCCGCCAGAGTTTTTCGTGGGACAGAGCAGTCCCGCTGGCCTTTCGCCCGCCATCACGCCCGAGGACACTCGAAACAAGGGTTACGACTTCTCAAGGCAAGCACACATGGCTTGCCACACTTCCTGTGTTTTCCTCTGTAGAATTAATGGGATTTTATGAGAAAAGAAGTGTGCACCAAATCCAATGAGGGTATGAGCTGAGGAAAGGCTTAGTAGCACTTAGACAAATTTGTTCACTCATGTTTTGGGCTTGGTAAGCAAGAGCAGGCTGTCAGCTGGAAAAAGAATGCAGTAAGTTTTGCAAGAAGCTCTCAACCTCTTCTTGTTGTGTCTCAAAATGAAGGAGTCTGTGAGGAGAGAAGAGATGCAGTATTATGTGGCTGTTGTGCAAAGCACTGTACGCTCGGCGCATTTGAGGCTTAATGATGCTTATCACTGCAAGGGGGGAAGAGGCTACGAGGCAGGATAAGGCACGTGCATTCGTGCAGTGGTTTTGTTCAGGTGATAAAAATGTGCTCTTCTGAGTACATGGTATGTGTGAAACATAAGCCCACTGTAAACAAACTTTAAAAGATGCAATGTGAAAATCCATTAATCCCAGCGTCGTCAGTGCAGTTTGTTCCATAGTAGTACAGAAGATCATGTTTTTTTTATTTTCCTTTAGAGTTTCTTTTAGTTTTATGCTTAAAACTTATTTAATGCTCCTCGTACCAGGGCATTAGTTTTATGCCCTTACTGTGTGTTATTGGCGTCATTGACATGGGCCTACCTGCACTAACCAAAATTAGAGGGCCATATTTCTGGTCGTGTCATATTTGCATTCTAAAAGCCTCTTGGTATCAAGGAAAGGTAAGGTACATAAATATCTCGCTTTGTGAACACCGGATGGCAGCGGAGTAAACCTATATATATATATTTTTTCTTTCACAGATTAAGGCAAGACCTTTTTTCGCAAAAGTTTGGGTTGTAATGCAGAAATACACATAAAATTTCATAACAAAATTGTGATGCAACCATTCTTTATTTAATGTTGAGGGTGGTGTCATACCATTTTGCTTCCCCTTTAGCACCCATCTGCTAGTCGAGGTTTTCTCTCTCTCTCTTTTCTGTCATGGGGCAGGTGAGCTGCCCAAAAAAAAGAAAGTGAGCCAGTTTATGCACCTTTTCCTCGCTCGATACAAAGAAGTCTAGACTTCATGAACGAGACAGCCTAATTTGCTTTGGGCAGGGAGGCCCGGTCAGCCAGTAGGGGGTGTTTATTTATTTTTTTTATTTACCCTCAAGGTCTTTCGGCGTTACAGAGGGCAACCCCGAAAGGGTACAGAGGGTGTTGCGTTTTAAAGTTACTGGTAGAGTATGTACGCACGTTTCTCGGACAGTGGCTCACTTTGATGTCATGTGCTGTGCTGAGCATGGCAAGGGGCATCCAGTAGTGACCGCTTTTCTCTGTGTCTCTGGTCGGTTGCAGATTTGTGATGCCCTCTCTGCACACCCCGGTGGCATTGCCTCGAGAAGGTGACGACCGGGAATTGGCCATGCACCAGATAAGGGAGTCAGCGGGCATGAGCAGCGAAGAGCCGTTGCTGGTGGCAGCAGCCGGAGGGGATGCATCGAGCAGGGGTTCCGCCCATGCATCGGCGGGGCTGGACTTCCAACCCATCTGGTGCCTGGGATGTTACAGTCACTGGCTTGTAGTGGGCTGCCAGAATGGCCGCATTGAGGTCAGTGCACACTAAGGCCTTGCTTGCTCTGGCTTTGGCTCACTTGTGGAAACCGGCGCCTTGTACCCAAAGCTTACATAGTCACAGAAAGCTGTCTGTGACGCGTGACTCCGTTCTTTCAACGGTTGGGTCCTCTGAGTAGCATCACCTGGTGACAGATAGTGGAAATACTGTAAAAATGAATAAGAGCGCATTTAAAGCCTGCCGTACTCGTTGCCTCAGTGGCGCAATGGATTAACATTACTTACCTGAGCACCTAGCGAATAAAATATATGTTCGAATTTTGTGTTTGTAACTTTTTATCCTGGATTTAGTTTTTAAATAGCAACAATAAAATAAGCTACCAATATCTTTCCTGGGGGGTATTCCCCTTTAGGTTGCATCATGTGATGTTTTTATTTCTTAATAGCAACAAAACCAACCGTGAACACAGCCACGAGACAACAGCACGACAACGCTAACACTATTTATTTATTTTCAACGTAATCATTTCCTGTCTTTTGTGAGTGTATGTTACCGTTAGGTTGCGTTCAGACACACCTCTCGGTAGCAATCGCCGCTTAACCCGCTCAGAGGCAACCAGTGACGAGAAAAATGTTGCGGGACCCTACCGTTGATGAGACGGAGTTATGTGTCTGTGACTATAATGGCCGCTATCATGGAAAAATCTTGCATGTTGTGGCTGTGTTCATAATGAGGCCCTTTATATACACCTTACAAAGGCAGGCAACTGGTTTTACTCCTAAGCAACCCTACCAGTTACACAAGTTCTTGGGGCTGGTGGAGTAGAAAGCTGTTGGATCAGGACTGCAGGTAATGAAGTATTGGAAAGAGGAATGCACTGTTTGGGTAAATAACGGTTCCGAACGGATGTAGAGTGGGAGGTTGCTGAGATGTGTTGAAGGAAGGGGCTATTTGTTGTTGATAACTTATTATTTATAAGGATGCGTAATACATTACTATTGATTAGAACCCCACTATAGTAAACTCAGATATAAAAACTCGGCTGTAGTAAAGTGAATCTGGAGTCCCAGTTCATCTTTCATAAATGACTGTGCATGTTTCTCCCTTTATAGAATAAATATTTTTAGTAAAAGTCTGTTATATAATAAAATGCGCCTGGCCGTTGCCACGACTTTGCACGAAATTAAGTCGGCGCACGCGCGCTACCTAGGATCGTGAGTCAGTTCTTTTTTCCTTCTTAGTAGTACTCAGGAGAGGCCAACTTCGTGTAGGCCTCGGATTCGTAAGGGAAAGCATTCAGCGAATAGGGGGGGGGACGAGAATAAAGCTCTCTGCGGAAAGGGAAGAAGGCGGCGCAGTCCATTAAGAAATAAAGAGAGTAAAAGTGCAGAGAAAGTAAGGAAGAGAAGAAACGGCCGAACATTTGGAGCACTGTGTAGTACAAGGCAGCAGTGGCAAGAACTGAAGGCTCGGCGTGTGAGGTTTTACAGTGTTTTAGTGATGCACACATTTCTCAATTGCCTTTTAAAAGACAGAAATAGGAGAAGGGGATGCCATTATTAGGATTTGGTTTTTACGTGAAATCAAACCCTGTTGTATTCGTAGCCACATTGCCCTCATGCTTAAGAGGTACTTCCACACGATGTAAACAAAAAAAGTCATATAACTGTAAAATGGCACAAAGAGATGGTAAGAGAGAGATGCGAGGTATTTTAGTCTTATTATTTTTTTTTTATTTTTTTTTTATTGAGTAACAAAGCGTGTTCAGTAAGTAGGCATTTAATTACCAGACAGCTTCTTCAGGACTGTGTCATCACCAATGTAATAAATAATTTTGCTGGTCCCAGTGACTTTACTATAAAGGAGTTCTACTACACAGATTACCACTTGCTACTTGCTTATCGCCAGTAAATAATTTATAATCAAACTTCTTTTCTCACCTGTTTCGGTTTCAACTGTCAAATTATGACTATGACAACAAAGTTAAATTTAGGTCACATGAGAGATGAAAAAAAAAAAACTGATATAAAAATTTCTCCTTAATCATTTTGTTTCGCTAAAATTGAACTCAGCCTGCCTCAAAAGTAGGAATCACGACAAGGGAAAAGACAGCGATTGACCTACTTCACTTTGGTGTCATGGCCATCGCTCAGGTATCGAAAGCGAAACAGGTGAAGGAAAAATCAACTGCAAATTATTTAACAGTCGTAGCAAAACCCACTTCACAATCCTTGTACAGTAATGTCTTACTCATCATTAACAAGAAGAAAAATGCAAGCAAAGTTTGGTATTTATGCTTCTTTAAATGTTTCAAAAAGTGAAGGGACAGTTTTACCATATTGACTTAGCCTTGTGCTTGCCTTGGCTAACTCCTAGGCTTTGTCATCTTTTTCTTTGCGATTCGCAACAGCTCTGGCACATGCCCACTGGTCGCCTGTGCGGCATTTATACGGACAACACCGATGGAGTAACAACGGTCACAGTCTCTGGCCACAGGTAAGCATGTGTCTCTTTCCTTCGTTGTGCTGTGCTGTCATAGGGGCTCTAGGTAGCTGTGTCTGTTAAACAGTAAGATCCGCTAACTTTTTCGGTTAGAGTGTGTTTTGCTAGAAAGTGCATTTTTCGGTCTGACTCTTCTCACATGTTCCTGGGACGAAAAAAAGTCTCTTGTAGCTTGCTCCTAGAGTGTACAAAAGAAACAAACAAATGATGAAATTGGAGGAACTAAAAATGAATGGCTGTGTCTATGAAATGAGCTCTACGAACTTTCTTTGCATGTTCAATAATTCAGAAGAAGCAAGACGAAAAAAGGACAGGTCACAGCTGGTGAGGATTGAACCTATGACATATGCATGCCACATGCAACGCAGTGCACTCTCAACCCTTCTATTCACGATCGCATTTATACTTAGTCGCCATGTTTTGATGGAAGCAGAAAGCAAAAGGCGGCAGTGGTAGTGTTAAAGGATCCAGGGTGGTGAAAGCTGATCTGGATTCCTCCATTATGCCATCTCTCAAATCCTTAGCCACTTCAGTACAATAAACTCCCCACGTGCGCATATTTGCATATGCTTACCCAAATGTAATGTGGCCATGATTGTAATTGGAGAGTCCACTTTGCAGGTGTGAAATGAGGTGAGAAAAAAAGCACACTAATGTAGCGTCAGGATAGCTTCTGCAAGCACAAAACAGGAAAAGAAATGAAGGGTGTACGAGTGTTCCGAGAGGAATGAGGTCGCAGTGTACTTGGCAGAAGTTCATTAACACTTCTTTTTGGGCGAGTTGGTACATTTTTGGAAAACTTTGAAAACTGAATTACCGGCGCTTGTGTCTCGTCTCTTGTCTTTAGTGGTCGTGTGTGTTTGCACTCTTTCAAAGTTTGGCAGAAGTGTATGAAGAAAGTTTCCTCCAGAATTGACTTTCCTACGCTTGTTCTTCAAGCAAGAGGAGCTGTAACAGGTGTATGTGAAGGCTTCGTGGAAATATTTAACAGCAGACACACATTAGGTTCAGGTGTCGGCAAATGGGCAGTGGTACTTCTGTGCGGCATATTTTTGCATGCTGAATATTGTCGCGTTTTGGTGATGGTGCCAAAACCAGCAAAAGGAGAGACTGGCGTTGGACTGAGTGAACTCTTGGGCTGACTTGCACCTGCTAAAGAATAAAGCGAATTGGCGGCAACGATAGCGGCAAGCATACTCGACAATCGTTGATCTATGAATGCCTGTTGCATTCGGCAGTGCTCAATTTAAAGTTGGCGCAGAAACATTCAGATAAAACAGCCAAGGAATACTGGAAAAGTCTGGAATAATGCGGAAGTAGTTGTGCTTGCCTGTGATCATTCCAGACTAATCTCAGCGCATCTTGCGCTACAAAGAAATTGATAAAGGCGCATGCTATACCGAGCATGAACAAATAAAGGGCACGCGATTGGTTTGTGCGCCAATCAAAGTGACAAGGCCGCATGCCTGCGGCTGTCGAAAAAACAACGAACAAGGATTTCAATGGTTTGCGGCAATATAGTAGATTGTGATTAATTCGGTATTCAGGGGACAAGAAAAAGTGCTCCAATTAACGAAAAGTTTTAATTACCAAATAGCCTTGAAAAAAAAAAAAACTGCCAAAAGCCATTTGGATCACAGTAATTTCCTCTGATAATACTGCATGATGATAGTCTGCATTTGAGATGGAAACACTGGTGAGCACAACAGTTTTTCCCAGTTTCATCAAGAACCTTGTAGAATTGCTGCAACATTATAAGGGCCTCAGCTACCCTTTTTGCAGCGCGACACACCTGTGATGGCATCCATCTTGTGTGTAACGGATGGCCAATGCACTGGGCTGTGCACATCTGATCAGTAGCCGGTGCGTGTAGTGCTCTTACCCTCTTGTGGTCTACTGTCAAGTGCATGATTGCTGCCAGCAGGGTAGTGTTCTGGCCACTTTCCTCCCGCTCCGGTATTCCGCCTCTTTACGAAGGTCGGTTATTCCCACGTGTTTCAGAGTGGTCATGATGCACTGCGAGGAATGTAGCTTGTAGATGGTGGCAGCACTGCATTGGCCTATGTTTCTTTCGTTGAAGCAAGTTGCATTGTGTTACTACAGTCTTGGAACTCTTGCTCAGAGCTTTTTACAATGAGGCTGTGAGAGCCATTGCCAGTGCACAGGACTTTTATTATCAGAGGATCATGCCCTCTTCGGAACATCAGCAGCCACACCTGTGGGCATTCACATCCCCAGACAGCACAAAATGTTGGCCCAATATTGGTAATCTGCTGGTAACGTCTGGTCCAACATAGGACCGGTGCATTGCCAATGTAGCACCACTATTGGACTGGCGGTTTGTGCCGCCTGGTTACATTGTGCGAACTCCAGCTTGTTGCGGTGTTTCCAGCATTCTTCTGGTAGTCAGTGCTTTAAAAAAGCACTGCTAGAGAAAGCGCGGTGTTAGTTTCAGAAACTGGTCTGCTGAATGTATGTGGCACCAGTGTTGATCTCGACCTGGCATATTGTGGCTTACTTGTGCAGAATAATCACGTCGAGAGTAAGCGGCATCTTGGAGTGCTGGCACCTTGAGATGTACTGTGATCGGCGATCGTCTGATGCAGCAGGTAACAAGTGTGATGGATGCATCTTTTCTTTACTTTTTCTTTTCGTTAAGAAACTGCGGCAGGATAACATAATGCGGCACACCAAGATGGTGTTCGCACACATTTTAGGCCTATATAGCTTGTGTGTGCATGTTTTAATTGGACGAAAGCGTTAAAGCAGGTTTGTGTTTTAGTGACAGAACTTGAATTTATTTTGAAAGATTCATTGATCCGAAGTGACCTTGAATTCAATTTAGAGGATTTAGTTCTTTTGATTTGATGAAGACGTAGCTGAAACGCTTTTCTGTTTGGTGACATTGCATGGCTCATCTTCACCGCATTCACGCACACACACACACACACACACACACACACACACACACACACATTTGTCTGATCAAGGTAAGTTCAAGTTGAATGTAGTGAATTTATGTAATTAAGAATAATTTTCTTTCTGTATTCATCTCACTCTAAACAAAACTGTTTCCCTGATAATCTTGGGGGTATACAAAAGAGTTAGCTAATTAGTCCTTGCTAATTAATGAAGTTCTCAATATGAAACTCTGAGCCATGCCCCTCTCTGTTGCAGCTTGGGAAAGTGCAGATGTGCAGGCCAAACTGGTGTGGGTGAACAGCGTCCGTGCCCACACTCAGCCCATCTCAGTTGTCTGCGTTGAAGGGGGTCAGATAGTCACTGGCAGCCTGGATCGCCTGCTCAAGGTTTGCTGCACTGAGCGTTCTTCTCTCCAGCTTGTCTGCCACTGCGTGAACGATCTAGCATAACATAACTGGATATGGATTGTGTGGTATCCTGAGAGGGTATTGACTTGCACAAGCTTCCTGTCAATAAAGACGAGAGCACTGGCTGTTCACTGCATCTGAATGGCTAGGGCAATCTTGGTGGCTCATTCACTAGGTTCAGTAAAAATAAAAATAAAGTCGTCTTGCTTTACTTAAGTCCAGAGATACAGGTAAGTGTAATGCAGTTTTACAGTAAGTCCAGAGATTCAGTTAAGCCTTACACAGTTTTGCAGTAATTGCTTTGACTTACATACACTGCGAGTTTAAATTGTACTAGAATGCATAGTCTTGTAGAGACCACTTAAGATTTTGTACGAAAGTCAGGCGTACCAAACGCCCACAGTCCCTCCTTTGTTATTTATTAATGCTGACATTTGTTGGATGCCTTGAATGCCTAAGGTGCCTGTGTTAAAGCATGCCTTAAAAGAAAATTCAATTTCTTTTCGCCCTGAAGCAGTTAATTCTTCATAATTATTGGGGTTCGTCTGCTTCTGGTTGGGTTTTGCAGGTGTTCCGCTGCGACACAGCCATGTGTGTATACACTCTCCACGGTCATTCTGGGGGCATCTCGGCCATACACGTTGAAAAGGTACTTTGAGGAGTCTGCTGCATGCTTTGGGCTATGTTGGAAAGAAATAAAATACCTGGGCTGAAAGGTTGTTTAACTAAAACCAGAAAACTATCAGCCTAGATTTAATCAATACTATAATAAAAGCATCTAGAGTTTTCATTACAGCTAAAATGCTAACTATCTGACAGAGCTGTCACCTGTATCAGTTCAGTTCAGGCGTTCAGTCGTGTCCGACTCTTCGTGACCCTATGGACCATGTCACGCCACGCTTTCCGGTCTCTTACTATCTTCTTAACATCACATAGCTTCATCTGCAATGCCTCGAGAATGCCATCTAACCATAGTATAGGCCAAAAGGAGCAGAGTTTGGAACACCTTACTGTCCCACGAAAAGGCCTGATAAACTGATTTGCCATTTAATATCTCATCAGCCAAGTCGAGTCCACTGCCTGGATCTCGTAGCCCTGTCCAACTACTGTTGTCTGGCCTCACCCACCTACAGTCAGTCTAATTTTTCGTTCTTGACCTATGCAGCCTTCCTTGCCCCTTTTGCTTTAACCCTTAGCAGCCGAGAAACAAACATGTCAGGTAAAAGTTAAAAAACATTAGCATTTCATCCATAGTAGTACCCACGTTGCAGAAATGCAAAATACCTGGTTGATTGTCAGAGAAATCATGATCACTGTACAATGAAAATTTGCATATTGTGGTGAATTTGAGAAGATGATAATGCTAAATCTATGCACATGTGCACACAATAAAGCAGAATTGACAACACTTTCAGCACTTCCTAGGTCACTAGTAAAGGGTGTTGTGCCATTAGGATTAGCACCTTTTGCAAGCAAGTTATCTTTGAGCAAGTCTTCCCTGCATTGCTGGAGGTTGGCACTTAACCTTGCTTTGGTAACTATTTTGTAATCGGTATACGTTAGCGAGTGCACAGAAGAACCACTGACATTTTTAGCGTTTTTGTACCATACACGTGCACCAGTCACTATGGGGCTAATGTAGGAGCTGGAGTAAGAATAAGTTTCATAAACTTTGCACCAAGATAGTCACGGTACATAGTGACCGGTACGGAACCTGTCGTACAGCCGGGTGCATCGGCGGCAGTGAGCGGCTGCCAGGACGGCCTGGTGTGCGTGTGGGACCTGATGACGGGCACGTGCGCCTACAGCCTCACGGCACACCGGGGTGCAGTCATAGCGTTGCACACCACCCGACTCTACCTGCTCAGCCTCGGGGCGGACTCGCGGCTCCGCATATGGGAGAAGAGCCAGGGACACCTCCTCCACACCCTCTACCAGGTGAGAACTACTGCACAAGAAAAGCTCTGGGGAAACCTGCCAGCCTCAGAAGTCACCGAAACTACTGCACAAGAAAAGCTCTGGGGAAACCTGCCAGCCTCAGAGGTCACCGAAATGGAAATGGTTGTGACACCACTGGCCAAGAAAAGAAAAAATCGTGCACTGTACTCGATAGTGGGGTCAAGGTTTCAGAGGCGAAAAGTGCTTCCCCTTTTTCTTGCGCAGCATATACACTTCTCGGTTGAATTATTAAGTTCCTCTCAAAAAAAATTTTGTGTTGCCAACGCTCATTATGGCGGCATTGTCCTAATTAAATATATGTTTTAAATGTTAGATCAGCACGGAGAAAACTTTTTGATTACAATGAGTTGTTTAAGAGCGTCTGGTTCCAAAAAGCTTCCATACATGGCACTAGCTGCTCCAGCAATAAAGGTAAAAGCAGCACGCAGGAAGGCCTTTTTATGGCCGAACTATTGCCAAGTGACACAGTTGCATGGCTGAGTCCTTTCATTGCCTAGAAAAGTTGTCAACTAGTACACAAGTGCATGCCAAGGGCTGTTCGCTGCATACACTCTGATAGCCAAGGCTTACTGCCAACGATTTGAGAGTGTGTTAGAGCGCTCTCAAATCATGACTGGGCCACTTGTAAAGAGGCACCACTGCTGATACATTGCAGCGAAGGCCTTTGTGATTTCGGAGATAACGTTCCTTGACGTCCTTGACAGTATGCACGAAGCTAAGCACTTAACGAAACTGGGAAGAATAGTCAGTCTCACTTGTGTTTTTCATCTCGCGTGTAGACAACCACTGTACACCTGTGTATGACATAAATCTGTTTTTATGCAAACGGTTTTTGGCATTTAATTTAGGGCCATTTGATAATTTGAACTTTCAGTTAACTGCAACATTTTTACCTGTCCCTTCAAGGCTGAGTTAACGAGATTTTACTATATACATGTTGTGCAGTGGCAGAGAGTCGTGGAGTTGTGTACTGACTTATTATTGGCAGAGTGGCAGTTTAGGTCCAAACACTGGTTGTTATTCTGAGCATTTCACAGATGCACTCTGAAGTCTATGGAGGCTGCACAAGTGGCTTTTAGATCTACTACAGTCGAACCCGGTTATATTGAACCCGGATGTATCGAATTTTGGTTATATCGAACTCATGGAATATCCCCTTGAAAATCCCATGTAAAAGTATAGGAAAGCCGCGTCATATATTGAACTTAATTTAACGGGTGTTCGATATATCGAACTCCGCACCACGCACTGGAAAGTGTGCCTTCCTCAAAGACGATCCCATCACCCTTGGCCGTTTGCCGCGTGACGTTTTCAAACCATACGCGGTAGGAATGAGAGGGGACAGTTCGGCGACGGCTGGTCTGGGCAGCGCCGCGCCCATTCTCCAAAGGCACGCGCATCTGCAGTTATCGTTTCCCGTGCGCCAACACGTGACGTTTGCAAGCCATGTGGGTGTGCCCATCCTTTTGCCGAGCTATCTCTCTCCTTCAGCACGCGCTACGCGTGCGCCAAGTCAGCTCAGCCCGTTTTCAGACAGGCGTCGAACGCTTTCTCCAGCGTGTGTTGCGAACCCTCTGCGCGTGGCGGCTGACGTGGCTATGGCGCCTGCGGACGTTAAAAAGCGGCAGCTTTTTTTTTTTTTTTTTTGCGAGTCATTTTTTCTTATTGTCGTGCTGTTCGGACGTTAAGAAGCGGCAGTTTTTTTTTTTTTTTTTTTTTTTTTTTTTTTTTTTTTTTTTTTTTTTTTGCGGGAGTCATTTATCCTCGCATGTATGAATCAACGAAAGCACGCGGACAGCTTCTGCGATCATGACGACCGCCCCAAGCGCGGCGTGATAAATCGAACCAGGCTTGTGCAATCAAGCCACCACGGGCACTCTGCCAAGTTCGCTCCCCGCCGCCGCAGGAGCTGCCAAAAGATAAACACACCGCGACGTTATCGCTGCACAGTATCTTGGCATGCTGCCAAGAAATGAGCTGTGGATGAGACGACCGAAACGCAGTGTGACATGCAAGCGAAAACGCTGGTGATTTCTGCCGCGGCGACACAGGAACCTCTTTTGAGCTGCCGCGGTGGCTCCAGCAGCAAGAGGGACGCAGTTCCAACAAGTTTGAAATTTTTCGCTCTGTCGCTGCCGCTGGTCGCTGAGATCGTTGAATTGCTTGCATGGGAACGAGCTGGCCTTAACACAGTTTTATTTTATTTTTTAAATCTTGGTGCAGAAGTGGAGGGTGGGTTCATTATGCGAGTGGGTTGATTACGCAACAAATACGGTATCATTTTTTCGCATCGTAAGTGCCGTCACAAGCCGATTTCTGTATATCGAATTATCGATATATCGAACTATTTTGCGATCCCCTTCGAGTTCGATATATCCGGGTTCGACTGTATTATTTTTTGTAACGTTTTTCACTGACCAGTGTGACGTTTGTGTGCAGATAACTCTTATATAGTAATATCATGAGCTTGCTGTTCTGGGTCAGTAGTTGGGGAGCACAACTACTGAGCTGCGGGACCCAGATTCAATCTTAGCCACGGCAGCTTTGCTTTGATGGAGGCAGAATACAGCGCACCCGTCTACTGTGCAACATCGGTGCACAATGAAGATTCTCATTTGGCTGATATTATTCGAAGCCTTTCACTGCAGCGCCTCTCATAGCCTGAGTCTCATTGAGATGCTAAAACCCATAAACCAATATGTCATGCAGCTGTTAGGGTGTTGAATGTGCTGTTGCCGTTAAGTTGTAGAAGTAAGTCAAGTAGCTTGTGGTATCCTTCTCGCATAACTGAAAGTGATGTTAAGTTGCCGCTATAAACCGACTTGCTCATCGCCTGCAGAGGCTTACCCGACAACAGTAGAACTGTGACCTTTCTTTTCCTAACCTTTTCTGTCTTTTCAGGCGAACACTCTCTGCAACACTATGGCACTTCTCTCAGAAACCATTGTTGTCACAGCCAAGGAAGTAAGTATGAAGCATTCTTCAGGAAAAGTCAGCTGTTGGCTGGAATTCTGAATGTTCCCTAATGTACTCACTGCCTCAGTTATATTTTCTTTTTCACTATTTTTGTTTCCCAAAGATATGAGGGTTTGGCATGCAAAGGTTAGCTTATAGTACACATCTATGTGTAGTCAGTCACTAAGATTGTGTCACAGAGAAAGTGATAGAGGTATTTAATAGGGGACATGGCTCTTAAAACTATTTTTCTTAATTTTTGATCAAACTTTATTAAACTTGGTATTCTTATTCAGTTTCTTGCCCTGATTTCACATATGTAACTATTTTTAAAATGAGCCAATTAGATCAAAAGATAAATTAAATTAATGGTTCTTAATTTGCAGAAACAGTGAAAAATTAACTGCATTGCAAAAATTTCATATGGACACTTTGCTAGGTACTAGATTGCATAAGGAATACAATTTTAGGAGAACTTTTTTGATATAACAAATATTAGCAATGTTATAGCAGTTCGAAATTCACTGTTCCAAATGCGGGTGCCCTACTATCTGATCTAGAGTATAACTGAAAAATGTTTGAAACATAAATGGCATAATCTATTCCTAACATTGTGTGCTTTGCACTTTTAGCTACATGCCACAACAAAAGTATGGTTCTACCTCCAATAAACGCAGAGATATCGCTTCCACAAATGAGGAAGCAGTCAAGAATGGGTGTTTTGAGAAAACGAGAAAAAAAGAGCTTTAGAACCAGCTTTTTTTTTTTTTATGGGCGGATTTGCACCAGATTTGCGTCATTCGAGCGTTTTCTCGAGCTCATTCCAAAACTACAAACTGTTTTTACCTAATGCAGGTAGTTTTAAATATAGTAAGGAAAACTGGTCTTTTGTTTGGAAGAAGCATGGATAGTAAACATATACCTTGAGGAGAAGATTTGGGATGATCTAGAATCACAAAGGACTGCAATAAAGCATA
Organism: Amblyomma maculatum; assembly: GCF_055883805.1. Classification (NCBI taxonomy): domain Eukaryota; kingdom Metazoa; phylum Arthropoda; class Arachnida; order Ixodida; family Ixodidae; genus Amblyomma; species Amblyomma maculatum. The sequence goes on along the minus strand of NC_139345.1, from coordinate 103,878,294 downwards.
GATGAGCATTCTGGGATGATTTGGAAGAAAGTTATGGCTTGTCAAACTTGCCAAAAAAGGCTCATTTTGGTGACTGGGACTAAAGATCTTTTTTGATAATAATGGCAAAAAAGCAGTGGTTAAGAAGCAGTGTTCCCATAGAACATGAGTTTATCTCTCTGGCAAAAAAATAAAAAAAGAGGAAAGGAAAGAAAGAATTATTGCAATAGCTGCTATAGAAGCCTAAATATCGTTCCTCCAAAATCACGACTAAAATCGGTGAAAAATGTTTTTGGCATATTTTTGAATTGCCAAGGCTTACACAAGTCAATAAAATGAGTTATGACTGGTTTTTGGTGTGAATGCACCATTTCCCTTCGAGTTAATTGCCGCTGCAACTCAGAAAGAAATTTATTTCGGCAAGGTTTGAGATTCTGCATGCAGCGCGTGACACCGTTTCGTGACCGCCGCTGCCTCCACTAAACTTTTCTGAGTGCTCGATCTGTCGCGCCCATGAAAACTGCTTAGATATCACTCTTTCATCAGTATCGTCATTATTACGATGCTTGTACGCGGAATATGCGTCATATGCCACTTGGACACGGGGACCGCATCATCATTCACTCCTAGATTTCATTACACTAACCAACCTTTTTTCATTTATTTGACCATACCCTTCATTCTTCATAACATTCCTCTTATGCCCCCAGGCAATAAGCATCGCAAAAAACATTGTTCGTTCTCCGATACTATCGCCGTTTATCGGCCCATCGCGGAACGTCGGCTCTTCGTCACTGATTACAGATAACACGATGCAGCGTTGTCGCGTCACCAACGCACCTCAGGTACCTGGCGACATGTATGCGAAGCTATCGTGAGAGCGCCATTATTAGAAGTGCCCTGTGCAGTTCACTGTACATACTGAATGTTCTGTTAAAAACGCGAACAACATTGCTATGCTTTAGCATGGGTTTCTCAAGGGAATATCCTGAGAGTTCAGTACAGTAGAACCCCGCTGTTGCGTTCCCGGGTGCTGCGTTTTCCCGGCTGCTATGTCCTTGTGGTCGAGTCCCAGCATGACTCTCATAGACTTCCATGTATTAGAAACCCCGCTGTTACGTCGTAGCTTGGGACACGTTCCCGCATGATATGTTGTGAACTCGCACCCAAAGCCAACCCGAAAAACAAGCAGCGACGACCATGTTTACTTTTTTGGCGAATTGACTTGGCCTGGCTTGGTCTAGCATTGCTGGCGTGTCTACAGAGGGCACTAGTGACGCTTGGGCAGGCTGCGTCATCATCATCAGCAGCAGTAGTTGCGCTTTTTTTTTTTTTGCGTCTTGCTGTCTTTCATTACTCCATGCTCCATCCTTTGTGCGGTTGGTGTGTGTGCGACTGACTTCACGATTGCCGAGCTTATGACTCTTTCCGCGTGTATTTTCCGGCTGTGAATTTCGTGTGCACACGCGTCCAGCGCACTCAATCGCCCACCTGGCGCGTGCCAACCGTTCAGCACGTAAATACAGCAAGATGGCATCAACAAAGCGCAAAGCGCTATCCTTGGAGGATAAATTGAATATTCTCCGCACTGTGGATGCAAACCCAACGCGGAAGCGGGTGTGCATCGCTAAGGAACTGGGACTTACGCCATCCACCTTCAACTCTATTGTTTCGAAAAGAAACGAGATCGAAGCAAATGCCCGGTCCTTTGACATCAAAAGCAAGCATGCCCGCGGTGCGGAGCATGTGCAGCTTGACGAGGTGGTGTACAAATGGTTCAAGCAAGCCAGAGCTGCAGGTGTTAATTTTGATGGCACCATTTTGTGCGAAAAAGCACTGGAGATAGCAGACAAGCTCGGGATCGTCGATTTCACTGCGTCAAACGGCTGGATCGACCGATTTAAACGAAGGCACGGAATTTGCTACCGGACCGTGAATGGGGAGGCCGCAAGCGTGGACGTGGCTACTGTAGGCAGCTGAAAAGAGACCGTGGCGCGCATTATCGACGGCTACGAACCTAGGGACATTTTCAGTGCCGATGAAGCGGGCCTCTTTTTCAAAGTACAGCCCTCGAAGACGCTTAGCTTGAAAGGCGAGGCTTGCCACGGCGGAAAATGCAGCAAAGACCGTCTCACCGTTTTGTTGTGTTGCAACTCGGATGGCTCCGAGATGATGAAGCCGTGGGTCATCGGCAAATTTCGAAACCCACATTGCCTAAAGAATATACGTTACCTGCCCTGCCACTACAAGAACAACAGCAAGGCTTGGATGACGTGTGCAATTTTTGACGAGTTCCTCGCGTACATGGACTCGAAGATGGGCTGTCAGGACAGAAAAGTCGTCCTTTTTTTAGATAACTGCTCCGCGCATCCTAAGGACACTACGTTGCTGCGGAACATCAAGGTGGTTTACCTTCCGGCCAACACTACCAGCCACCTTCAACCCTTAGATGCTGGCATCATCAGAAACGTGAAGCATTTTTACAGGAAATGCATCGTGAAGCGATCCCTGGCCTCTGTGGACCGCGGGCAACAGCCAACTGGCATTACGATCCTGGATGCCATGCACTATCTGGCCACGGCATGGAGTGCTGTTACCGCCACAACGGTCAGGAATTGCTTTGCGAAGTGCTTCGGCGACGCAGACAGCGCAGCAGAACCAGGAACCGTGGACAACCCCGGAACCCCCGAGGACTGCAAACTGGACATGGCCATGGAAGCGGTTGGCGCGAACGGGATCGTGTACAACGATTACGTGTCTGTGGATGATGCCGTTGCCTCCTCCGAGATGATGACTATCGACCAGATCGTGGCCGAGTGTGTAGACGCGCACAACAGTGGCGACGAAGAGGAAGAGGAGGAGGAGGATGCGCCACAGCCGGAACCGACGTTTACATCGGCTGTGGCGGCATTGGACCTTCTCAGAAGGTATGTTCGCGACGATCGCAAGAGCCACATGGCACTGCAACTTTTGGAGAAGCGAGTTGTGCTCACCGGACGCGAAAAGATGTGACAGACAACGCTGCATGACTTCTTCAAGTGATAACATGGCAATAAATGCATTCAGTTGCCCACTACTGTCATTTTTCAATTTGTCCTACTTCCCGGCTCTTACGTTTTTTTTTTTACGGTCCCATGAAAAACGTATCAGCGGGGTTCTACTGTATAAGCAATAACTCGGTATTTCCAGGATCTACTGTATGCTACCTTCTCTCGAAGCTTGAATGGCTTTGACCAGCCATTATTACAACATGGCATACATGGCACACACGAAAACAAAACATTGCACACTGCAAGCAACACAGCTGCGTAAGGCATGTTCAAAGGTTGGAGCACGTTGGAGGGGGCGATGCTGTAATGATGACGTATCTTGTGATCCCCACTAGCAAACACCATTGGCTGTTAAAGCAACAGAAGTCAGGCCTTGTCACTGTGTTTGAATAATCACTGGCATGGGTCTGGTAGGTGTTGGCTGGCAGCTGTCATGGCTGAGCACTTATTGGTCATATGGCTGTGCGGTGTTGCGCTACCATGTCACATGGTCGACTTGGCAGGAGCCGCCAACTATGGTTTCTTAATTCAGATGGGAGGCTAATGGGGGTTCCTGCAATTATAGTCATATATGTCACCCCTTATAAGCCATGCAGGCACGTTTGTATGGCTTCTTTAATGGCTTTATTTAAGTGCTGGATTATACTAAAGAGAACGTGTGAGATAATAAAACCAAGTGAGTGGGAAAAGTGCATGTATGCAAACAAGAACTCACAACTCACAAGGGAAGCCAGGGACAGGATCAGTGAATGCTGTCACATTTAAGTGTGCCCCCCAAATTTTTCTTTGTTTTCGGCATTTTTTCGCTCGATCTACCCTGTAGCAACAGCGCCCAAACTTTTTTTTTGTTCGCTTGCAGCTCCACTAATCAGCTGCACATGGGAGGCGCCTATATAGAAATGCATGACTGCCTTACTTTCCTTGTGCTCCGTGTCGTCCCCATCTAAGATCTTGAACCAGCAGAACTAGTCCTTAAGTAGGTCCATGCTAAAGATAAAATAAAACTGGCATCTCCAGAAGGTGCACAGGGATCTGGGAAGTTTGGAGGATTATTTCATGCCCGTAGGTAATCTCTCTGTAGGGAGTGTGCACCTACATCACAGTGGTGGCCATTTTGTTATGCATCAAGCAAGGTGAAAGGCTGCAGGCATGTCTCATCAGCTTATCGTTATCTGTTCTGGTTTGCACTGCAGAAGCTGTGCTCTGCGTAACAAAATGCAGCTCCTGGCATCATTTGAATACCTTCTATACAGCCAGCAACGCGAACCTAGTGCGGCGACTGAGGGGGCAATAGCTGGCACGGGGAGAGCAGGAGCATTTTTGCAGAGTACATTTCCGACGCCGAGGCTGGGCCTCTGTGCATCACCCGTGCCAAAAAGCTCTCATTTTTGTTGGCTTCTTGCGTTTTTTCCTTGGAAGTGTCGCGCAAATGCTCAAGTGCAGCAGCATGAATGGGGGGCAGTCAGCGCGAGTGAAGTGTTAATCTTGTGCACGTTCACCAGTCTGCCAAGCAATTGCCAACTTCCTCTGTACATACTTTTTCTGGGATGTTGCGTTACAGCACGTGCACTAATTAGGACGTCTCAAGCAACGGTAACCTCTGCAGTGATGCAATAATGAGGCCAACAATAGAAGCCTAACAGAGATTAGGGGCGATAAATCTGTGCACTATCTGCATTCAAACATTTTCTCCTTATTGGTTGCAATAGTGAGCGGAGAAGAAGTGTACTCGCAAGCTGTCAATGGTTGTGTGTGTGAATTTTGTACAAGCTCTGCAATTTGATGACGTTGCAGAACTTTGTGCTCATGGCACCCATTGTTCATCTTGGAAGGTGACCACCTAGACAGATGCTAGATAAATGCTGACCATAACTTGACTCAGAATGCTCTATATTGAAAACTGTTAGCCACACAGCTCTCACTCAGGCTTCCTGGCTTCTTTCAGAGATGTCAGGGTTGATTAAACCACTTCTTATCTGTAGCTATGTAGATGGCATGGAGGTCACTCTGGCTGTAACAGACTCGTGTGCGGTAGTGAATCGAAATCTTTACTACCAGTATATTTAAATTCTACAGACTTCTCTATTCCTAGGCCATGCATGCGCGTTCGTACTGCTCAGTTAAAGCAAGGCTTATGTGGGGTGGTTCTTCATATTATGTAGTTTATTACGGCTCTATGCTAATGAGTATATGCAACCTGAAACCAAATTTCACAACAGACTTAATTGTTTAATTCTGTCAGGGTCAATTGTAAAGGGCTAGGGAAAGTAAAGTGGGTAACAGGAAAAGCAAGTTGAGATGAAAGAGAAAGCAGTTTGCCAGGGTGTCGCAGGGATAGTAGTGGAAAGTAGTGCACAGACTAAAATGCCATCCAAACCCATCCTCATTTCTTGCATGGCCTGTGTACAGGACCACCTTGTGCTGTGGGATCTGAACCAGGGTGAAGCAGTCCAAGTTGTCATGCTTGGTCCCGGCGACTCCGGGGTGGCCGTTCACCAAGTGCACTGCACCACGGACGCAGTGGTGTGCGACTACGGCCACAGCCTGTGCGTGGTCTACTTCCCGGCACTGAGCACCAAGTTCGACTGATGGGACAGAACCGCATGCCCTTCTCCAAAGATCTCGCCGCTACGTGAGGCTGGCGCCGGCTGCAAGCGGTGGCCGCTGACACGGTGGGCAGCTGACAGGTGGTACTGTCGGCATGTTAACTTAAGCCAACGCAAGACTGTGTAGCCCCGCTTACAGCTGCCTGGATGCCACGTGCCGAGACGCCGACTGGCTGCTCGTGCTCCCCTGCTGCACCCGGTTCCTGCACCCGCATCACTGATAAACGGGTGCACAAGTGTCTCACTGCTTAAGCCGATGACTGTGCACTACTTTGCGAGTGCGTGCAGTGTGACACGCGAGTAGACACACATGACTAGATGTGCTGTCTCTCTGTGCGGTGTCATGCGTGTTTGGCCCACCACCATCACCACCGCAGGTGTCATTATCATCATCATCATCTCTGCAGTCACGTGCGTGGCAGCAATGCTACTTTATCTCTCCACGTGGTGAGCATTCATTTGTCCCTATCTTCATGCATCTGCACGCTGTAAGAGCGGGACTCAACTCATGCATGCATCTACCTTCACTCCTTTGCCGCTGGCTGAAGGCATGGAATATCTGGGTCCACTTTTCAAAACATGTCGTAGTAGCGCTGTGAAGTCCAGTTTTGCTGCATTCGGTGCATTTTCCGACTGCGCAGACCTCGGTGTATGTGTGTTGCTACTTGTTTGAAAGAAGTGTGATCAGAGAGATTTATAATATAAAAAAGAGGAGGAGAGACCGTGATACTGCAGTGGCAGCAACAGTGGACAGACACCACAGTGGGCATTCTGCAGCACTTTGCAGTTGTCAATACCTAAATGTTATTGTTGATTGCAGCTTTTTTTTCGTGGTTCAGTTCCTGTGCTGATGCTGTGTGCTCGTTGTTTAAAATTGTGAGTCTGTGAAGGGATGAAAAGAATAAGAAAACATTGGTGGCATTTGGCCCACTGCTATCATTTTTATAAGGGACCTTCTTTTCATAATGAATTTGTGTTCTTGTTTAAAATTTGGCTTGTTTGTTAGTGTGACCGCCTTATTTATTACCCGGCTCTTATTTTTCACTCATGTCGTTACTTTTGTTTTTTGGGGGGAGGGAGAGGGGGAAAGCTTGTTTTGAGGCTTGTGAGCATATGTACCAGCTGGTAAACGTATGGTTTCTGACCAGCAGTGAATGAGTTGATGCATGAAATGTGACATCTTTTTTCGTTATGTCATGATTGCTGCTGTGACTAAGGTTAACTAAAAAAGCTGTTGCTATACTTTCTTGCCATCTGTACTACTTTGTGTTCCATCGGGAGCAGACATTGGGGTTGAGTGTGGTCACTATGGGCCTGTGTGCATGGGACATTCGGTCTATTTTTGTGAGTCATTTTATCCGCTTCAGAATTTTTAATTTTTTTTACTTAAGGGTTGAAATGCTTTCCGGATAGCCTGTAATTGCTGCAAATTTTGTGATAAGGCGTGCATAATCACTTTTCTATTAGAGCTTACATATTTTGCAATTCTCCATTTATTCTTACTGAGCTGCTTTTCTCGATTTTAAGTGTAAGACTTCGATAAAGATTAATTGTAGCAAAAAGAATTTTTGATACCAGGTCGCAGCTCTTCATATTTCACAGTTTTGGGAAATTTTAATTACAAACTTTGTAGCAGGTGGATTGCAATGCTTGAATATTTGTGATGGCTGCGCATCTCCTAGAACTGTAGAAATTAAATCTCAGTATTACAATTTTTCACTTTGTCAGTGACATAAATCAAGAGAATAAATTGTGGTTTGGCTTCCATCAGTTAGTGGATTTCAAGAAGCTCTTTACGTGCACTGCACATCGTTGTCATTCGATCTGTAGCTGTCAAAAAATCCCTATTTCTCGATAAAATATGAGCGTTCGTGGTCAGTTTGCACCTTAGAGGATTATCTGCCCAGCTTTAATAAATAAAATATTTATATACAACATATACAAGTTGTATATATACAAAGTATATATACAAAATATATATAAGTTGGTGGAAATTTGATACTCCAGGTCCATTAGGGCATGAAACACATTGTTCAAAATCGTTCATCTTTTGCTCTTGCATTTCTTTTCATCCAATTAAAAGTTTTCTGCTGTGCCAGTCAGTGTGATTAAAACAGTAAAAAGGATGGGCCATTGTTGAAAAGATGTGGGGCATTATGTTGATACCTGAGCACTTTTCTTCTGCAAGAGAAATAGATAATGTAGTAAAAGGGAAAGAGCATGCAAGAAGATTGTGTGCATATGTTCAGTACAAAAATATTTTTCAGTGATAAAAATAGAAACCTGTAGAGAGATGACAAATCATCTTTATAATTGATGAACATATTTTAATGAACACATGGGCCCTTTTTCTGTCTTTCACTCTTGCCTCTTTGTCTTCTTTTCTGTACATTTCCTTTTTTGGAATGAAAGCTTTTGTCTGTTATTTGGTGGTTCACCTTGAGCCTTGCCCTGAATATAATACCGCTGTTTTTGCTGCTTTAATTGTATCTCTCCCATTCGACCTCTTTCATTTCTTGTCTGCGTAGCCTACTTACATCACAGAGTATAAAATGCCAGCATCGACGGGTCTTTATTACACAGGAGTAATGTAAAAAGCTCATCTTTACGTGCATCACAACGAATGGAGATTACAGACATGCAGTACAAGAATGCACAGTTGGGCGTAGAAATTTGTGTACTGCTCATTATAGATTGATACTGGTCCTGTTGCTTCTGTTAAGGCCAGGTGAGTAAAAAAAAAAAAGAAAAGCCATAAAAAAATCTTCGTGGCCTCTTTCTTTCATATAAAAGCAAAACACTGACTCGCCTCTTATTAAAATTACAGTAAAATGAAGGTTGGAATCTCTCCAGTCGTTATGGAGCAAAGTAATCTGCAAAAGAAAAATTGTATAAGTTGCTTTGGTTATGAAGATGTCTCTAATGACAAGTGTACAAGCGCCATTTGATGAAGGTAAATAGATAAACAATTTTGTCACGTCACACCCCAGGCCGCTGAATATGGTTGTAGCCAGGGTATGGTCTTATAATGAAACAACCGAATTGATTCTGAAGAAATTTTTGTAGCCACATAGTGTTTGTAATAATCATCTGCTGTTCTGTGGATAAACCAAACTGCAGGTAATTTATATGGGCCAGGATTTAGTATGCAGCATTTGTACATTCACCCCCTGTGACCAACCGACACGATTCTTGTTTTGTGGGAAAAGGGGCACTCCTAGTGCATGATTCACCACGGGCCTCTTTCTGATGTCGCATTGTGGACTCAAACATGAATTCCAGCTTGTTGGATTTCAGATTATACAAGTAGCATAGACGTGCGAAACACACATAGAGAGAGAATGTGTTACAAATGGCCAGACAATCTCTCAAAGCAGTGATCAATATAGTGTGTTGTGCGCCTTTTCGTTTTGCTGGTTTTGTTGCTTTGCAATGGTGTACCGTATTTACATGTGGGTAACATGGCCACAAATATAATTCGAAAGAGGAATTCGTAACCTTAGAAAATGAAAAAAGTCTATATGATAGTATAAGGTGACTCCATCGGTTATGGGGATATGGGAATAGCAGAGCTCTAGTGTACATTCAACCTATGCTATGACCTTGGTTCCAATTATAACTCGAAATGCGTCAAATCAATGAAGAACTAAGGGGATAAAGTTGTGTTGTGTTGGTTTAAATACAGTAGTGTGTTGTGCGCCTTTCCTTTTCCCAGTTTTGTTGCTTTGCATGGGATGTTTGCACTCCCACAGGCTTGCCTTAGGTGTGTTGCATTATGTAACTAACCAGCATAGGGTAACCAAGCATTTTTTAAAATGTTTTGGCATCTTTTATCTACTACTGCTGGTACTTTGTATACGTTATTGGTACAAGTTAAGGTCATAAGTATCATTTCTTGTCAGTCCCAAGGCTTTACTGCAGAAGGAAAAGGGCCAAGTTGTGGAATTTTAACTTCTCATTATTTTCAATGCCTACATGGCGGTCTTTTGAATTTTTAATAATGGATAGCAATGAGCTATTGTGCTTTGCACACCACATTAACAGGCACTTTGCTCATATTCTATTATGATCGTAAAATAGATCTAAGGCATCTTTGTTACATTAATCTGTAATGCTGTGAATGAAAGTGTTTTGACGCTGCCTTTTTTTTTTTTTTCGTGAAATGCTTTCTGTGGTTTTTGTACATAAACTTACCTATGTTTGACTTGGCAGTTCTGTACTGATGGATGACTGGGCATTTGATGGAGCACTGTACATCGAAGCTTGTGGCTTAGCATTCTATCTTCTTTATTTTATTTTTTTTTTCATTAAAATATCTACCGTCTACATTCCCTTTCCATTAAGCGATCTACTAAAAGAAGGTAGCTGTAATTCTGAACAGCACTAGCACAAGCTGACAGACTCGTAATGTGATGCTAGTTTGTGTTGTCTTATTATTTTGTCTAGAGTGGGAGAGGTTTAATTGAGAAGGCATAGAGGTTGGCCTGAAGGATCATTGTCTGGCATATGGCATACTACTCTGCACAGGCAGCGGGTCATTTTGTGTTTAAGAGGCCCCGAAACACCTCCGAACCCAGCCCTCTATTGCTCTTTCTTGCCGTATTTCATGATGTACTGCGTCATTGAGCAGTGTTACGTTCTTTTACACCTATAAAAATGCGCCCATTTCTTGGTTGCTTCACATAGAATAAGAGGAAAGCATGTCCATAAGGGCTTTGTTAGAAAGCAAGCTGCGAAGATAGAGCATGGTGGCAGAAAATGTACGCCAAGCCTTGGGAGTATTGCATATGGTACTGTTTTGGAGCCTGTTGCTTCCCTTCTGGCATGCTAGCAACGGTGAGGGGAAAGCTTCTGAGGCAGAAAAATGGCAGCTTCAAAAAAAATGTGCTTTCATACCTTCCGTTTTGTAGCTCTCTGTATATCCAAAATTTGCCGGAGAGTGGTTTGATGACGGGGCTGTTAGAAAATCTTGCGATTTACGAAAATAGCAGTGACCAGCATGGAGGACTGATTGCATTGATGTTGTATTTGGTCACCACTAGAGGGCGAAAGACTGGAAGCAGATGTAGCAGAACACAAGTAGCGGCACAGCTAATGGTTTGGAACTATGCTAATTTAGGAGTGACTTCAGAGTGGCAGGGCTGCCGGAAGGGGGGGGGGGGGGGGGGCAAAGATGGAGTGTGCTGCATTTTCAAAGTGCACAGGGAATTCTCTGCTGGTAGTACGGTAACACATGACACTTAAGCAACAATTAAAGAATTAAGTAGTTTGTTTTTTTTCAGCCCCATTTGAGTAATCAAAATTGCTTGCTCGATGCTGTGTGCTTGATTACATCAGAGCATTCGGCAGAAGTATAAATTTTTTTCAAGTGAGTGGGAGAGTACCATTTGTTTCATTGTTTTGTATCCCCCTCTCCCCCCCAAACCGTAATTTTAATAGTGTATGTGTTTTTCCAACCAAAAGTCTCCTTGCAAATGCATTTGCAGTGCAGTGAAAACATATTCCTTGAGGTTTAAATATTGTGAGGATTCTGGTGCACCTTAGTGCCTTGATTTTAATCTGTCATTGGCACATGGTAGCTAAGGTGCTGCGTTATGGAGTTGATACAGTAGAACCCCGCTGATAAGTTTTTCATGGGACCGTAGAAAAAAAAAACGTAAGAGCCGGGAAGTAGGACAAATTGAAAAATGACAGTAGTGGGCAACTGAATACATTTATTGCCATGTTATCACTTGAAGAAGTCATGCAGCGTTGTCTGTCGCATCTTTTCGCGTCCGGTGAGCACAACTCGCTTCTCCAAAAGTTGCAGTGCCATGTGGCTCTCGCGATCGTCGCGAACGTACCTTCTGAGAAGGTCCAATGCCGCCACAGCCGATGTAAACGTCGGTTCCGGCTGTGGCGCATCCTGCTCCTCCTCTTCCTCTTCGTCGCCACTGTTGTGCGCGTCTACACACTCGGTCACGATCTGGTCGATAGTCATCATCTCGGAGGTGGCAACGGCATCATCCACAGACACGTAATCGTTGTACACGATCCCGTTCGCGCCAACCGCTTCCATGGCCGTGTCCAGTTCGCAGTCCTCGGGGGTTCCGGGGTTGTCCACGGTTCCTGGTTCTGCTGCGCTGTCTGCGTCGCCGAAGCACTTCGCTAAGCAATTCCTGACCGTTGTGGCGGTGACAGCACTCCATGCCGTGGCCAGATAGTGCATGGCATCCAGGATGGTAATGCCAGTTGGCTGTTGCCCGCGGTCCACGGAGGCCAGGGATCGCTTCACGATGCATTTCCTGTAAAAATGCTTCACGTTTTTGATGATGCCAACATCTAAGGGTTGAAGGTGGCTGGTCGTGTTGGCCGGAAGGTAAACCACCTTGATGTTCCGCAGCGACGTAGTGTCCTTAGGATGCGCGGAGCAGTTATCTAAAAAAAGGACGACTTTTCTGTCCTGACAGCCCATCTTCGAGTCCATGTACGCGAGGAACTCGTCAAAAATTGCGCACGTCATCCAAGCCTTGCTGTTGTTCTTGTAGTGGCAGGGCAGGTAACGTATATTCTTTAGGCAACGTGGGTTTCGAAATTTGCCGATGACCCACGGCTTCATCATCTCGGAGCCATCCGAGTTGCAACACAACAAAACGGTGAGACGGTCTTTGCTGCATTTTCCGCCGTGGCAAGCCTCGCCTTTCAAGCTAAGCGTCTTCGAGGGCTGTACTTTGAAAAAGAGGCCCGCTTCATCGGCACTGAAAATGTCCCTAGGTTCGTAGCCGTCAATAATGCGCGCCACGGTCTCTTTCCAGCTGCCTACAGTGGCCACGTCCACGCTTGCGGCCTCCCCATTCACGGTCCGGTAGCAAATTCCGTGCCTTCGTTTAAATCGGTCGATCCAGCCGTTTGACGCAGTGAAATCGACGATCCCGACCTGGTCTGCTATCTCCAGTGCTTTTTCGCGCAAAATGGTGCCATCAAAATTAACACCTGCAGCTCTGGCTTGCTTGAACCATTTGTACACCGCCTCGTCAAGCTGCAATGCTCCGCACCGCGGGCTTGCTTGCTTTTGATGTCAAAGGACCGGGCATTTGCTTCGATCTCGTTTCTTTTCGAAACAATAGAGTTGAGGGTGGATGGCGTAAGTCCCAGTTCCTTAGCGATGCACACCCGCTTCCGCGTTGGGTTTGCATCCACAGTGCGGAGAATATTCAGTTTATCCTCCAAGGATAGCGCTTTGCGCTTTGTTGATGCCATCTTGCTGTATTTACGTGCTGAACGGTTGGCACGCGCCAGGTGGGCGATTGAGTGCGCTGGACGCGTGTGCACACGACCGCGGAACGAATTCACAGCCGGAAAATACACGCGGAAAGAGTCCTAAGCTCGGCAATCGTGAAGTCAGTCGCACACACACCAACCGCACAAAGGATGGAGCATGGAGTAATGAAAGACAGCAAGACGCAAAAAAAAAAAAAAAAGCGCAACTACTGCTGCTGATGATGATGATGCAGCCTGCCCAAGCGTCACTAGTGCCCTCTGTAGACACGCCAGCAACGCTAGGCCAAGCCAGGCGAAGTCAATTCGCCAAAAAAGTAAACATGGCCGTCGCTGCTTGTTTTTCGGGTTGGCTTGGGGTGCGAGTTCACAACGTATCATGCGGGAACGTGTCCCAAGCTACGACGTAACAGCGGGGTTTCTAATATATGGAAGTCTATGAGAGTCATGCTGGGACTCGACCACAAGGACGTAGCAGCCGGGAAAATGCAGCACCCGGGAACGCAACAGCGGGGTTCTACTATACTAAATATGAGGGCCTGGCTTCGAAAAGAGCAACATACAAAAGTGGCGATGCTAGATGGTTTTCACGCAGTATCATAAAATTTGTGCCGATTTTATCTAGGGCCATAGTCCTGTGTGTGTTCCGTTGGCTAGGTCGTGTGCCATTTGTGGATTATAATTTAATTCATGCATATTACCTTTGCACCCATTTTTGTGATTGATTTCAATGCTGCTGAATTTGCAGATTTGTTATAAGCTTAAAGAGTACTGAGCATTAAAGTATTGCCTGCCTTACGCTACTTGTAGTGCATTTAGAGCAGCCAAATTCAACAAATAGTGCCGGTGCATTGGTTGCATTGTTAAGAAATACAGAGCTATTTTGCTGCACCATATTTTTGTCATGTCTCATTGTGACAAAACATCAAATCACATGTGTGAATATGTGAAGAGTTTTTACTCATAATAAATTATGTATGCTGTGATGTCTCCACTGTCTCATTCCATGAGCTTTTCCATTCTCTCTCTGGCAAACTCTTCACTTCCTGTAGGGCTGACATGGCAGTTGCTTTCTGTGATAGCAATGAAACAAGTACATTGTCACCTGGAATAGAGTAGGGCTAGTAAGAAAAAGTTAGGTGGCACAGGAAAGCGTGTAACCGCGATCTGTGAACAGCCTAAATATTGAATGGGGATGTTTGCATGCAAAATATGTTAGTGAAAAACAAGCTTTTGTAATATCGCCATTTGTTGTAGACAGAAATATTGTTTCAATCAACACATCATCAGATGGTTTTATGAAGTGAAATGATGCACAGATGCTGTTTCTATATGTTATGGAGTCAAGCAATACTTAGTTCCTGGGTTAAAGTTGTAGTTTGTGAAATAACATGGGCACATACCCACATAGGGTGATCAGCTAAGAATTGAGCAGCAGAGAAAGTTTTTGATGCATACTTTTTTTTTATTTGAGAAGTTTGCCATCAAGCATAGTAAAAAGGGAGAGGGGAGTAGGAGAAAGTTAGGAGGAGTGTAAACAGGCCTCTCTCAAAAAACTGGCTGTGGCTTAGCTAAAACTTAGCCTGGATATACGTACCGAAAAGCGAGGTGAAATCAAACTTTCTGCCACATCGTTTAACACTGGTAAACAGGGAGGCACGGGTGGATAGCGATACCCATTGGTAACACTATAGAGAGGAATTTTCTGTTTCACTAGAGATCCCTAATTACACATCGCGCAGCCACGGTTCCACTCAACTCGACAAATGCTGAACTCAACGTCTCGCGTGTGCTGTCACTTACCGAAGTCATGTCTCTCAAGTGCCATAGTCTCTCACACCACAAACATGGCCAAACGGGTTGTTCACAAAGTCCGACCTAAACACTCTGGACGCACTCGCGCTTTCACTCAGTCCTAACACGTGTTCGGTGTAGTGGTGAGGCTTAGAATCTTCCATGTTTTTCCTCCTTCTGCTGCTCCTCCTCACTTTGTTGACTGCCACTGGCCACAGCGATGGCCATAGCGCGTCGTTCGGCTTCTTGGTGGCGTCTTTTCGCGAGGCGTTCCTCGCATTTTTTCGACGTTTAAGATGCACGTTTCGCCTTGGCTCGATCTTTCCTGCATTGTTCGGTGGCCAGCACCTAGGCGACTACCTCTGGATCGAAAGAACTCAATTTCTCCGCTCTTTTGCGTCGTTTAGCAGCAGCCGCACTCTCATTGGCTTCCATGTCGAGTGCGCCCGCCAGTTCTCCGTCAAGTGCATTATATACACGCGGCGCACCCTCCTTGCGCATGCGAAGTCGCGCGCGGCGCATCTGTCGTAAACAGACGGCCCGGAAAGGTCAGGCGGCGGCGGTGGCGAGGAAGCGACCCACATGCGCAGTAGCGCGCGGCGCATCTGTTGGTCAGGCGGCGGAGAGAAGGCGACGCAACTGCGCCTCTCGTGACGTCACTTGGTTTTCGCGCATGCGCAGTACTGGCGGTTCCCGCACACGCGAAACTCGGCTCTGACCCGCGCAGGGTAGCTTTTCGCTACAATCGCATAAGTTGCCAATAAACAGATTGTCCAGCATCTACTTCTTGTAGCCACAGTGACCTGTGTCCCTTCTGCTTGGCCCGAGAGACAGCGGAGCACATCTTTCTTGACTGCCTAATTCCCGCAGCACTCCTAGAGCGTCTGAGAGATATGTTCGGCCTCCCCGGGATCCCATACCCCACCGTGCGCTACTTCAACCCGCTTCCAAAGGAAGGGCGCAAGAAGTTTGTCTTGACACTGGCAGAGGTCAACTATCAGGTGTGGTTGCCCCATTGCAAGGCGGCCAACTCGAATAAGACTCCGAGCCTACATGAAGTGAAGGCCAAAATCAGAAAAGAACTATGGTTCCACCTAGAGAGAGAAAGACGCCACTTAGGGAGAAATAAGTTTTTTGAAGAATGGGGACACCCCATGGTGATCTTCAAAGAAGAAAACGGAAAACTAGAAGTGAGATAGTAGAAGACTTGCTCGCATCAGGCTTTGACCCACCGGGGTGGTACGGACGTGGTGCATATTGTAACGGGTATTGCGCCAAACGTCCAGGCAACGCCCTGAGCCTAGAAGACTGCCGAAGTCCGAGAGTGGTCCGAGCGGCGGTCTGAGCGCGGTTCGATCCAGGCAACCAACTTCGTCGTCTATGTCAACTAGCAACCACTTCATCGTCCACGTCAACTAGCCACTGATTGTCTCCGCTTTGTCATCGACTATAGTTTGTATCACTGCCCCCCTCCTCTGTAGCATCGACGCGATGCTACTAGGAAGAAGTCAGCGAAAAGGTGCACAAAAGTGTCACAAGGACCCAGCGGCGTTGACGAAAAGTTCAGTCATGCACGATCATGATAGGGCTTCAGCCGAACCACGTGCACGACTTAGGATGCTGTGGCCTTCGGGATGGAGCTGAAGCTACGGGAACAACGGCGTAGGTGACGTCACTGATACGGCGAACAATCTCGTAAGGGCCGAAGTATCGACTTAGTAACTTTTCAGATAGGCCGCGATGACGAACAGGTGTCCACACCCAGACGAAGTCGCCCGACTCGTAAGGTACGATTCTTCGGCTGAGGTTATACCGAGCAGCGTCATTCGCCTGTTGTCGGTGGATTCTGAGGCGTGCTAGTTGCCGCGCTTCCTCAGCACGCTGAACAAAGATGGCGTCAAGTTCGGCGTCAGAGCCGCAAGAAGGACTAACTGGCATCATGGCATCCAACGACGTGCTCACTTGGCGACCGAAGACAAGTTGGAACGGGATCAGTCGCGTCGTCTCTTGAGTGCCGGTATTGTACGCGAAAGTTATATAGGGCAAAATCGCATCCCAGGTGCGATGTTCTGCGTCCACATACATAGCAATCATGCCGGTGAGGGTGCGATTGAGGCGCTCCACCAGCCCGTTGGTCTGAGGGTGATACGCCGTCGCACGTCGGTGGCTAGTGTGAGTCAGAGTCATGACCAACCGGATTAGGCGAGCCGTAAAAGCTGTTCCACGGTCAGTGATTACCACGGCGGGGGCGCCATGACGTAGGACAATGTTATGAACGAAAAATTGAGCAACTTCGGCTGCAGTACCTTCAACAAGGGACGTGGTCTCTGCGTACTGTGTTAGGTAGTCTGTCGCGACGACCACCCAACGGTTGCCAGACGAAGACTTCGGAAAAGGACCGAGAAGATCCATGCCCACTTGATGGAAAGGGGTCTTCGGCGGAGCAATAGACTGAAGAAATCCAGCGGGTTTCAATGGCGGAGACTTCCGACGTTGGCAGTCACGACATGAGCGTACATAGGCCCGCACCGATGAGAGTAACCTGGGCCAATAATACTTTGACGAATTCGTGCAAGTGTACGGCTCACCCCCAGGTGGCCGGTGGTGGGTTCATCATTACAGGCACTCAATATACCTCGGCGCAACTCGGAGGTCACAACAAGGAGAAACGTCTCTTCACTGTTAGCGAAATTTCGCTTGTAGAGCACGTTACCACGCAGAGTGAACGTTTGAAGCCCACGATGAAAAACACGGGGAATACGGGCGTCGACGCCCTGCAGATAGTCGACGAGTGACGCTAACTCTGGGTCCATTCTCTGCAGCTGCGCCACTTGGGTTGTACTAATAGCCCCCAGAAACGGAAAATCATCGGCCGTTTCTTCTGGACATATGGCAATGGGCGAGCGCAACGGACAGTCAGCATCCTGATATGCTTCCGTCCTGATTTGTATACGACTGTTACGTCATACTCTTATAATCTAAGGCTCCATCTAGCCAATTGTCCTGAGGGGTCTCTGAGGCCCGCGAGCTAGCATAATGAATGGTGGTCGCTTATAACGCGGAAAGGTCGGCCGTAGAGGTATGGTCGGAACTTGGTGAGGGCCCATATTACCGTCAGAGGGCCCATATTACCGCCAGGCTGTAAAGCCCCTGGGCTTTACCAGGCTGGCATCAGTGTGAACGTCAGTTGCGGCGTTTTCGTCAAAATGACCTAGTATCGGAGGATTCTGTAGGCGGCTGCGAAGCTCAAGGAAAGCGGCCTCTTGTTCACTTCCCCACAGGAACGGCGTGTCATCTCGAGTCAATGTGATTAGCGGTTCTGCGATGTGCGAAAAGTCTCGTACAAAGCGTCTGTAATAGGAGCACAAACCTAAGAACCGTCGAACAGCTTTCTTGTCAGTAAGGTGCGGAAAACCAGAAACGGCAGCTGTCTTTTCAGGGTCCGGGCGAACACCTTAATTTTGCGCTGACCACGTGACCAAGGAAGCGAAGTTCCTCAAAGCCGAAGTGACATTTCTCCGTTTTGATTGTCAGGTTGGCGTCTCGGAGAGCTTTTAACACAAGGCGTAACCTTTCTAGGTGTTGGTCGAAGGTGGTCGAAAATATGACGACATCGTCCAGGTAAACCAAACACGACTGCCACTTCAAACCGGACAGAACGGTGTCCATCATGCGTTGGAGCGTGGCCGGTGCCGAACATAGGCCGAACGGTAGCACCTTAAACTCATACAAGCCATCGGGTGTCACGAAAGCCGTCTTCTCCCGGTCTCTCTCATCCACTTCTATTTGCCAGTACCCACTTTTTAGGTCTAGTGACGAGAAGTATCGGGCATCTCGCAGTTGATCGAGTGCGTCGTCTATGCGGGGAAGTGGGTAAACATCCTTTTTAGTGACGAGATTAACCTAACCTAACCTAACCTAACCTAACCAAGTTTTCTGCAATCGACGCAGAACCGCAGTGTTGTCCTTCTTTCTGAGGAGAACAACCGGCGAAGCACACGGGCTTGTAGACGGCTGAATGACATCGCCGGAAAGCATTTCGGTGACCTGTCTCTGAATCGCTGCTCGTTCCGTTGGAGAAACGCGGTATGGGCGTTGGCATACGGGGCGCATGGTCTCGTCTGTTATTATACGGTGCTTGGCGACCGGAGTTCGGCCCACTTTGGAAGACGTTGCGAATCAGTCTGCAAAATCTGCCAAGACAGCCGAAAGCAGATCCTTCTGAGCCGGCGATAACTCGGTGTTTATTTCGACAAGTGGCAAAACGTGACGAGGTCCAGTGTCGTCTTGAAGAGCTTCTTCCACGGTGCACAAATGTGGACACTCCGCGACGTCTTGGAGGAAAGAGATCACCGTGCCCTTGACGAGGTGCTGAAATTCGTTCGAAAAGTTGGTGAGCAGAACGGTAGTGCAGCCATCCCGTAGGTGGAGCCTAGAAGACTGCCGAAGTCCGAGAGGGGTGCGAGCAGCGGTCTGAGCGCGGTTCCAGACAACCAACTTCGTCGTCTATGCCAACTAGCAACCACTTCATCGTCCACGTCAACTAGCTACTGATTGTCTCCGCTTCGTTGTCGACTATAGTTTGTATCAATATGCACTGCGACCCCGCCCCGGTGGGAACAGGCCGGATTGCATGAGCCCCTTGGCTGGGAAACGCCCGCTCCCCCCCCCCCCCAAAAAAAAAAAAAAACCCAAACCTTATGGTGCGGGAGGCCTTGCCTGGGGTAGCCGTAGGATGATGATGGTCGCAGGTTGAGGTCTGTACCCTCACAGGAGGATCGCACCTAGTGCATCCTTCCTTCCATCTGACAAGGCAAGGTCCCACCGCAGGCCTATTTTCCGTAGGTAGAACGTGTTTCACGGATGCCGTAGCTGGACAGGTCCACAACAGATGCTTCATATCGCACAATTCCGGTGAAGCGCTACAATGCGGCGCTTGTCGGTCATTTGAAAGCGTTCGTCACGCCGCCGATGACGCACAGAAGGGGTCAGAGCCGTTCCTGCCCGAATCCGATGCACATATACCTCCTCCTCCCGAGTGAGATTACGGGGGAGAGGGCACCAACACGAAGGAAATAGGGCGCGACTTGCCCATGCTGAGTAAGTTCTAGTGGATTCCAGCTACTTGCAGATGTATACTTGCATGTCTAAAAAGAAAATTATTAGAGGGATCAAGGAAAAGAAACGAATAGGTTAAAAAATGAAAACTCATAATGCTCACGGCAGATTGATACAGCCTAAAGCATTGGGTAATTTTGGACGCTTTATTTTTGTTTGAGCGTCCAGAATGCGTAGCAAGGAGGAAAAAGGGCAAGCCATGAGCTCGTTCACTTAGCGGGCTCGCGCGGCTCTTGGTCTCGCTGCCTAGTTCCAGTACCGTCGCCATGGCCGACAGCACCTGCAACACGCTACCTCATGAGTTGCGGAAACTGGAACCGGCTACCGAATGTGCCACAGAATCTGCCACCGAGTCTGGCACAGAGTACGCATCCAGTCCGTCACCTGAGCAAGGGAACCTGCCTCCGTGGCGCAGCTTCTGGGGCGCGCTTCTCTGGGTGCTCACCGTCTCCACCACGGCCCTCCTGCTCGTTTCCGTCGTCGTCACCGCCTTTGTTACGACCACGCTGCTCATACCCAACATTGACGTCCGCAGCACCTTCGGCCAATCTCCGCCCGTGGGCCTTGGTGACGTCGCCGCCCTGCCGCCGACCAACGTAGAAGAGCCTCCCTCGGATTTGGCGTCCAGTAAGCGCCTGCTGAACGCGGCGTCACACGAAACTAAGCTTTGCGACTCGACGGAGTGCGTGGAACAGGCGCGGCTTCTGCTGCAGCAGATCGACTCCAGCCGAGACCCCTGCGACGATTTCTATTTGTACGTATGCGGTAACTGGGAGCAATCGCAGGTCCTGGCCCCGGGCGCTGAGAAGGTGTCCGTCGACACTGCCATGGTAGAGAGCTACGTGGAGTTTCTGGCCGCGGTGTTGCGCGGCAACGCGACCCTCGGGTTTCCTCAGTTACGCTTCCTACTGGACCACTGCATGGACCCCGAGCCGGTACTTTTCGAGAACCTGCTCGCCATGTTTTTGGACGCGACGCACCTGCGACCTTGGATGGTACGCGCTACCTCTTCTCAGTCGCGTAGACAGCCTTCAGCGGCCGAGGTGTCGCGTAAGTTCGGCATAGCCTTCCGGCAGCTGGGCGTGGATGCAATGTTCAGGCCGTCCGTCGTCAAAGATATCTCGAACGAGAACAAGCGCTTCGTGGGCCTGGAAGAGCCGTCGACTGTGCTGCTGCGAGCCCCACTCGAGAAGGACGAGTACGAGCTGGTGCGCACCGGCTTCGAATCTTTGCTGGCCTTTTTCCAAAAGCAGACGGACACCGACTTGCTACGCTTCGAAGACCGACTCAGCCGGCTTCTACTGCGCCCACCTCTAGACGACGCCGTGCTTGCGAATGGCAGTACAGTGAAAGTGCGCGACCTGCCCATGCTGAGTAACTTCGAGTGGACCAGCTACTTGCAGAGCGTGTTTGGTAAAGGGCTGAGGCCGATCACTGCCCGCACCTACATCAAGCTGGGCTCGCCCGAACACGTGTTACGGCTGACGCGCGACCGCGAGCTAATGCGCTCGTCCCGAGATCTGCTGGGATACCTGCTGTTCCGCATAACTATGGATTTGTCGCCGCTGCTGGGTGGCATCAAGTACCGCGACCAAGTGGCCTCAGTTAGCTGCGCCCGGCACCCGCAGTTTGCCCATTCGCTGCCGCAGGCGCATTACTGCCTGTGCCTGCTGAACCGATTCGAGCCGAACTTTCCTCTGCACGCGGCTCGCAACATGTCCCGAACGCGTATACCGGGTCGTGGCAACAGCAGCGACTTCCTCGATGACCTGGTGTCCACTCTGCGCCTCGTGCTTATCGAGCACGTGCTGGTACGTCTCGCACGGTTCAACAGCGAGCTGAAGGCGCATCTTCTAGACCGCCTGAATAGCATATCTTGGGAGGCGTTGGCACCTCGTGCCTTGCAAAATGTGACCGCACTGATCGCGTACCTGGACGGCATCTACCTAAGCAATGCGCGTACGTCGACGGCGCAGTTTTTCTACACCTGGATCCGCAAGTCGCTCGAGAAACGGCTTTTTGTACGCATGAGTTCGCGCACTGCATACCCGGGCTGGACAGGTGGCTTCCTTAGTGCCGAGGGCCATATGGAGCCGCCTTTCGAGCGACTGGAGATCCCGCTACCAGTCTTTGACTTGCTCGTCAAGGATGACCCCGCGCTACGGCCTCTTCAAATGGCGCGAGCCGCACCCAGGATATACCGGACCGTGTTCCGCGCTATTTACCACTGGGCCTTCAATTTCGAGTTCTCGGCCAACGCGGGAGCAGAGGAGCGAAGTCGCAGCTTAGCGCCGATTATGCACGACTTGCGACTCTGCCTGGAGCATCAGTACGGCTCGCTGCCGTGGCCAGAGAAGGACGCGCCTCTGAATGCATCGCGGACCTCCTGGTCTGACCTGTGGGACCTCCTGTCGCTTCGGCCCGCCCTGGACGCGTTCATGCTGTACGCCGATCGCGTGTCGGTTAACTATCGGCTCACGTTACTGGAACGCTGGAACGTGAGCCAGCTGTTCTTCGTGTTCTACGCGGCGAACTTCTGCGAGAAAAGCAACCGGCGCTTCTTGCGTGAGACGGCAGCCCAGGGACCCCGAAGCCCGGCGTGGTACCGCGTTAATGGGCCTCTTCGAAACTCGCCAGAGTTCGCAACTGCCTTCAGTTGCAGACCCGGCTCATTGATGAACCCGGCGGAGAAGTGCATTCTGTCCGCATGAAAAGCAAGCAGAAGAAACTTTGGCTTTGTCGGGGAAGAGAGGGGGGGGGGGGGATTTTTATTATCAAATTGTTATTCTTTGCCTCCCTAATGATCTCTGTACCCGTGATACCTACAACTGAATACGCCAAAATTGGGCGAAAGTGCCTACCATATATTTAACAACTAGTGGAAATGTCGAAGACACGAAACTATTGCTCTTCACCGGTTCGATTTTGGTTTTGTCAATAGTATTTTTAAATATTGAAGCCTTTTATTCTTAACTATTATAAAAGCCGCTAGCTTTTCCTTTCGGCACTACATTTCTTTTTTTTCCCCTTCCTGCAGGCATCTACGCCTACCACCGTAAACAGGTAACGGTCGCGGCACTTTTTACGTGACTGCCGATTCCTGATTCTTGAGGCCGCCAAATGCGACGGCGTCATGTTGGCTTAAAGCTGTCCTAGTAATTGTATATAGATGCAGAGAGATTTCCAGAGCTCCTCAGACAGTCTTTGTAACTATCCCGTCCATCGTGCATCATATGTTCGACTTATGGCCCAGGTATATGTTACGGCAACCGTACCATGGGTTATAAACGGAGCCTATAAACTTTCACCTTCCGATTCTTTTTTTTAGTGGCGTGCTTCAAAGTGACGGTGTGTCCTGGGTGGCGTAATGGAGGGCGCTGCACTTGCCCCTGTTGCGTCCACATTCGTCGCGTGCATACAAGCAGTTCAAACGTTATTGCGCCGTGTCGGGTTCACCCTAGGGCGTATTACGAAATGCCGTATGCGGTGGGGTACATGTAGCGTGCGGCCGTCGGCCTCGATTGGATCGTGCCTCGTATGGTCGTTCGTTTTAGCTTGAGTAGTACGGGGAGAAAGCACATCGTGCACAGAAGGAAAGAATTACGCATTTTCCCGGATACTATAGGATTAATGAAAAGCGAGGGATTTGGTAGTTGTGGGAGCGGCAAAATAGGATATGTTTCAGTTGAGAGAAATTGGAAATCTCGCGAAGTTTATTAGCATTTCCAAATGGACGGGACCACTCTTAGTCCTTACGATTCCTTTGCATTCCTTAAAACTGTGAACAAGACTGGGGTTTCTCCTGGAATTGAAATTAGAGGAGGGGGGGGGGGGGTCATGGATGGTAGAGGAGGCGCGGTATTCATAATTTTTTTTCCCGTCACTGATTTCTCCCGTGCGACTCTCAACATTTATGACTCCGAAACTCGTGATAATGATTGCGAACAGTTAATTACTTTTTTTCAGTTTACACAAGGACAAAGGTCGTATTTATGAACAGAAAAATGACTACATACAATGGCCGGGGCAGTTTAAGCTACTAGCAATAAACCCTACAAAAAGCACAAAAAAAAAGCATGCTGTTCCACACCACTCGCGTGTGGGAAACGTTGCAAAACACGTGCACCTTGCATTATATTATAACAAATTAAGACAATAATTGAACACACCGCAAATTTTAATTCATGTTCAACAGTGTTCACAGACGCGGAAAGTGTACCTCGAAGCTTTGATATCAGCCACGACGATTTGCATGGTACTGACACATCTGGATGTTAATCTACGGCTGCTACACACAAGAATCGATTGGATATGTGGCAGCACATACTTTGCACATCCCGACCATGCGCTGAAAAACTAATGTAGTAAAAGAAATCTGAAGACGTGACCGTCTATGTACTTCTAAAGATATTCGTTACGAATAAAAGGGGTGCCTTCGGCAAACAAGGTGATGTGCTTGGTTTGTGGGGTTTAACGTCCCAAAGCGAATCAGGCTATAAGAGACGCCATAGTGGGGGCTCCGGAAATTTCGACTGCCTGGGGTTCTTTAACGTGCACTGACATCGCATGGCACGCAGACGCCACTCCGTTTAGCCTTCATCGAAACGCAGCCGCCAGCGGTGGGGATCGAACCAGGGTACTCCGGCCGGCACACACTATCGTCGGGCATCTTAACCACTGCACCACCGAGGCGGAGCACTAACTCCGCACATTCCGAATTTTTTATTCTTGCAAACTTAGAACGACAAATTTTACCACAGACAAAAAAAAAAGTAAAAAAAAAACTCAGGTTCGAATTTCCTGTTTAACACAAAAGTAAAACAGTTTTATTGTAAAGCTTTTCCTATAGCTTTACAATGCAAACCTTCACGTCCTTATGTGAGGACATGTAACAAATGGTACTCTATATTGACGTCGTCAGGGAAAGTAAGCTTTAGCTGCGTTATAGTCTCCGGTCAAGTTGAAGATATAACAAAATTATCGCGCGCACATGTAAGAAGCTAAAGGAAAAACATCGCGGAATATGCACATTCCATGGCAGCTTCCATTATATGTTGCGGGCCATCATCCTGGTCACTTTTAGTCACGAGAGAAAGCCCAGAAGCGAAAAACATATGGAGCCTTGTGTCAATAAGGGGGAGTCTTTGAATCATGTCAATTGTTGTTAACCTTCAAAGACTTCAAGAAATATTGTTTGTCCTTATATGAAGGCACTCGAGCCTAAAGGACATTCGGATCATCGAGGTGCAAGATAACGTGAATCTTCCCTAGCACACTGCGAACGAAACCGAACGCTTCTGGTTGCAAGAAACAACTGTAGAATGAGGGAACACAGAGATGTTCGATAATTCGGTGTATAGATCCTGCGCAAGCATTGATAAAATAAATACGAGAGGAAGTCGAGTGTCATGGTTTAGCAATTTTTTATAGCAGAATGAGGTGCCGTTTAACGTTTGCTTTAAAAGGACATGACCATTTACAAAATATGGCGCAGATGAATGACAACTGAACATCATCTAGCCTGTTCCAAAGCACCAAACCTGCATGACTTTCCAGCAATCGTCCAAACTATAGGCAGAGCTGGAGGTAATCTCGCCATAGCGGAAATTTGTACAAAAAGCACCAAGTGCGCATCCTCTATTTGTTTACAAAGATTATTTGAAACAGTCCTCTACACCACATGCTACTCGCCAAGTGTGTCGTTACGGCGCACAGCTCCTAGTTCCTGCTCGTCCCCGAAGCCACGAACCAAGTGCAGCATGCGGGCCTGAATCATGCTCTTGTAGCGGTTCTTGCGAGAACTGTTGGACGCCACAGCTGCGTCTTCTGGGACGACGGTGGGCGGTTCTTCCAAACCAACGCGGACTGCTTGCATGGATCGAGCACTGTGATGGAATGTGATGTCGCCGAGCGAGTAAAAAGTCCAGACGCAAAGCGTCAAGACGCCGAACAGTGACAGAACAAGGAACGTGTGTTGGTTTAGCCTCCTGGACATCAGCGGGAAGTGCCTAATCGATGATCCCCCTTGCTGTTTTGCATTAGGGGCCACATCACACATGTCTTCGTGGAGTTCAACGTGCTCACTTGCTGGAGGACTCATTGTTTTCGGTATATGTGAAGCATCGTGGTTCTCCAACTGGAAAACGTTGGAGATGTGTGCTTCGTTCCTGAACATCCACGTTTCACATTCTTGCTGGCGAGACCTCTCCACGAGGTAGGTCCACGAACTCGGAATATGCCATGTGTCATCCTCAGTCATTGGTGCGGGACGTAAGAGATCCTTAGGCTCGCCGATGATAGCCATTGGGAAGAAGGTTCCCGGATATGCTACTTCAGGCCGTCCTTGTTGCTTTGGTTTCAGTGACCTTGGCTTTGCCGTAGGTCGTGTGACGTGCGTAGCCATCTCAATGTCGGGAATAGGCCCGACGCTTGTGCAGCTGCTTAGGCTTCCGAGTTCAGCTTTGAACTCTTCATCGGTAGTCCATTTGCCGTCAAGGTCCTTTTCGAGGAGGGGAGGCTGCCTGACAGAAGCCAACCTTGTTCTTGGCGCAGGCACTGGAGGCGTTCTTCGTCGCTGCTCTTCTGAGTGCGCCATATCATTAACTGGCTTGTCCAGTACCAGATCCGAATAAGCAGGCGTATCTCGCTCACATTCTTCCTCTGCAGTGACGTTTTCTTCTTGCGTGACAGTCCGTCTGTCGGAGAAGCTGGGTAATGAAATGAAGCAGCCATGGACTCGCCGCTCTGGATAGCGAACCGTATCTTTTGTTGGCAGAGTAGGGCAGGTTGAACGACGGGCAGCCATTTTTTTCGTTTTTGTCTTCCTTTTCTTCGTAGTGTCAACCTGCTGTTGTTATGGGTCAATCAAAGATCCCATGGTTGCGTTTTAAAGACGAGTGAAAATTACAATTTGTTGCCTCAGGGGAGAAAATTTTTGTGGGTTCAGGCAAGACAGCTTGCACGGCGTAGGTCAACATTGCCTTATAAAAAGGAGCGCTGAGAATTGCTGCGCGTTCCGCGCAGAGTTTGTAGATATTACGAGTGGGCCAAGGAGCACATCAACTTGGTCACGCGCCATGTTTAATTACGAACATCAGTCGATGCAGGGGAAACAAGTACTACAGGAGAGAAGGCGGTTTATTTCGTGGCCGGCACTTGGACGGTGCAATTTGAAGAAAATTAGAGAAATCTGTATATTGTATTTAATCGAATAAAAGAAGGGATCACATAATGAGCGCGCGCTAAGCTTTTCCCGTCACAGGTTCAATTTTACCCCACGTAATAAACGCACCTCATTTTTTTTGCCGCTTAAAATATTCTGATGCTTAGTGTACTTTAATTGATAGTCACAGCTTTAAGCAGGAAATGGTTTTAGCTCTTGTCGGTGCGTCGCCGGTAACCTTGACTCCAGAACATAATCTAAACGAAATCGTGAAGTATCGTCGGTCACCTCCGGGTGCCTACATGCAGCGCTGCCGCTGAAGCAGAGCATGCGTCGTGTCTTCCTAATGCAGTGGCATAGGCAAAGCCAGCGCGCGGCGCGAGGGGGCCTACATACGATCTGTCTATACTGGCCAGCTCAGACCCGTTAACGCAAGTTCGGGCTACTGAGTGGGCTCAAAAGGTCGCCGAGAGCAACGGACTTGAGGCCATCTAAGTGTAGCGCCCACAAATCGCTCATTGCTGAAAATAAATGTTTTCCAATCCAATGCATGCATGCTGCAGCATGCATACGCATTTCTGTATGGCGTGAGTTCCCGTAGTTACTCAATTCGTGCGTCGGCCAAACTATGCACCACAGGTTCCATGGCATTATCCATCTATATGGCAAGTAAAGAACTGTAATATGTTGACCCTGTCATTGCTCGACGGCGCGACAAGAAGAAAACGAAGCGAGAGATATTGAGCGGCGCTGCCCTGTGTGCTACGCTGTTATTGAGCTTATTTTATGCTAAGCCTGCTCTTGATTACGGAACAGGCACAGCTACAGAAAAGGAAATATCTGCGAAAAATTCGAAGTATTATTTGTCTTGCCAAATTGTTGTTAAACCTGCATACCTGACCCTGCGGTGAATAATGATGTTCCCCGAGGAATCGAAAAACCAACACGCCTAGTGCCAAGCCCCCGCCGGGGTGGTGCCAAATGGTAAGACGCCCGACTACTGCGCCGGAGTAACTGGGTTCGATTCCGACCTCGGCGGCTGCATTTCGATGGAGGCGAAACGAATAGGCGTTCGTGTGCTGTGCGATGTCAGCGCACGTTAAAGATCCCCAGATGGTCGAAATTACTCCGTAGCCCTCCACTACGGCTCCCCTTTCTCTCTTTCTACTGTCACTCCCACCTTCCTCCCTTCCCTTACGGCGCGGTTCAGGTGTCCACAGAGCAAAGGTGACAGATACTGCGCCTTTCCCTTTCTGTGAACCAATTATTATTATTTCGTCCGGCTCCGGGATACAATATTAAATATAACAGTTCGTTTCGCGTTCCCCGGCTCCGTCATGACTAGGAGAGGGTATAATAGCTGCCTCGCCGGCGGTTCTTCCTCCAGTTTCGCCTTGAATAAGGCGTGCGCCAGACCGACTGTGTGAACTCTTCGGCCGTCTGGTCAGACTGAGTTCGATAATCAAGCAGATCTTTTCGTTCTGTACATATTTGTTTAGAAGAAGTGCCCCCCGCTGCCGCAGTGGTGGAGAGGTTAAAAAGCCCGACTACTGTGCAGGAGGAGTAGCCGGGTTCGATCCCGACCGCCGGCGGCTGCGTTTCGATGCAGGCGAAACGAAGAGGCGTCCGTGTGCTGTGCGATGTCAGCGTACGTTAAAGCTAATAATCCGGGGCCCTCCACTACGGCACCTCTTCCTCTCTTTCCGCTTTCACTCCCACCTTCCTCCCTTCCCACGGTGCAGTTCAGGTTCTCACAGAACAAGTGTGACAGATACTGCTCATTTCCTTTCCTGTGAACCAATAATTATGGTTTAGAAGAGTTAAACGTCAACAATTCTTCTCAAAAATTATCTAGAAATTTGGAGGGTGCACTTATTACCAAGGGTAAAATATTCACTGAAGTAAGTAGCGGGAAGAACAGGACCAAATATATAGTCTGGTGCAATAAATACTTAATCCGGTACGACCCGCCATGAAAGTGGAACAAGATACCCTGTTAGCTATAAAGTGTATACAAAAACTTTAGTATAGATGTCGCACATATAACTCGCGCATCTGCACAAAGTGCTGCCCATATAGAAAGCCTCACAGGACTGCACTCTACCGTATGCCACAGCATCCAGTGCGAAGCCCACTGAAAGGTGCTGCAAGATCGAACACAGAACCGCTTGGGACTAATAATAATAATAATTGGTTCACAGGAAGGGAAAGGCGCAGTATCTGTCACACTTATTTCTGTGGACACCTGAACCGCACCGTAGGGGAAGGGATGAAGGTGGGAGTTAAAGTGGAAAGAGAGAAAGGGGAGCCGGCCGTAGTGGAGGGCTGCGGAAGATCCCCAGGTGGTAAATTCGACCACCTGGGGATCTTTAACGTGCGTTGACATCGCACAGCACACAGACGTCACTTCATTTCGCCTCCATCGAAACGCAGCCGCCGTGGTCGGGTTCGAACCCGGGAACTCCGGCACAGTGGTCGGGCGTCTTACCACTGCACCACCCCGGCGGGCCCGGACGAAAACGCAGCTTCGGCTTTTTGAAGCGATCTTGGCAGACTTGCGAAGAAGAGATAAGAGCGCCGCCAGCCCCACGCGCCGCGCCTGCGGTGAAGTTCAAACGCTTGACGGTTTTGACCTTGGCAGACCTGGAGTTGTATAGCTTTATCTTCGTAAAGTGAGTCCACTACGCTAGTAAACACGGTATGGTTGATGGCAAGCGTTACTATACACTTCAAATGAACCGATAATTCATAATCTGCACGGACACTTTAATTTGTTAATACTTCACAAATAATAGCATAGGCCGAGAAAAGATAGGATGGAGCGCTCTTGGCAAGTACTCGCAGATTAACTAGCAGCTTACCGCGTTATCGCTCGAGAGGGAAGTATATAATAGTTGCATCTTGCCTGCACTCACGTATGGGGCTGAAACGTGGATGACAACACAGATGGCTATGGATTGATTGATTGATTTATAGGAAGGGAAAAGGCGCGGTAACTGTCTCACTTGTTTTCTGTGGACACCTCAACCACGCCTTAAGGGAAGGGAGGAAGGTGGGAGTGAAAGTGGAAAGAGAGAAAGAGGAGCCGTAGTGGAGGGCTACGGAATAATTTCGACCACCTGGGGATCTTTTGCGTGCATTGACATCGCACAGCACACGGTCGCCTCTTCGTTTCGCCTCCATCGAAACGCAGCAGCCGAGGTCGGGTTCGAACCTGGGTACTCCGGCACAGTAGTCGGGCGTCTTACCACTGCACCGCCCCGGCGGGGCAGATGGCTATGGAACGGAAGATGGTAGGTGTAAAGTTAAGAGAGAGGGTGCGTGCAGAGTGGATCAGAGAAATAACTCAAGTTAATGACATTCTAGTGCAAATCAAGAAGAAGAAATGGGCATGGGCAGGGCATGTACTATGAAGAGGGGATAACCGCTGGTCGCTAAGGGTACCAAATTGAATTCCAGCGGAAGGAAAGCGTAGCAGGGGAAAGCGAAAGTTAGGTGGGTAGATGATCTTAAGAAGTTCGCAGGGGTCAAGTGGATGCAACATACCACAGGACCGGGCTAGTTGGAGAAATTTGGGAGATGCCTTCGTCATGCAGTGGGTATAATTCGGCTGATGATAATTATGCTGATGAATCTGTCCTGTAATGAGTAGGATCTATACCGTATACATTGACCACCTTGCTGCAAAACCAACCTGTGTAGACCGCGCGGACGTCACTCACATAGTACATAAAATGCAGTTTGCAAACTGGTTATAAAATTATCTCTATATTTAATGCCGATACGAATAAAAAAGCACATAAACAAGCATACCCTGTAGTAACGTTCTAACTCTTAAAATGTAATGTCAGTGCCCTCGAAAACGTGGACGGGCGTTATTCCACAACACTTTCGGTCCCAGCTGTCACATTGTTCTAATATATTCCGTCATTGCCTTTATGACTGCTTTGAGCTAGGGATAATACCTCCTTCGTGAAAGCGTTACGTGATTTATTTCAATTCCACAAAAATTGAGCACACATAATATAGTAATTCGTCTCCACCACCTTTCTGTGAACGCTCTCTCGAATAAATAATCCACGTAAGGCACCTAGCCTACACTGTTTTCCTACAATCCCTCTTCGAGGTTGCTATCTTTAGGCCTTTCCTTTTCGGGGCCTCGATCGCCGCACAAAAACATGAAATTTGATGACGTCAAAGCGTAAAGACGAGACCAGGAGAGGGATGTAGGCACGTGAGAGAAACAGAGCATTTGCAGTGGCAGGGGTTACGGGAACACACGCTACATTCTCGGCCTCCCTGCGTGTACGCTCATCCGCAATGGCTGAGGAGGCAGCCATCGCTTTAGCCATTACAAATTCAGAGGCAGATATTATCATCAGCGACTCCAAAACTGCCATACACAATTTCGCCCGAGGTAGAATTGCACAATCTACTCTAAATATTCTTAATAAGATTCCCTTCCCAGATAGGGACATTGAATTGATTTGGGTACCGGCACATTCTGGCAACCCTGGAAACGAGGCGGCTCACCAGACAGCCCTAGGTTTAGTCGGCCGGGCGGCAACCACCTCCGCTCTTGGGACAACCAAGAATAGTCTTATATCATTTCATGATTTAACAAACCACTTCCGCCTTGAACGAAGGAAGTTTCCGCCCCCGCACAAGCGTCTAAGCAAAGAACACGAAATTACCTGGAGGAGACTCCAAACAAACTCCTTTCCAAACCCGGTAGTTCTCTCACATATTTTCCCCAGCCAATTTTCTCCCGACTGCACACTGTGCGATGAAAGAGCTACCCTCAACCATATACTCTGGGGATGCAAGGAGGACCCCCCACCTCCAGAATTAGGAGAAATCCTGCATCCAGATGACTGGAAGACCCTGCTGCGCAGCTCGGACCCGTGCATACAAGACCGGATCCTCAAGCGCGCCTACGAGGTCGCTAACAGGCTTGACCTGCTGGCCATCTAGTAGGGCAATATAACTCGGCCCGGCCCTATATAACTATCCGGCTAAATAAAGGTTTCTTCTCTCTCTCTCTCTCTTAACATACGTACCTCCGTCGCGCTGCCCTTTACTTGTTCCCGTTTAGCGCGATCGAAACTGCGGCCTCGTGATGCGACCCGACCCACATATCACGCACGGTGCGTTATGAATTAGCAACGACCCGAAATATAGGCCAGAGATGAGAGTATCTGTGGATGTCGCCCTCATAAGCGCTGCCATTTTACTGCTTTGTAGGCATTACTTTTAAGCGGCTGTACCAATTTAAAATAGCAGCTTACGTGTGCTCGGCTGTTTCACTTTGGGTGTACACTGAGTAAAGGCCAAATAGACGGGCTTGAAAAGCAGGATGGTCTTATTTCATTAATACAGCGAGGAAGGTAACTGACTGCGCTTTCTGACAGCCGTAACCACGTATAGCTGCCACCATCGCGGCGCCAAGCCTCCCTGAGCAGAGCGGGGGCTTAAAAGAGAACGCTAATGGACACTGAGCCGACACTGAGTCTTTTTTTTTTTTTTTTTGTCTGTGTGATTTACTCTTTGGCCCTCCTTCCATTAGTAAGCCATATGACGTCATGGCAGCTATAGTTGGCAAGCGATTTCGTTGGTTGGCGCCGGTATAAAAGGTGTGGCTGGCTTGTGGCATACAGGCAAAAAGAAAAAATGACTAGCAAAAGCTATTGTTCTAAATCAGGTCTCTTGTATTTTCAAAAATAAAATTTGGATAGGTAAGAAAATCGATGCAAGTACAGGCATGTACGCGTGATATGCACAAGAAACGGAATGCTTGCAGTTGATCACAAAAAAAAAAAAAAAAAAAAGAGATTCGGGGCAAACTTTGGCTCACTAAAGTGCTTCAAGGGAAGCCTTTGCAGCCGCGCTGCATAGGCATTGACTGCGAGACCGTTTGTGATGGACTATAATTGTGACAGATGCTGCGCTTTTTTTTTTTTTTTTTTGCTGTCAACCAATTTTAAATGCCGCTGATGCCTGTTGTACTGCGTCAATTTCTATATATGCTCTGTGGTGCGGCGTTCGAGGAAGTGCCAAATGAAAGGCGCCGCACGGACGCCTGGATCGAATGCCCGGCGAAGTCAGCTTCGTATATGCGTGAATCTCTTGGTGACGTCATCACCAGTAATGACGTCACAGCCATTGACGTCACTATGTGACGGCTATGGACGAACGTCTAACCATTGCTATTGGTTAGTAATAGTTAACCATGACTTGCACTTTCTTAGTACTAGTTAGTTTCTGGTTAGCATTAGTTAAACACCCCTCAACTAGTAAGTGAGGATTAGTGATAGTTACGATGACCTCCAAATGCATGGATTCCTATGGGCATCGGCTTAACTATTTTATCATTAGTCGTAAATTATCATGAAATTATCTTGAAAATGCCTTCAGTCATATGTTCCGATATTATCTGATTACTATTGATTAAGTATCGATTCAATGGTGATTGGTATATGCCCATATAAGGCATGCACCCAAAATGCGGACACATTTGCCTCGGCTTTCGCCTTAACAGTCGATGCATCGCAATGTTCTGGTATTGCTGCGGAAAATTGGGCGTGAGCAGCTTTTCGAGTTTGTCGCGATGGGCGGAAACACCAGAGCGTTGCTCAGTGTTTAATTACCGGTTGTGCTTCTGTAGAAAAGGCCAGATGAAAAAACGCCTTTCTGTCGCTTTCGTTCTTTCTTTCTTAAATATCTATGATCGTTCGGTGTTGCTGCGCTTTTTTCTCAGCTCACGCTATGGCGCTTCTGTCGATTCAGTTTTAATGGTTCTTTTATAGGCGACAACCTTTAGCTATTCCCACTTATTAACGCTTATTATCAAACTGCACGTGCAAAACTTCACTAGTAACAAAGTGCATGAAGCGACGCATATACATGAATAAAATACAGTACTCGTTCTCGCACACTAGACTACTGGGCTTTGCGTTCAATCAATCGATTGTTACGTTGAAGGAAAAATAATTCTAAAGACGATTACGATACTCCCTAATGCGATGTTTGGGCGCTGATATTTAAGCGTTTTGGAGATATATTAAGATGAAGAATTTGAGAGATGCTCGTACACGTTTGTATGTGCAGTTACAAAGCATTGTTTTTTCAAGATACAAAGATAATTTCTGAAATGAAGGGAAAGAAGAGCCACGATCGGCACGGAGCTCGTGGATCTTTTTCTGCTTCAGAAAAGTTATCCTTCGCTCTTGACTCTCTCTCTCTTTCGCTCGGGCCCCGCCGGGGTGGTGCAGTGGCACGACGCCCGACTACTGTGCCGGAGTACCCGGGTTCGAACCCGACTTCGGCGGCTGCGTTTAGATGGAGGCGAAACGAAGAGGCGTCCGTGTGCAGTGCGATGTCAGCGCACGTTAAAGATCCCCAGGTGGTCGAAATTACTCAGTAGCCCTCCACTACGGCTCCTCTTTCTCTCTTTCCACTTTCACTGCCACCTTCCTCCCTTCCCTTACGGCGCGGTTGCGGTGTCCACAGAAAAACAAGTCAGACAGTTGCCGCGCCTTTCCCTTCCTATAAATAAATCAGTTTTTAAAAAGGGGACGCGGCTCCACCGTCGAATGGGCGTTTAGGAGCTAAAATCTGAAAGGAAAATCCGAAGCACAATGCATATTCATTAAGACGTTGCGTTCATTGGGGAATTGCACAAACAACGGCTGCCCCGCGGCACGTGTTCGACAGGCACGTGTACGCTCTCCATCAAAGGCGCCTATATGCATCGACGAAGAATGATAGAGTTGTGAAACGTGAGTTTGTTGATCGCTTCGGTGTTTCCTGCGCACGTTCGCCTGGAGCGTGACACGCGTCTGTCAGGCCGCGTGCTGTTACGCAAAACAGATTATCCGGCTTCGTGCGTATAGTTTTAATCTCGCGCACCCGATCTCTTTATTCTGTAAGCCGAGGATTTGTCCCGTTGGTTGGTTGGTTGGTTCATAGGAAGGGAAAGGCGCAGTATCTGTCACACTTGCTCTGTGGACACCTGAACCGCGCCGTAAGGGAAGGGATGAAGGTGGGAGTGAAAGTGGATAGAGAGAAAGGGGGGCCGTAGTGGAGGGCTACGGAGTAATTTCGACCACCTGGGGATCTTTAACGTGCGCTGACATCGCCCGACATGTAATCAGGTGAAAGCCACGTGTTTCGTGGGAGGGCGGCCAGATCATGACCTGCTTTTCGACTATTGCCTTCTGCAGTTGCCTCATCTCATTTTCGAAGCTATTTCTGTCACATACCATTTAAGTAAGACCCGTTTGTTAGGGACATTTCTGAATGACCGTAACATGGGCCGTTTTGCGAGGTGCCCTCAAAACCTGGCGGCAGTGATACCCAGTACCCCATCCCCTGAATACACGCCTTCATTAACACCAACTTATTTTCAATATTTTTATTGCCTGTATTATAGGAATCTCCACACAAAATTTGGATTCGTTTATACTTTATCCTGAATTGTCCTGGATGCTTTTTAAGGTTCCTCACATTATTCGAGGATTTAGAACGACGCACTGACTGGCGACTCTGGGTCAGCTTTCTGCCACACGGGGCCCTTATGCTATCACGTATTATGCACGAAGTGAACAGACATTGCAGAAACTCACAAACAGTGAGTCTATATACTCACAAACAGTGTCATATGCAGATCTCTAGGACCAGGTACTAGTGACTATTAAAGTGGCAAGGGTCAAGTAAGATCTGCTTTTCATGAAGCACCGGCACAAGTTCGACAATCAATGTACATTCGTGGTCAAAAGTTTATGGGAAGCAGATTCGCAAAAGTAATCAGGGGATACTTAAGCTCCCTCCGCCTGTAAGGGTTTGACACGACAACAATAATGGCTCTCGTCTGGAGCGCCGCTCGCGGATCCTCGTCCGCACACATGCAATTTTCTATTTAGTTATGCGCTAATTCTTTAATTTATTCCGCTGTTACCTCACGCATACTCTTTAGCACAGATTTAAGAGCTACCATATTAAACATCACGCAACATAGATATATTAAAGCCCTTTCTATCCAAGCCTTACGAATGTGTCTACGAGGCCTAAGGGTAGCGAAACCGAAACCGAAGCGGAAACCGAAGTGCTAGCTCACCGAATTCAATTTCGGCCTAACCACGCTAAATCACACTCCATTATTTTTTATCGGGAACCCGCATCCCACCGATTTTCCTCGGTTACAGTACATTTGGTTGTAGGCACAATCGAAGTCACCGCCACTTACTCTATCAATGCACGTAGGGTAAGCTATTTTGTGAACATATAATTCCACAGTAGGTACGCAGCATCTGTGCATCTAAATAAAGCTAGTTAGTCCCAGTGCTTCATAATATTAAGGCTTTCTTTTTTATTCTCTAGGCGCATCCGCCACTTGCCTACATGTTCGCAAGCTCGGGGATTTTTGAAATTTGAGCCTTTCAGTCCCGTGTTACGTTTACCGGGGCCAAGGCTCCCCCTTGCCTCACTAGCCGTTATCACGACATGGTGCTAGTGGCGAGTGGATAACCTCACTTTCCTTCCCACAACTCTCTCCGCGTTATAAGGCGTTGCTGCGGGGCAAGTCGCCAGGACGAGCGCAGTTCCGATTTCTACCCCCTTCGCGGGCACATGGCCGTTATAAGGGAGAGGCGCGGGTCGACCAGGTCGTCCTCCTTTTTTCTCTTCCCCTTTCCTTTCCTCGCATCAAACGTAGACTGCGCCGGCGCGCTTTTGTCGGAGTGTGTCTCCCGAGGACACGGGGGGCCGGGGTGACCGCGCCGTCGGATCGAATTCCGCTCGCGCCGAGAGCAATTTGTACTGCCAGCCGTCGGAGAGGCCTGTCTGTTCCCCGCCAGCCTTGCGACGCTTCTGCTGTTGATGCGGCTGGCACTCGGTCCGCACGCTTTCGCGCTTTCGTTGGAGGGCGTGACTCCGAGGTTGTGCGCTTCGAAGCGCATAATGGCATGTTTGGGAACGGGTCAGTTGAAATGGAGCCAACGTGAAGGGGAACAATAGGAAAGTGATAGCGAAAAAAAAGGAGATAACACGTAACAAAGACGGGAGTTGGCAAGTGAGGCATCGGATTGTCATATATCCCCTTAAGCTTTGTATGCTATTTGTTGACTGTTAAGTTTTCTTTGAAACGGATGAGAGCAAAAATGTGGGCTTACTTAATTTTCAGGAATTCAGCGTCAGCTGAGGAAAAAGGCAGTGGTACACAGAGGGACAGTGCACAGGAAAAAAGGAGACAAAAAGTTGGCTGCGGGTTAACGAGGCTCACCATGCATTCACTGCGCATCGTTATCGGCAGCAAACAAAAAAATGGTGCAAAAGCAGTCTCTTCATTTTCAGAAATGCTATTTTAACTTCAGATACATCAATGCGAAAGCAACAGAATTGTACGGCCCAAGAAGTGAACAGTACTGCATACTGGCATTTTTGTGTGGCAATTTCTCTCCTTAAATATTCCCGTGGAGTCTAGAAAGAGCGAGTGAATTACTTTGAAGAACAGCCCTTTAGCAAGCACAAAGGGGAAAGCAAGCAAAAGGAATCGGAGCAACATACAGAGCACTCTAGACTATTAGCGAGCGACAGGTAAACCCGTAAGCAGCACATGCGCGCGCCCGTGCGCGCGCGCACCCCCCCCCCCCCTCCCCCACGCACACACACACACGCACACACGCACACACAAACACATGAATTTGCTGGTTTCGTAGCGCGCCTAGCCCTGTTTCACGCTTTTAAACTCGGCACACTGATGCCTTCACGAATATAGCCTATCATTGCTTAGAAAAAACACCCAAAGAACTTCATTAAAAACCTAATGAAATAATGCGAAATTTCCTGCAATAAGGGAGTAATTACTCACTAGCATCCCCCCGAGCGTAACTATACGGATGCAAAGGAAAGCTTTTCAATTTTCTTAGATGCTTCTTAGTTGCGGAGAAAATCGTCCTGGTTCGGGGTTTGAACCCGGGACCACCGCCTGTCCTAGGTAGTCCACCGACTGCCTCCGACCGAGCCCGAAGCCATCTGAGTTAGCCAGGACGGTCATCACACAAATGCAAAGGGCGAGAGCGAATGGTACTTATTCCTCTTCCATTTTATCTTCTTTTACAAAGCAGAGATTGTGTCAATTTTTCGGCAACCGTCGTGTGTAAACATGCAGAGGAGGCTGGAAAGGTAGCGATAGCTTTGACTATACTTGACATCATTGCAAGAATCTTATTCAGCGATCCCGAAACCGCAGTTAGAAACTTTAACACCGGAAAAAATTCACATACTGACTCTTCTGACTCCAAATAAACATTCGCCGCCTGGTCGGCAATTCAAATTATCTGGGTCCCAGCGCGCTCCTCGCGCCCAGAGAGGCTGCTCACAATTATGCTTTATGTTTCGTCACCCGGAGGGTAAACTTGACTTAGGCTCAACGAGGAGTCGCATGGTGACACACTGCACTACATTACGATGCATTACGGCGAGAATAGACAAAAACGCCCCCTTCCCCTGAGTCAGTAAATTGCAAGGTTACCTGGGCATCTTTCACAAATTTTTATAGATATTGACTTGTATTTCGTGGCTGTTCTTCCCCTAAGTGCTGAAATTTCAATGCTCCAACAGCAGGGCCCGTATCCCAAGTTTGTGTCATTATCGAAGTGTCGCCATCTCACGTGACCTCGAGTCATCTGATTGGTCGAAACACCGGAACCAGATGTTGCCACTACGGAACCGGTAGAGGTGGCAACATATTCTGGCGTTTCCACAAATCAGATGACTCGAGGTCCGGGAGATAGAGACACTTTCGATAACGACACAAACTCGGAATACGGGCTCAGGCCCAGATGTTACATCAAACCTCTCAGTACAACAAGGTCGCCGAAAGTCTAGGACTCTTCTCCACCTTACGAGTCCAAGAAGCAACCCCGGGAAATCAAAAACTTTTATTGAACTGGCAATAATAAAGTTTTGTATATCTCTTTCTTTCAGACACATATATTTAATTATTGTTAATTAGGCCTGAGTAGCTTCTACCTTAAACTTAGTTATGGTCATGGCACTCGTCGTAAGTAATTATCACTCATAACAAGCCACTGTACAACATACAGGCTACAACATACAACATACAAAATCTAGGCTTGCTAGTTGTCGTGGCAAGACTTGGTCAGGCGAATGGAACCTGGGAGTCGAGAATATCCATCGTGCTAGGCTATAAGTGTTTGAGTGTCAAAAAAGGAACGCAACCTAGTGTCAATCCGTCTACATCCGTCCTGCACAAGACCTGCACGCGGCCTGCACCAACTATAAACTCATGCAGCAGCGGAACGAAAAAATTAGGTGGGGCTTAGCTTTAGTTAAGCCCGGTAGGTTGCGAAAGCAATAATAGCATGGTTACGCTATAGTTCAGCTCGTAGTGTAGCCAATTGTGGTGTGCCATGTTGACCGTACGATTAACACAGGACACACATTGGAGCTTAGTATTGCTTAGCTTTATTGTTTATACCTATGAAGACACGTCGGTGATCACAGAAGTAGTCAGACTTCACCTGATTTGCACAAATGGAATGGGTGGAGACAGTAGTCGTTCAGCCACTGGATTCAAACGTGGTGGCCCTCGGCGATAGGCGGGTAACGATACCCTTTTGACATACTGTGGAGGGGGACCTTCTGGTCTTTAAGGCTCGCTCGACACGTTCTACATACCACAGCACTTCTCATAGTCTCCTCGTCTCATTCTGGATAAGCTAGGTGAAGAGTAGGATACATGAGCTCGCTTACCGGAGTCAAGCAGTCATTATGCCATAGGCGATCACACACCGAGCACACACTTCTGAAGGGGTTATTCGTGAATCATCTACGAAATTCACGCGTAGCCGAGTCAAACTCACTAACTCTTCTCGCATACTTTGAACGTCGTTGCTCTTCCAAGTCCCCCGTTGACACAGTGAAACCAGAATTCACAAGTGACTCTTCCCGTCTCTTTTTCAAACGTACAGCTCGTTCTTGCGACGTCTCTTCTGTACGCCGTTTCCTCCGTGTCTCGTTATACTTTACTTGTCGAGCCAGCATGACCAGCGCGCTCCTTTTCAAGCCGTTGTTTCTGTTTTTTTTTTCTGTTTCGTGAATGCGTCGTTGCCGCCTTGTTGCATTCCAACGTTCTTGACTGCTGCGTGAACACGTCGACAAAGAGTCTTCACTGTTCAAAGCATCCATTACAGTGTCGTTTTCCTCCTCTTCTTCTCAACTTTGAGAGAAGAGGTGACAGAGGCGCCTCCACTCGGCAGCAGCGCGGCTCCACTTGCAGCGCGCCGTGCTTAACGACCGCCGTCACCACCCGACGACTCGACTTGGTAGCCCATTTCTCCCAGCTGGTAGGACGTAACAGTGACGTCATCATCTCATCCGCGGCGCGCCGTGCCTACCAACCGCCGCCGCTATCCGACGACTCGACTTGGTAGCCCATCTCTCGCAGTTGGTATGACGTCACAGCGATCACGTGCCTACCGACGGTGGCTACGCGAAAGGCTGAATATAGAGTAGTATTGCTTTCGCAATAAAAGCGAAGGCGAATTCGATTTTTGAAGACGTAGTGGGAAAGCAAGGCAACTACAATCCAGAAGCACCATCCATACAGCCACCTCCACTCACTCAACTGCCCTAGCGAAAAGCCAGTCCACTTACTCCCCGCCACCACTGCATCCACTTCACTCCATCCTCCACCTTATAGAAGCCCATCCACCCATGCTTGCCCCTTCAGAAAATATCGGTCACGTGTGTGGGAAACCACGGCTTAGAATAAAAGCTGTAGATCCAAGGGTTCTCAGCTTCCCTGCATCAAGTTTCTTAATCGTCCTGTCAACATTTTTAGTGTGCTCGCAGTTCCACTCATCTTTTTAGCCGCTGTGTGATGTATGAAGCCTCTTTGCTCATGCAGCAGATAGGCTCGTGTCTGTGCCGGCGATTTTTGCCTCGCGATGAGGTCAAATATCATGGCCGAATTGGCAGGAGCTGCGAACTTTGGCAGAATTCTAAAGACGAAAATCGAACCCACGGGGCTCTTGGAACTCCAGTCAGACACTGCTACTCCTAGGCGATGCAACCAAGTTCGTACGGTTGGTTAAAGTGAGGTCTTAAATCTATGTCGGATGATCTTTCATATAATGTAGGCTACGACTGTGTGCCCATGAGAATCTGTGACCCAATCATTTTTTTTTTCTCTACGCGTCCCCTACCGATAAGCGCTAGTTGTTCGGAGTCACCGATGCTATTCTGGTGAACCTGGGGAAAGTCTTTTACATGTTACAGGAAATAAGTTGAGTAAAATAACACAGTTATTTTATCTGACATGTAACTCACCCCATGCAGTGTTCAATTACTGCACCAGAAAAGTAACTATACGGTATTATACACTATAGTTCGTACCTTCGTTTTTAAGAGTCAGCCATTTAGCCCGATATCGAGTAATCACAACCGATATACAAGTAGAAATTCATATTCCTCGAAGAAATGGCCCATAACCTGTCTCAACCATTTAGTCGGATATTGAGCAATCGCAACCGATATACAACCAGAAATTCGTGTTTCTCAAAGAGATGGCCCATAACTGTAGCGTTATAAAAAAAAACAAATTAATATTTTTAGTACTTGAAGTAATGAAAACACTGCTTTCGTGGCATTAAGTTTCTAATGGGAAACAAGTTGCGGTTTCATCAAACAAGACGGGGGACGAGGGGGTCATGTATATACAGGAGGCGCGTTGTACTTCTCAAGAATGGATTTGCCGTAGGGAAACTGCGGTTACCCGGTCGTGTCACAAATATGGCCGCGCGCGATGCTTCTTCGCAGCTGGTCAGTCGTCGCTCTGTCTCCATCGCCACGTGTTTGTCATTAAGGAAGGTTCTGAAAGCTGCGCTGTTGGCTACACCTGGTTGTTGAAAGGCGAAAATTTGCGAAAAAATAAATTGATTGCCAGTAACCGACTAAATGAAGAAGTAATTGGATTACCCGAGACGTTAGCACTTCGAAATACAGGTACTGATGAATGAGAAAACTGCACAAATATATAACTGATTGCAAGTAGTAAATTGTTGTAATACGTTACGTACAATTACGGGAAAGGAGACGTCGACAGGAAACATTGGTTTCTGCGGCAGTTGTGGGGAATACATCTCTATAACCTGAATCCATTATTTCGTGTGTGCATTGGCAACTTTTATTTCCTTTTTCACTTTCGTATTTGTTGTTACCTCGCTACTTTTCTTCAGTTGGGGTTGTTGTCCAAGGCTACAGGTAGTGTGTCAGGTTTCACCTCTGCGAACTTGGTCACTGGAGCCACTACATTTTCACGCTTCTTTTCCTGCGCACACGCTATCGTCGATGATCGGACATCCACTACCAGCGATCAGCTCACCGTGCACAAAGCGATGACCTGGTTGTAACAATGCGAAACAAAAGCGCGAAGTTTGTGAATTTTTAATCGCGCCGTAGGTCACTGGGTCAAGTGCGACAGGAAGAGAGGAGCACGAAACCCATATAACCGGAGACCCTTTCGTGACCTGCGCCATAAGACGGGGTATTATGTAGGGCGAGACGGGTGGAACTTTCTTACTCCTCATTTCTTCTTACTCTTTCACACAGCGTAGGAGGAACCTTCTTACTTTTTCGCAGTGCGAAAAACAAACACGCGTGCCTGCGAGGAGACTGATAGAACGAAGCGCGAAGAAAACGAAAGGGAATGTTAAGGGAAAGAAGGGACAGAGACGTCGTCACGTGTCATTGATCTACGCTCACTCAAAAGCTGCTGGCGCTCCCTACAACCACGTGCGGCGAAGAGTGCGCACAAGCAAGAATGGAAGGAGAAAGCGAGCGAACGAAAAAGAAAGGACGAAAGGAAAAGAAAGAAGTGCGGGCAGGTAATAGGCAGCAGTTCCGCAGTCGGCGATGCGAGGCCATCGATCGGCTCCTACGTCACCGCCGGCCCCGTGAGCGACGGTTAACCAAATTGCTCAATGTCGTTTCAAAGTCAGCTGGGCCAACGTTCGGCGTCCTCCCGCATCCGAAGCGCGCTCCCCACTCCACACCTGCCCTCATAACCGTCACCGTTCGTTTATTGACAGCGGATAAGTGGTGGCTTCAAGACTTATTCTCGGGTCTCGGTGGTTTTGGTGGGCGTGCTCTCGCTTGCGAGGATCTTGAATCTAATGCAAAGCTAAAGGGGCTTTACTTTTAATGCATACTGAAAAGGTTTTCCTAGCAGTCGGGCTGACGTCGTATTCCAGACGATACGACGAAGTACGTTTAAAAACGCGCGCATGTCACGCAAACTCCTACGCGCCACTCAGGGGTAATGATGGAACAGGTCTGCAGTGGGCGAATATCTAGCGCAATACAGCGCTGGCGGAGGAATAAATTGATTGATAAATGCAGACTCTGGCGTCATCAGTTGGGCTTTGCGTAGCATGCTTTAGCGCACTGGACAAACCTAATTTCAGCTCAGATGGCTTTCTTTCTTTATATTTCTTTCTTTCTTTCTTTACTGCCGAAAGTGGGGAACACATTTTGTGTATGGGGTACGATTCAGGTAAAGGCTGTTGCATTACCTGAATTACCTGAATAGGTGAGGAATGCTTGTTTTTGGTTAACACCCATGAGTAGGGAGCGTTGTCCTCATCTAAAGTCTAACCATTCTCGTTAACCTCCACGCTTCCGTCCCAGCGTACTCTGTACGCTTTCATGTTTTTAAAACTACTTATGCAATGTCCATATCAAGTGCCTTGTTAATTACCTCGATTACAGCTGCGGTTGCGAGTTCCAGTCCTAATCTTGCGTACCAGTCCCTGCATAGTCTGGCTTTTTTCCTAAGCTTATTGCACCCTACTAAATATGCACTTGACACCGCGCCGACACTGACGAAGATGATTTTTGGGATACTGCGGCTTTTTCCCGTAATTGCCAACCGAAATGTTCTTGTTTACGCCGCTACACCTTGAATAGTCCTTCACGGTGGGTAAGTGTCATGTTACAAGAGGCCAACAACAATTC